>NC_090922.1:1554173026-1554483964 GCF_040938575.1 Ambystoma mexicanum | reverse complement strand
TCCAGATTGTGTGGGGGCGCACGCTGTGCGTTCACATATGTCTTTTATTCTTGAGAGCTCATCTCGTGCCACTGTAAGCCTCGACTCTAAGTCACTCGTTAACTTCTCTATGTCCACTCTCTGTGTGCCTCCCTGGGTGTGCTCTCTAGTGTTTTCGTATGGTGGGGGTGCAGTTGGTCTTTGTGGCGTGCTGGTTGAAGGGGGAGGCACATAAATCGGGTCGCTATATCCTGTTGCAGGGGCTGGTTTAGGTAATATTGGGTACAACATAACCACTTCCGCAGGCTGTTCTGTACTTAACTGTTCCTTTTCCTCTCGCGGGATCATTAGTGGATTGTCTGTGGTGGAGGGTAAATCAATATTTGGAGCTGGAGCTTTGGGTGGGGGTACTTCCTCAAACAATCTCCAAAGATCTAATATCTCCTTCCTGTTCTGCCATTTTTTTCCCTTATACTTAAGGCGATTACATGTACATACCATATCAAGAACGCTTTTGTCAAAAGACCCTCCTTCTGGCCAAATCTGGGGCAACCCCTCCCCTTTCAATTCTGTTAACCATTGATCATGATATTTATTTATGCGTTCAGCATATCCCGGCAAGCTCTTGCAAATGTGTGACAAGGGAGTTTCAGCCCCCATCCTTTAAATCGCTAGCGCTACCTTGTTCGCTTTCGTTACCTTTTATTAGCTGTAAATATGCGTATGTATTCCTTTATGGCACAGACAAGAGCGGACCTCTTAAAATTATCACCCACCGTTATTCACTGCACAAATCTCTTCTCACTCACCATATCTCATCTCCTTCCCATTCCCAGGCACTCTTATGTGATCTCACTTGTAATTGATCAAGTACTGGTTATGGCCACACTCTCTGACACCACCTCGCGGCCACCCGTTCGTCTCTCACACTCGTACGGTGCGCGCACCCTTCACAATGCTTTCCACTCACACTCTTTGTCTTTCTCCTCCCTTTCCTCCCTAACCAGCTGTCCCTGTTTTCCTGCTAAGGTTACTGTGTTCACGTCTGTACGTGCCACTACTGAGTCCCCGCTTTTTAAGATGTTCTAACTTCTTTATACCCTTCTCATTTTCGCCCCCTACCCCGTGGAAATGGAAAAACAAGAAATAGAGAGAGAGAGCACAATCACTAAAAAATATTCCCGGTGTCTCCTTTTGCTAGACACCAATAACTTATTTCTCACTTCTTCATATATTCCCAGTACTAGTCTAGATAGCACTATGCGGCGCCGCCTTCCACCCCCTCTCGGAGCTAGGTTTCCGTCACTTCTACCACGTCACTTATTTCTTACTCCTAATGGCCATATGCAAAAGAAAGAATAAAGAAAATTTCAAGACCCGTCTGTAGTAGACCCCCGATATTCTTCTCCTCTACCTGTCCCCGTTCTGTTATTCCCAATTCCCTTTCTTTTCCCCTTGACGATCACTCGCACTCGGTACTCACGTGCCCGTCTTGAACCGATACTCTCCGAAACTGGGTCCGTCCAGGCGGCGTCACCGGTAACTCAACGGTCAGCCCCTGGCTCCGGCGAGCGGCACTCAAAGGGGATTTTTTTCCAATCGGGATCCCGTACCCTTTCTCATTGAGTGCGCACTTCTTATTGTGCCGGTCGCCGTTGGCGGGCGGCCTCCCGGAGACGGCTCACCGTGCGTATCCCTTCTCGACCGGAGATTCTCGTGCCACAAGGGGGTCGTTTAAGAAGGAGTTAGGAAAAATAGTTTGGAGATATCACGCTATCGGGGTCACCACTGAAAGGAAGCGCCCCCAATTCAGCACGATCCTCCCCGCAATGAGAGACAATAAGGGACTCTCCCGTAGTGGGAATAAGACCAAGACAGAGTGCGGGTGAGCGTAAGTGGGAGTTTATCCAAGGATAAGGCATGCAAAGAACTCTGCAACCTACGAGAGCGCTCTGCCTGACAATAGCAAAGACAGGCGTATTTCTAATACAAAAAACGTCATCAACACCTAAACACTATAGGGGGCACAAGTCAATTGGGATTGGGTGGTGTCGACTAACTATAAGTGTTGCTGGCGCGGGGTTGGTCTTGGCGGGACGACGTCACTGGTCAGCCTCGTGGGTTGGGTTGGGCCTGGCAGGCCGGCTTGAGGTCATCCATGCGGTGTTGATGTGCTGGGGCAGCCTGTGACAATAACGAATACCTTTCCTGTCTCATTTGCCCTAGGCCATGCACACTACAGTTATTCAGAAAATGACATTTACGTTCATTAATAAATCGCTTCACTAGCTTATCTTATAAAATAAACACAACACATGAGGAATGCACCTCGTGAGAGGTCTGGTGGTTGTTGGTTGGGGTGAGATTTACCTGAGTCTTATTGACCGGTATTTTAGGTCACGGGACGGGGCTCTGGGACCTGGGCCGAGTGATACATGTCTGTCTGCTGCGTTAGAAGTTATTATATAGATGGGTCTCTGTGTCTTGTCCCAATGATGGGGGTCGTCCTTACACGGGGTCAGGATTCTTGGGGGGGTTCGTGGGGATTTATGAGAGGGTGCTGGTAGATCAGTGGGTTCATCCGTGGGTTTATTACCGTGCTGTAAATAACACAGGTGGCGGGCTGTGGCCTTGGTTGCGGCGCCGGGGCCTCTGACTCTCTGAAGTAACGCCAGCTTGGTTGGGGGAGGTGAGGGAGCGCAGCACAAGTCTTAGCTTTTTTATCTGGCAGGCTTGGTGGGGTGGGAGAGGGAATGACCTTGCATATACTCACAAAGGTATTTTCCTCGTGCGTTGCTGATCAGTGAATGCAGAAGTTTTATACTGTTCTGCCTCATTTTAACGTTATTCAGACACACATATATATATATATATATTTCATTTTCGTTACACATTTCTTTAATACAGTCGGTTCCAGTACCTTTTCATTACCTAACATTATGTTCACTACATTGTGTGCGTATTGTATGTACATTAGACGTTATACGAGGGATATCTAGGTTATGGCCTACAGAGATTGATGCTCGCCGCTTTGGGTGATTCAAAACATATATGAGTTCAAGTTTCTACATACTATTGAAAAACACTTTTACAAATAGAGGTTACACGTTTGGTCAACATCTTTCTCCGTGGTTATAGCAGCATTAGTCCAGACCTGGAGGGATATCATATAACGTTACATTTTTATGGTTCGTTCACATTTTAAACAGAGGTAGTTCATTAACACCAATACTTGAACTATTTTCTACCTTCTTCAGATAGTGATGCTTCAGCTTTTTTCCCCGTTGCCCCGGCCTTGCGGTCTGGGTCATACGGGGTGCAATATCACATTGTTACTAATATAATGTTGCCGTGTTGGCATCTCGGGTTTAGCTCATCTCCGACTTTCTCATGGGAACGCGCTCGCAGCGGATCTGCCAGGGCTGCTGAGGCGGCAGAGATGCATGAAAGGCCCTCCAAAGGTGGGGGCCTCGTTACAGTGTGCTGAACTCACACCATGTTTGCTGTGCACGATGGCGTCTAGGCCTAACTTAAGTTTCGGTAAATGCAAAGACAGGGTGCGTGTGGGCAATGTCGTCGGCGGGTGAACCCCCCTCCACCTGGGCCCGGGTGGCATGAGGGTGCTCCCACCGAGCCATGGTCCTCACCTGGGGAGGGAGCTGTAGGTGAGGAGGGCCTCGTGGCCATTCCTCCCCTACACCGGCGCCGTTAACCCCTTACCGCCACACTCCGAATGAGGCCCTATGTCTTGTGAGTAGTCTAAAGTGTCTTGTCTAAACTTGCCTACTTTATGCTGTTCAATGGGGGTCATTCCGAGTTGGGTGGTAAGGGTTTACGGGCACCGGTAAGGATGTCAGTGCCGGTAAACCATTACCGCCCTATTCTGATGTCTCTTAGCGGGTCCCAGCAGGAACGGCTGGTCTGACCACCCGTTCTCTGCAGTTCCCGTTAAGGGACCTTGGAGCTAATAACGGGCCCACAATTTGCGGGCCCATTATTAGCGCCTTCCCCATTCCCATTGAGCCCTATGGGGGCTCAAATGGGAATGGGGAATAGTTTACTGAATGGGGACTTACCGGGTCCTTCAGGGTCGGAACGACCCGGTAAATCCCCATTCAGTCAGACCGGACCCGGGTTTGGAGGCAGCCATGGTGCTAATAGCACCATGGCTGCCTCCAAACTCGGAATGACCCTCAATGTCTTTCTTGTACTGGTCCAAAGAATTGTTGATATCGTCAAGTATAGATTTTAGTTCCTCACTGTTCTTCAAAGCCCCCACTTGTTTACTAAGCTCATTTATCTCTGTCCAATTTCGATAGTGATTTAGATAGCTCTTGTAACGTAATGTTGTTCGGTGGGTTTACCGCCACCGTTATTTCCATACCGGGTGACTCGTAATGAGGCCCAATATGCGGGTATCTTCTTCCTTATTAAATGCGAATGTGGTCTAATGTTTGTCTGTGATAGTGTTGATCTTCGAAAACTACATATTCCTCTTCACCAGCTAGATGGTGAGGTGCTGCCTGTCTGTTTGTGTCACACACTCAAAGAGCAGAAAAATAACATATGGAAGTAATATGAGTGTGCATTGGACGCACGTGTTCCAAGGACAGTGGACGCATTCTCTGTTTTGTTCTTGTTAACTACATCCTAGTGGGGATATTATGGTGGGTGTGTAGTGGGTCGTGGGTTGCTAGGGACTGGGAAGAGATGTCGGGTGGTCGCAGGTCTTCAACTTAGTGGCATAGCTAAGGGGGTTTGGGTGGTGGCGAAAGGCTCAGAGGGATGTGGCGTGGTGGTGAGAGAAGGCGGGTAGTACAGAGGTGTCTAGCTATGTGTTAATAGAAGGTGAACAGGGGCTGGTGAAGGTGGGAGGGAGGGGGCTGAAGGATAGTGTAGCGGGGAGCTGTCTACAAAGAGAGGGGAGAGGTCAAGGGAGGGGGGCATGGTAGTGGGGGTGGATCGAGAAGTACGTTTTGGGTAGGTAAGGTATGCAGAGTAGAGGGCGAGGGCCTGAGGGTTTTGAGTTTTGTTAGTTTGGGTGCTGAGGGAGTGTGCGAGAGGGTGGGGGGTCAGTGGGAAAGGGGGTGGAGATGATGAGTTCGGGAGAGGGCAAGACACGCCACGCTCAGTGAAGGGAAGGGGCTTGCTGGGTGACACCATTTGTGGGGTGGTCGGTGAGGTGGCAGGTGGGTGGGCAATGCTTGCTGAAGTGGGTGTGGTGGGGTTGAGGGAGGAGGAGGTAGAGCCAGACAGGGGAGAGGTAGGGCGTAAGCTGTCACAGCGCCCCTGTGGTTCCTCTGGTGTGGGACTTGTGAGAGTGAGTGGCAGGTCGAGAGGGAGGGTGTCTGGAGGTTGCTGGGGGTCAGGGGGCGGTTGGGTTGAGGGGTACCTCCCCTTGTATGAGAGATGAGCTGAGGCGGAGGTCTTGTGGTCTCTGCATTTGTAGCTGAGGGGGTCGGGGGCAGGTGAGCAGCAGGAAAGGAGCAAGGGACTCTTTGTGAGGGGGAGGCCTGTGGGTTAACTTACACAATTAGGCTTTCTGGCACAATCGGGCTAAATGAGATATGGCTAACTAGCACAGTCAAGGTTATCTTGGACACTCGGGTTAAATGCGAAAACTGTTCAATCTGCTAACTTACACGCAGGCTATCTGGCACACGCAGGCTAAAAGCGAGATTAGGTTAATTTAAAGAATCTGTGCTGTACACATTGGACCCAATATTTTAAGAGAACTGATAAGGTAGGATTGGGTTGGTCAGTTTTGTGGGGAGCAGTAATGGCTGAACCCCCCTGCCTGCAACCACACTTACTCTGTTAGTGGCTGCTGGTTGAGGGCTGCAGGGCCCACGGGCTAACACTCCTGGAGCTCTTTCTGCAAGAGTTGTCCTTTGCCTCGGAGTCCTTCACCGAAGGGGCTGCAATGGTGAGCTGTGCAATATGGGTACAATAGACCAATCAGGGTGGGAGGCAGGATTAATTCACCGGGAAGTTGGGATACAGTGGGGCTGAGCACTGAGGCTACAAGGCCAATCAGGGATGGTGGGAGGGCTGTGAGGCGGGCGGGAGCAGGGCCAAACAAGGAAGTCGTTACAGAGGGTGGATGGGGACGCAGAAAGGTCCTGAAAATGCTTAAAAAGTAACAAAATGCAAAATGATGTCTAATATAATGTGGGGAACGCACCAGCAATGGGAATGCACTTACCACTGAGCACACAGATGAAAACTGGCCAAGTTCGATCAAGGAGAGCGCTAGACCCTCGTGGAAAAGATAGCAGCTTGCAAGGCCAATTGGGGGTGGTGGGAGGGCTGCACGGCAGGCTAGAGCCTGGCCAAACAAGGAAGTAGGTACAGAGGGTGGTGGGTGGATGGGGTCCATGGAGATGGATTTCCTCCAGTTGTTCATTTTAACCCCCCCTGGCTGGAGAAAAGGTTACATTCTAAACTTCTATAACCGTCCCCATCAGGCGGAGGTGAACCGATTGGCAAGGGTTAAGGGTTTTTTGGATGAGTACCAAGGGAAGGGGTGGTGGGAGTCATACCAGGCTTGTTTGGGGTTGCGATTGCAATCTTAAGATGGGGTGCAGAATCTCTAGAGACCTATATGATCCGATGGAAGACTCACTCCTGAATGTTCAGGAACTGCAAATGGAGGATACTAGGGCATTTATGAAGAGCCTACAGTTAAGCGTATGGCTGGTTGGCGACTGAGATCGAAAAATTGATCTATTGAGCCTGATATCCTGGGGAAATTAACCTTTTGGGATGCTCCACAGTTGATTACTTCTGCATATCCCTAGATCTGTGGAGTAACGTAGTAAGCTTTAATGTGGTGGCAGACTGCAATAGCGACCATAACCCCTTGGTTTTCAAACTAAGAGAGATGTTTGGGGGGGTTTAATGCCTAAAAGAGGAATATGTCGGGTAGAAACTGAAGTCGTTTCCAAAAGAAGAGTAACCTGGGGGAATATTTAGGACTCAGGCCTGTATTTGAGTTTTATGGCAGGGACGATCGCGGAAATTAATGCCATCCTTGAGAATACGGGCAAACCAGTACAGGTGGTGGAGCACTTTAAGGGCATCCTAGGGGCCCTGCTAGGGGCCTTGTGGAAGAGTGGTTTGATCAAGCCTGTAAAAGCACCAAACAAGACCTCTTGAACGGTTTCGAATCCCTGGCTATTTCAAGTGGCAGGATCATCCATGCAAGAGCGCACTATTGCTCGATGATCAAGTAAAGGAAAATGGCACTTGAGGAGGAGGCGTGGGAAGGCTTTCTTGAGGCCGCTAGGACCTATGGTTCCGAAAGATTTTGGGAATTTGTAAAAGGGGGAGGGGGGCAGTTTACAAAAAATGTGTTTCAAAGCCAAGCGAAGGGAACAAGGGAACAGAAAGACAAATAGAATAACAATGATGAACAAAGACAGAGGCTGTCCTACTAGGCATTGTGAACATTCATAAAGTGCAAGTGCAGAGAGAGAGAAGGGACAGGGAAGGAGGGGGAGTGCTAGAGTGTCCTTAGAGGGGGAAGCACCGGCGAGTCAGTTGCAAGACAACAGGTAAGTGTCTGGCAGAGACCACTTGGTGGAGAGTGGTCACCTGCCAGTACAATAAGTGCAGACCTGTGAGACAGCACAGGCCAATGGGTGCCCAAAGGTAAGTGTAGGGGGAGGGCGGAGGCTGAAGCAATTGGACGAAAGACCAGGACCCAGAAGGACACATAAGGGCCCAGGCCACCAATATCAGAGACTGTTATTTAGCATGAGAGGGAGAGGGAGAAGGAGTAGGAGAAGAGGAAAGTCTTGAGGATTATGCAGAATTTGAGGAGATCCGGCTCAAGATGGAGAAGGGGGAGGCTGTTCCAGGAGGATAGCTCAGGGGGAACGTGCTCGCCTTGGAAGCAAGACAACATGGAGCAACACCGGTTCGATCCCCGGGTCTGCTCTTAGAAACATCTGGGTATTTAGTGCATTATAAATAACCTCTCATATCATATCAGAGGAGGGAGCCAGCCGAGGAAAGAAATCGGCCACCAGCTCGCTGTTTAGAGAAGCGCTTGACACACAGAGAGTTGGAGCCGGAAGATCAGAGAGATCCGGAGGGAGAGTATTTGGTGAGAGCAAGTTGTATATAGCATGGTGCCCGGCCCCAGACAGCCTTGTGGATGATGCAAAGGGATTTGACTTTGATCCTTGCAGCAACTGGGAGCCAGTGGAGGGATTTTAGGGCTGGAGAGATACGGTCCCTGCTCTTGAGGCCAAGGGTAAGTCTTGCAGCCCTATTCTGAACAAGTTGGAGGGGCAGAGAGAGGAAGATGGTAGATTAAGGAAGAGGCTGTTGCAGTAGTCCAGCCTAGAAAGTACCAGATCTCTGGAGACGTTAAGCTTCTGAGGAAAAGTGAGGAAAGGGAGGATACCTCTGAGAAAATGGTGGCCAGAGTGAAGGGAGGAAAGAAGGAGCAGGATGAGGGATCTCAGTCTTGCTGGCATTGAAGCAGAGATCGTTGGAAGTACACCAAGACTGCGTAGCAGACAGGCAGTCAGGTATGGTAGAGTTTTTTATTTTATTTTATTTTATCTATAAAGCGCAAAAAAACCAAGCCCAGGGGCAACCGGGCGCATACTCTTAAACATGTTACAAAAAGCAGTAGTTACAGTGAGTTACAAAAATATACAGCATATATACATGTACCGAAGGGTACCATTAACAGCGTATAATACAGGGACAGAGCAGAGAGAAAATGTATATTCAGTCCTGTACCCCACATGGAGTCTGGACTGTGTCAAGGTCTCATGAGTCTTGGGAGAACAGCCATGTTTTAGCATTGTTCTTGAAGGAGTGGAATGATGGTTCAATTCTGATAGGTGTGGGTAAGGTGTTCCAGAGTTTTGAGGCCAGGACGGGGAAGCTTACCCCACCAGCTTTTTGGAGTTTGCATCTAGGCACGATGAGGCTGTGAGTTTGGGCTGCTCTGGTAGGTCGAGTGGAGGTGTGGCGTGAGAAGCGAGCGGACAGGTAAGGTGGGGCGTTGTTGCTCAGACATTTGTGAGTCAAAGCTAGGGTTTTCAGGGAAATTCTCTGTTTTACCGGGAGCCAGCGTAAGTCCAATCTGACGGAGGAGATATGAGAGCATCTCGGGATGTTTAAGGCTGCCCTTAAGGCATTATTTTGTACAGTTTGCAATTTATTAAGGTTAGACTGACTGGTCCCTAGGTAGAGAGCACTACAGTAGTCGATTTTGGCCATAACAAGAGTTCTGGCGAGTATGATACAGTTGGTGGAGTTTAGGAAGGGTCTACATGCAGTGATAAGTTTGCAGGTATAGGCCGAAGCTGACATAACTGCATTTATTTGTCTGTTCAGAGAAAGCGAGGAGTCAAGATAGACCCCTAGCGTCTTCGTATCTTTGGAGACTTTAATGTCATTGCTGTCAATAATGAAGGACTTGTAGGTTTGGTCTAGTTTGTTGAGCCGATGATTTGATCCTAAAAGTAAGAGCTCAGTCTGATCATCGTTAAGGCAAAGTTCGTGCTGTGCCATCCAGGCCTGGATGACCGAGTAAACATCGTTAAGGGCTTTGGTGTCAGCTGTGTAGTCTCCTGTGATAGGGATGAGTATCTGGGTGTCGTCCGCGTAGTTAGTGTAGGAGACACCCAGATAGTCAAGCACATCGAAGAGGGGCTTGGTGAATATGTTATACAACTTAGGAGATACACACGAGCCTTGAGGAACGCCACAGTGAATAGGGGAGGGATCCGCTAATGCCAGCGGTGAGAAGACCCTCATGGATCTATTGCTCAGGAATGAGTGGATCCAGGCATTGGCAGAGTCGGAGAAGTGGGCTGCGGATTTGAGATGCTGGCAGAGTATTTGGTGGTTGACCAGATCAAAAGCCGCAGAGAGATCGAGGAGAAGGAGAAGAGCTAGCTTCCCATTGTCCTTCAGTGACTCCATCTGAGTTTTCAAGTCGATCAGAGCTGACTCCGTGCCATGTTTATGGCGGAACCCTGATTGTCTTAAGCCCAGGAGATTGTTTAGTTCGAGGTAACCCTGAATCTGCAGGTAGGCTGCGCGGTCCAGGATCTTGAGCAAGAATGGGACTGTAGTGATAGGTCTGAAGTTAGTTGGGATATTAGGGTCAAGGGAGGGTTTTTTGAGGAGTGGGATAACCCATGCATCCTTTAGGTTGTCGGGGACAATACCCGTCTTGAAAGAAGCATTTATGAATGCTGTAATGAACGGGGCTAGCTCATGAGATGCTTCCTTGATAATAGGTGCTGGGCAGGGGTCGCCTTGGCAATTGGAAGGTTTTAAATTGTTTATGATGTGTTCTACTTCGAGAGTAGTGAGTGGCGAGAAGGAGAAAGGTTTATGCGGATAGGTTAAATGTGTATTAAGTGTAGGTGCGGTCGGTGGTTGGTCAAGCTGTAGGGATTTCTGTTTGTCCCTGATTTTAGATTGGAGGGTAGCAATTTTACCCAGGAGTGCTGACTGAATATTGGTGCACCAAGTGTTGTCTTTGGAGCAAGAGTCAGGGGGGGCTGCAGGTGTCTCGAGTTCCTTAAGGATATTAAAGAGTTCCTTAGTATTGGACTGGGCTGTCATGATGCGGTTATTAGAAGAATCTTTTTTGCCTGGAGTACAGCTTCTTTATAGTTAAGAGTGGCTATCAGAAGACTGTCCTTGTGGGCGTCGGAGTGGTGACTTCTCCAGCGTGACTCTGCTGTGCGTTTCTCTTTGCGTAACACTCTAAGCTGGGGAGTAAACCACGAGTTAAGGTGTGCTCGTTGTTTGGCTTTCCTCAGTTTGAGCGTTGAGATAGAGTTGATGGCTGCAAGCAGTGACTGGTTATACATGTCGGCTAGGTGGTGGGGTCTGAGCAAGTGTCAGGAGCGTTATTTAGTGTGGGAAGGATAAGGGGGGAGTAGTTTTTCTGTCGTAATGTTCTTCTTATTTCTAGTGAGGGTGGCTGGGGCGACCAAAGGCCTGGGTGGTGGGGCTGCTTCGATGCTGAAAGTGATGACATGGTGGTCAGACCACAAGCAAGGGGCGTTGCTTATATTGCAATTGGTGTCACTAAGCCAGTCAAGGGATCACCCTTTAATGTGGGTGGGTTCCTGTATGTGGTGAGTGAAACCTAGATCTGTTAAGGTATTAGCTAGGTCGAGGGCCGCACGATCATTAGGGTCTTGGTGTCCTAGATTGAGGTTGCCAAGAATGATGGTTTGGGAGTTGGATTTAGCATTGTTGAGTACTAACGTAGAGATATCATCCACAAAGGTGGACCAGGGGGTCTGTATATTTGGTGGATGGTAGCCGTTTGGTTAGCTGAGAGTCCGAGCTTGACAGAGAGTAACTCTGTAGTTTTCACCTTAGTGTTTGGGATGGTTCTAAGTCCTAATGAGTTTCTAGCGATGAAAGCAATTCCTCCACCTCTCGAGGTGCGATCACATCTGATGATGGAGTAATCAGTGGGGATGGCCAATGAGAGTGCCGGGCCGGAAGCCGCGTGCAGCCAGGTCTCGGAGATGGCGATGAAGTCGAGTTCCTGAGTTTTGATAAGATTAGCAATGTCCAGAGCGTGCGCAGCTAGGGATCTTGCGTTAATCAGGGCAGCTTTAATTAAACCAACGTTGCTTGATGAAGCTGTGATGGTTTAAGGGTGATGGGGCGTGGGTGAGGTGGCCGTTTGTAGAAGAAGTAGGAAGAGGTTTAGAGGGATGTTTGAAGAAGAGTTGGGTGTCATCTGCATAACACTTGCAGCAAGCAGGGTGTGATAGATGTTAAAGAGCCATGGTGAAAGGTTAGAGCCCTGGGGAACGCCACAAGTGTAGATAGAGGTGGGAGAGGAGAAAGAACACAGGATAACCAGAGAGGGACGGTGAGTGAGGAAGGAGGTCAGCCAGTCCAGTGCCCGCTCTGAGTTACCAAGGGTATCATGGGGCCATTTTATGAGGAGTGGTTGAGAGACCGAGTAGAATGAGACCAAGAGTGCAGAGATGCAAGCACTTCTTTACGGTTGTTCAGGAGAGCAGTTTCTGTGCCTCTGGAAGCTCAGAATCCAGATTCATGGTCACATAGGCAACCAACGAGCTCATTATGCTAGGTTAGTTGGGGGAAGTTAACTTTGACCTTTTGACAGCTGCATAAATGAGGGATGGGCACTTGGATAAATGTTGATATTGGCATCTGGCTCTGTTGGCTGGGCATGATGGATGGAAGCAGGTCTAATAGTGATTCTGTACTGCTGCCCTAGCTGGTATAATAGAATCTTGCACTACACATCCTGCTGGGCATAATGCAATAGGCAGGGCTGCACGCCAGAGGCTTTTGAACTCCTTTGATAACTGGGCATATGATATCTGGCACTGTTTAAATGTACCCTTGATGTTATTTGAAGCACATAAGAATGCAGCACCACAACTCTCCCCTCACCCTAAGTTTGTTTACAATACAACAGGCACACCAGAGCTGTCTCGTCCTGCATTACTAATACTGCATAATGGGTGATTATCTTTGCAGTGGTGACGATATTCATAGTTAATATGGATAAATACGAGTATTACATTACATTGCAGATAAAAGGGGCTCATTAAAATTATGGCAGCGCAGTAAAAACTGCATTCAAGCAGCAGTAATTCTATTGTGGCCACATTAGTGCTACACCATACTACAAGTGGGTGGGTGGGTGGGTGGTAAGGTGGTGGATTTATCTACAGCTTATTGAGAAAAATCTGCATAATCATCAGAATGACTGCCTGCGGAAAGTCTGCAGAAATTCCAATTGAGCTGCGGGACCAAGTGGTGCTAACAGTGATCGAGTTGGTCAGTAATTCGCTATATTTACCATAAAATGACCACCAAACTTGCAGTAAGGCACAAAGTGCCTGTTTGGGCGATTCTCATTGTGATTTATTAAGTGTAGGGTATCTTGCCGCAGTAGTACCCACTTCCTCTGATGCTGCAGGAGTCAAACGTAATGTGATATCAATTCATGTGACCTGATGTAATAAGGCATTTGTATAGCGCCTATTGCCATTGCCATGGCCTCAAAGCGCTGTAAGTGAACGCCCTTGGAGGACCAAGGTCTGAGTTATGAGAGATCAGTTGGAGTAAATTAGAATGCACTTGTGCATTTTAGCAAGTACAAAGGTAGGTAGGGGTGGCTAAGTACCTGCTAGTGACCCAAGGGTGCTCTGAAGGGTATCTGGAGAGCATGCGGTTCAAGACTGATACTGTTCCCAGTTAGATCGAGTGACGCTGCATTCTAGTGACAGAGGTGATGTGCTATATGAGATTGAGTAGCAGCTGATTGCAGGTGTTTGTGGGTGGGTGGCCGTGCCGTGGAGGATACACACTATCTTCCATTGAGATGGGGTGTAATACGTACCTGTGAGTCATGAATGATTACTTGTTTCGTTGACTGAGTGCCGTTCCAGTCGTGCAGGTCTATGGCAATCCTTTCAGTGCATGCTCAGCACTTTCTTGGGGTCTCCTCGTGTGACTCCTCAATGCCCCTGCCAGGCCAAGAGGAGGCTGGCTGCAGTGTTTTGCACTCAGAGTTTTCTGAGTTGAGATACAAGGGTTCCCATGTGTAGGGAGTTGGCATAGTCTAGGTGAGAGAGGACAATGTTTGTGATAGCGGCAACTCTGTGAGAGTAGCTGCAGTATGGGAAGATGCCTCAGGGAACGCATAGGTGTAGATTGCATGATTTCAACACAGAGGTGATGGGATGTGATAGTCAGATTCTTGTCCATGGTGCATTCAAGGTTCTTTACTGTGTTGGAGGCAGGACGGGGATGGCCTCGGGAGGACGGCCAAGGGGTGGGTTGGAGAAGAGGGAAGTCTTCCTACAGATCATGATTTCAGTTTTTCCACGATAGAGAAGGAGGTGGTTGGTCGTCATCCAGGGGTCAATATCTGCGAGGCAAGAGGCAAGGTCCGGAGAAGGGGTTGGAAGCTTCCTTTGGGAAAATGAAGATGATTTGGTTCTCATCTGCGTAATTGTAGCAAGATGGGCCGTGTGAATGGATAAAAGTGTGCAGGGGACGCAGGTAGAGGTTGAAGTGCAGGGGTGATAGAGAGGCGCCCTGTGGTACTCTGTTGGTTTGAAGTGCAGGGGTGATAGAGAGGCGCCCTGTGGTACTCTATTGGTTTGAAGTGCAGGGGTGATAGAGAGGCACCCTGTGGTACTCTGTTGGTTTGAAGTGCAGGGGTGATAGAGAGGCGCCCTGTGGTACTCTGTTGGTTTGAAGTGCAGGGGTGATAGAGAGGCGCCCTGTGGCACTCTGTTGGTTTGAAGTGCAGGTGTGATAGAGAGGCGCCCTGTGGTACTCTGTTGGTTTGAAGTGCAGGGGTGATAGAGAGGCGCCCTGTGGTACTCTGTTGGTTTGAAGTGCAGGGGTGATATAGAGGTGCCCTGTGGCACTCTGTTGGTTTGAAGTGCAGGGATGATAGAGAGGTGGCCTGTGGCACTCTGTTGGAGACAGGATAGGAGTAGAGGAGAAGAGAGGCATATATTTAATTTGCGATCTGTTGGAGAGGAAGTATGTTATCCACTACAATGCTGTGTCACTGATGCTAAGTCAGTGGAACATGTCCGTCAGAGTGCAGTGGTCAATGGTGTTGAAAGCTGTAGAGAAGTCGAGACGGATGAGAGTGGCACAGCCTTCCGAGTCTAAGGTTCTTTTGAGATCATCCCAGATGGAGACTAGGGATGATTCATTACCTTGTAGGGGTCTGAAGCCGGACTGGGCCGGATCGAGGACGAGGTTGGATTCAGTGAAGAGGCACAGCTGGGAGTAAGCTGTTTGGTCAATATGTCCGGCTAAGACGCGGTTGTTTGAGTTAGGTCTGTAGTTGGCTGGTAGAAGGGTGTCAATGGAGGGTCTTTTGAGCAGGGGTTTGATATTTATTTATTTAATTGTTTTTTTATAATGCACCTAATACCGTACCAGAGTTTGGTTTCCAAGCCGGATTCGAACCTCTGTTGCTTTGCATGGACCTGCTTCCGAGACCAACACGTTGCTCCTGTGATATCCTCAATTCACATGGGATGTCTTTAAAGCCACAGGGCACCTGCCTGAAGTGAGAGATGTGTTAATGATAGATCTTGCAGGTCTGTCGGCACAGGTTAAGGAGAGGATATCTTTAAGGAGAGAAGGTGGGCAGGAGTTCAGGGGACCCTGAGGGGCAGCTGCTGGCTCGTAGTGTAAAACAGGGAATTTACAATGGATATATTTGTAGTCTGCCCAGTCTGAAATATAAATCGGATAAACACGTTTACATCAGATACATACAGATCCCGACACAGAGGTTTTTCTCAATTGCAAGCATTTTTTACAAATAACACTATAGTGGGTGAGCAAAGAAAGATTACAACGACGGAGAAAAAAAATAAGTCATTGCATTCCTCAGTTGCTGACAATTTTTAAAACAGAATGATCATGTTTATATAGCTAGATACCAGACATCACTCCCACACTATATGTGCCTAGACATCTCGTGGCAGATCAATCACCCCTCCGTCACTTCTGTGATGATTTCCCAGAATTGGGTCAGAACAGTATATGCAGAGAGTAAAAAGGCAGTCATTTGTCATAATACATCACATCCAATGTTACGGAAAGCAAATGCTATTTGTAAAATCAGGAAGGAAAGCGAGCAGCGCAAACGTTTACTGTGTACAAAGGTTAAAAGCAGCAGAAAAAGGGAAGTGTTTCTGCCAGTCTCGTTGTATTAATAAAATGGTTTACTGTAAATTTATCATTAATGTCAGTGGAATTTTCTCACATCTGGGATGAGCTGATGTACTTTCAACACGCATATCTCGGTGAGAGGTCATGCTGTTTATCTTGAATTCCAGCAAGCGTAAGCAAGTTTTATGCATTGTGCAGTTTTAAGCAGGGACCTCTAACATGAGGCCTAATGTTTTAGCTTTGTGTGTTAAAGCAAGGAGGCCTAATCCTTTGAATGATGTTTGTAATTGGCCCCTAGCAGATTATGTCTCCTTCAAGCAATATTGTTCTGAACTGATTAACAGATAAAATTGACATTTCCACAGATGGCCCTTCTGTTAATCAGCTCAACAATATTGCTACACTAAAGTTACAGAACCGCCTCATATATCTCCTCATCCTGGACAGCTGTCTGTGAAACATACTCAGTGGCATCACTAGAAAAGGGATCAAGAGGTAAAGAGGTGCAAGGTGAAGGCCGAGGGGGCAAAGCAAGTCTTCCTATGTCTATTTCAGTAATCTCAATTTGCATTAGTTCCTGTATAGCGACATCCTGCATCATCAGTGCAACTCCTCTGGCACCAGGGAATGGTCGTGGGGGACACAATTTAGGCTAGATATTGGCAGCAAGCAGGTAAGCAATTAACAAAAAGGCAGCATCCCAGGATTATTAGTATCCCTGTAAGCAGTACCATTCCTGTCTTCCAACCCCATAGGCTAAAGAAACCCCAAATGGAATGTAAAATGTGCCATGATCCAGTTTCTACGTGAACCTGGCAGCCAATCCCACAGAGCCTTTTTATGGACTCACGCACAGAGGTGGAAGCATTGTATACATAGGAACAGCAGCTATACCCTATAATTTTGCACGTTCCGCCGCTCTCAGCCAGGATCATGTCTAGCACCATCCTGGCTGAAGGGCCACTAGCCTAATAGTTTGCATTTCAATAGTTATGTTTTCGAAAGCATCTGCTGTCTCAGCGATTGTGGCCTCCAAGAGTCTAGCTAACCTCCTAATATCACGGGAGTTAATAGCGGGGCCAAACCAGGGAACAAAAGCTTTCATAAAGTCACCGGCTATGTCTGCTGCAGTATCTCCTTGGTTCACCACACCCCTTCTGGAGCGTGGTAAGGGCTTAATGACAGGTTATGGAACATCTTTGTTGCGTTTAACAGATATGGCAGGTAATACAAATCCTAGATGGCAACGTCCTGACCAGCCCTTGGGAAGCCATGTCTGCGCATTACTACCACAGATAAAGTAAATAGAATCCCCCACATACAAAGGGGCATCCATAGAAGGATGAAGGTCAGGCATGTGGTAGGTCATGTTACAATCTAGGCTATATCCCATATCATAGGCCCCAGAAGCTTCTATACAGATAATACCTCGGACATCTAGGTTTCTTAATTTAAGGAATGCAATCGGGTTTGTGGTGGGGGAGTTCACACTAAATTTATCAGGAGAATATAGTTCATTATCAGGAGAGGGTGAAAAATAAGATGAAAAAGGAAAAGTAGCATTGGGCATAGTTACCAGATCACATCGGCCTCGTTTAAGGACATCCTTATCAAAATCAGAGTAAGCGCTTTTGTGATTCAGAGCAGTACCACGCTTGGTGCTAAACCCTAAAGACAATTTTCTGAGGGCAAGCACTATCTCAATACGTGAGAATACTAAATAGAGCGCATAGCAGGAAGGCAGAAAAGGTAAAGGTATCTGTAGCAGGGGCATTCCTTCCCCCACATAGGCAGGTAGCTAGCTGCAAGCAGATCCAGCAATCAGAATCCTTCACAATATCATGAGTGTGATGAAGCAGGGAGATAAAAGCATTCTCTCTTATTTGTTCCTCATGATATAATTCTTCCGGTGAAGGGACAGATATAGGTATGGGCTTAGCAGAATATGGGGTTTTGAGCAATTTGTCTAGGAAAAAAAATAAACTGAATAGGAAAACACTCAGCAGTAGTAGAAATGACAGAACCTTGGGTTTGGAGCGATACCAAGGTCTGGATTCAGGAGTAGGTGTGTCATAGATACTGTTTGGCATTATGAGAGAGTTTCTTAAAGGAAATACTCTAACAGGCTGAGGCAAGACAAGGGTTATAGGAGTTTCAGGAGTGTTCATATGTCTCACCCCAAAGACAGTTCGTTAAAGATGTCGGTATTCACCGCCCTGGACAATCCGCAGAGAAGGCAGCAAAGTCAATTCAAGAAAAGAAGCAAGCGTCAATCAGCACAGTTACTTTAGTTTTCGTGGCCTGAGGTTATATCGTGGTCCCTCTGTCACTCCTGTGATGTCTTTGGGAGGCACGATATCTGGGGAAAAGTTGCACGGAGGTAGTCTTTGGGAATTATCAGTCCCTTGCGGCACAGATTCTTCCCATGGTAACTCTGTAGACGTATTCCCAGCCAGAAATGGAGGAGCCCGCTTCACGTGGCTGGCATGTATCCAGTTACGATGTCCTTCGCACTTGACAGCAGTCTGGGTGGCTAGTAGGACCTGAACTGGGCCCTTCCACCATGGTTGTAGACTGGATGATCGCTGAAAGTTCTTGGTAAAAATCCATTCGCCAGGCTGTATGGAGTGGCCGGATCCTTCAAGAGGCTTTGGCAAAAAGTTTTTCACCTGTTTATGAATAATAGATAACCTCTTAGTAAGCTCCAAACAGTAATCGCTCAACAAAGGATAAGGGACATTTGACAGTTTTCTTGGACTTGGGATTCCCCATATATTTGCTGGTCGTCCCATCACAACTTCAAATGGTGACAAACCTACTCCTGAATGTGGGACAGTACGTATGGACATTAAGGCCAAGGCCAAAGCATCTACCCACTTGAGGGGGCTACTGGCACAGATTTTTGCCAATTTGCTCTTCAGGGTAGAATTGAAACGTTCACATAAACCAGCTGCGGCCGGATGAAAAATGGAATGGAAATTTTGTCATATTCCCAAAGCCTGACACACTAGGTTCATTGTCTTATTAACAAAGTGAACACCATTGTCACTCCAAATTGTATGGGGCAGTCCGTATCTTGGAAAATACTCTTTTACCAAAGCCTTTGCAGTGCTTAAGGCAGTATTATCCACCATAGGGAATGCTTCTGTCCATTTACTGAACATACATACTACAACTAGTACATATTTAAATCTCTGACATAGAGGCATTTCTATGAAATCCATTTGAAGGCATTCACATGGTAACTCTGGGGGTCTGAAAGGACCTCTAGGGACAGGTGTACCCTTTCCTATGTTGTGTGTTAAGCAGGTAATGCAATTTCTGCATTTAGCTACAGCTGTTTTCCGAATGTTTGTGTTATACCATACTTCTCCTAGTAAGGCTACAATTGCATCTGCACATATATGGGAGTGTCCATGTGCCATTGTGACCATCATAGACACATATTTGTCTGGTAACATCCATAATCTCCTATTAGATTGGTATTCATAACGACCATCATCAAGGGTAGCTTCACTGTTCCATTACTCAAGTTCCTCTTTGGATGCGTCTGCTTGTATTTGTCTGACACATTCAAGAGAATTATCAAATTCAATATTTACTGGTGCATTTACTGATACGTAGGTTAAAGTGGCAGGTGCTTGGCCAGTCAGTTTAGCTGTCCTATCAGCGAATGCATTACCTTTTCCCACATCATTTGTCACTTTCTTATGAGCGCTGCATTTAATAATTGCTAGCTTTCTAGGCGCTACTAGTGAATTCAACAATCTTGTGATCAGCATTCCATGCTGGATTTTGGTACCATGAGAAGTAAGAAAACCTCTCTCAGCCCATAATTTTCCAAAATTATGTGCCACACCGAAGGCGTACTGGCTGTCAGTGTATATATTCACTCTTAAATCGAGACTGAGCTCACATGCCCGAGTTAATGCAATGATTTCTGCTGCTTGGGCAGAGTGCTGTGGAATTTTGCAACTTTCAACCACTGTTTTCAATGTAGTAATAGCATAGGCAGCTGTGGAGTTACCACATGGCAATTTAAAACATGAGCCATCCACGTATAGGGTTCCATCAGGTTCACTTAAAGGTATATCATTTAAATCTACCCTTCCCTTTGTCTCCTCATCTGTTGTTAGGATACAGTCATGCAATACAGTGAGGTCATCAGAAGGGAGGGGTAGCATTGTGGCTGGGTTCAGAGAATGACACCTTTTTATCGTTATGTGTGGTGCAAGTAAAATCAGTTCATATCTGGTCAGCCTAGCATTAGTCATATGCTGAGTTTGTGTTTTGTTCATCAGTATATCAATAGCATGAGGCACCATCACTAGCAGTTGATGTCCTTGCACGATTCTTTCAGATTGTTTCACAGAATGTGCAGCACCTGCAATTGCCCTTAGGCATCTAGGTAAACCCCTAGCCACGGTGTCCAAGGTTGAAGAAAAATAGGCACAAGGCCTGTTTTTATCTCCATGGAGTTGAGTTAATACAGATAACGAACATCCAGATCTTTCATGCACAAAGAAAAACACTTAGCATAATTAGGGTTCCCTAATGCAGGTGAGTCGCATAAAGCCTGTTTTAGCATATCAAAGCTCGCTTGGTGTTCTGGTAACCATGGCATTGGAGTTGGTGTCTCTTTGGTAGTGAGATTAAGTAAGGGTTTTGCTAAGAGAGAAAAATTGGGAATCCATTGGCGGCAAAACGACACCATTCCCAAAAATCCTCTCACTTCTTGCTGTGTGGTTGGAGCTACTGTATTGAACACAGCTTGTATTCTCTGTGGATGTAATCTCCTTTCTCCCTTTGATAGGAGATGACCCAAATAAGTAACTTGTTTTTGGCAAAACTGTAACTTACTCTGAGAGGCTTTGTGACCCAATGGTGCTAAGAAATTCAATAATTGGACTGTACAGTTTATGCATTGTTCTTTGGTTTCAGCAGCTATAAGCAAATCATCTACATACTGTAAGAGGACTGTGCCATCAGGAAGTGAAAAACAATCTAGCTGTGCTTTTAAAACTTGACTGTAAATACTTGGACTCTCTGTATAACCTTGTGGAGCTCTAGAGAATGTATAAGACCTTCCTTCAATATTAAAAGCAAACAAATCCTGGTCTATCCTCATGGATTGGAACGCTAAAAAATGCGTTCTTAAGGTCTATTACTGTAAAATACTGGGCAGCAGGTGGGATCATGGTAAAAAGAGAAACCATGTCTGGTACAACTGGAAATTGAGGTAGTACTATCTTGTTAATACGGCGCAAATCAATAACTAATCGCCATTCAGGTGTTGCATTCTCGCTAACCTTCTTCCGAATGGGAAGTATGGGGCTGTTACAGGGGCTGCCTGCAATTTGTTTGACAATGCCTTTAGCTAAGAAATCTTGTATGACTGGACGGATTCCTTCTAGTGCTTGTTGTGTTATTTTGTACTGGGGTATTCTTGGGTAAAGAACATTATCCTTTAATGTAATGCGAACAGGTGCTATCTGGAGACACCCTACATCATTTTTACCTTTAGCCATACCCTCTCATCAACAGTTAGTAATTCATCAGGAAGTACCTCTGTGGTAATAGCATTGTAAGCACAGCCTTTTTGTAAGTAATCAGACATGCAAGTGAGATAGACACCATAAGGGGTACAATAAATTGTAGCATGCAATTTCTTAAGCAGATCCATTCCCAATAGATTCAATGCACATTTGTTAGTAAGCACAACAGGAGCAAGACATGAAATAGGTCCTATAGAGAACTGGATAGGCTCTGCAATGGGGCTATGAATAGGGGTATTTGAAAACCCTACTGATGTATTTACTTTCCCAGAGAGGGGTGCAGTAGGTACCAATTTATGGGAGATGGATGTATGGGTAGCCCCGGTGTCAAGTAAGAACTTCAATTTTCCTGGCTTTGCATTTTTAAGTGCTAATTCAACATAGGGTCCCTCGGGGTCCACTTGTATTTCCACTCTCCCTTTTCCCTCTCTTGGGCATCCCTATTCTACATAATCATCTGAATGTGTGTCATCTTCATAGTAATCTCTTGCTGAATACTGTTGGCCTTGTCTAGGATCAAAATAATTCTGCTGCTCTTGGATAGTTTTTACCTCTTCACTGTTACCTTGTCTCATCTGTCCTCTTGAAAAACCACGTCCCACTGATCTCCCTCTCCCCCTTGGTCTTAGAGGGCATTCCCTAATCCAATGATTACTCGATTTACAATAGTGACATCCTTCATCAATACCACTCCTTCCATTGGATGGGGGAGCACTTCCTCCCTGTCTTCCTCTCAACATACCTCTTGCTGTCTGCATCTGTCCCCTTCCTCTTGCTGGAAATGCCTTTAGCATTAATACTCTAGTTTTTAAACTATTAAGCTTTCTATCTTTCTCAGTCTTTTCTTTATTGTGTCTATATGCATAATCTCTGGCCCTGGTCAATATTTGAGCAGCATTCTTGGTTGGCCATGTAGATTCATACGTTTGAATATCATTCTTAAGATAAGAAAGGAGCCCTTCTACAAAGTGCGGGCAAAATCCCTTTTGTCCTTCGGTCGTACTTAAATCCATTCCGCTAAAAGAGCTAAAAGCCTGCTCTTTCCTGGTTAAATAATTTTCAACTGATTCTCCTTCATTCTGTTTGCAATGAGTTAACTTATCCCAGTTCATCTGTTTTCGGGGTACTATCTGTTCTATCCTTCTCATTATGTATTCTGGCAAGGCTAGGATAGTCTTGTGTAAAGAACCCTGCCCATCCCTGTATTTGGTCACTTTTTCATCCTCTAAATCAGTCCATTTAATGGGAGGTTCTTCACTATCCCGTTTTCTACATTGTCTCCAAATATCTGGGGGTAATATACATGAGAACAACTGATCAATGTCATTTATTGTGAGAGGTCCACTCTTTAGCACTCGGTTAGTTTGACTATACCATTGCTCTGGATTCTGTCTAATATCTGGAAAATCCTTGGTAAAATAGAATAATTCGATTCGATTCCACGGCACATGACCCTGATGTGTGGGGTTGCTGCTATCAAAGCCTGGTACTTCTCTCATAGGGTTCTGGTGCGTTACTGAATTTTTTAAGGGAATTTTTTCAAGCCACATAAGCAGTGTCACTATAATATCTGAACAGTCTTCTATGGAAATTATCCCTTGTTGGCTATTCACATCCATTTCCCTGTAGTGGTCTGGAAGATCATATGCTTCATCCCTATTAATCAATTTATAGGCTGACCATACTTTGTTGCAGAAGTAATTTACAATTTAATTTGCTACTGGCTGTTCAACTTGAGGTGCATTATCTCTAGCTATTTTAATGCCTTCCGTACTTTTGGCTATCCAAGCATTTGCAAAACATTTTGCTTCATCCTTCTGGGATGTAGTTATGCTTCTAGTCTGGTATCCAGAGGTACTTGGTGGAGGAGGGGTCTCCTTTGACTCCCCACTCCCTTCCGGGCGAGAGTAAGGAGGCGGAGGAGCTCTCTTAGTCGAGAGAAGGCATTCTAATAAGGGATCAGGCTCTTCATCTGTCTGCATCATAGGTGCAGAAGCTTCAATACATGGTTTGGATACATATGCTCCTACCGTGCTCAGAACACACTCTGTTATCCTGTTCCCATCCTTCCTTTAGTTTCTGGAGCTCATATGCTTTTGCTTTATCCCTCTCTGATTGTGGCTTTTTATCCTTAAGCCGTGCTTCTCTTATAGATTTCTGTCTGGCATAATCCTCCCAGATTTTATAAGTTTCCCACTGAAGAGGTCTTATCTTTTTATGTCCTTCTGCCAGTAGTGCTTCCCTGAGATACGCAATTCGGGCTAAATCAAAAGAGCCATAAATCGGAAAAGACAGGTTAGGATCACTGGCTTTGGAGGTATATTTATGCCATTCTCGTAAGAACAAAACTGTGCCTAACCCTTTTTTTTACCATCAATTCCCAACCCGCACTGCCCATCGACGGTGGCGATACGTGTTGTTCTAGCTTATTCAAGCACTTACTTGCGCAACAATTCACTTTTGTACATGCATTTCCCATGATTACTCAATTACCTGTTATCGGCGCGCCTAGCGTTGTTCGCTAATCTCTGTTACCTTGCGTAACGTCTGTACTTAACTCATGATCACAAGGATTATAACCCCTAGGGCATACTTAAGTGTAATATTTCCCCATGTTATAATACTACATGCAAATAAAAGAAGAAAATAAATAAATAAAACGGAAAAGAGGAAAAAAAAATGACACGACTTTCATTTCTCAAATAGTCATTCAACAGCTAGAAATATTCTCACCGGATTTCAGATGTCATCTATCTCGCCAGCACACACGCCAGCACACACGCATGTCTGTGTCGGAACCTCTCAGAAAACGTTGCACTGGTCCTCAGACGGTTGTTCAGACGGAAAAAAACCTTTGGTCACAAACGGATCATCCTGTTGAGCAGTTAGTTGAAGATGTGGTCTGATGGTTTTGTGGCTGCTATAGCACGAGCTCCTTTCTGAGCAGAGGCCTCCACGGTGAATTTGTCAAACCGACAATCCTGCACTGGTCAACCGCTGGAAAAAAAATCCAAGCTGGATCTGTCTGTCACCGAAGTCCCACTACCAGAGTTCGCCAAATTGTAAAACAGGGAATTTACAATGGATATATTTGTAGTCTGCCCAGTCTGAAATATAAATCGGATAAACACGTTTACATCAGATACATACAGATCCCGACACAGAGGTTTTTCTCAATTGCAAGCATTTATTACCAATAACACTATATTGGGTGAGCAAAGAAAGATTACAACGACAGAGAAAAAAAAATAAGTCATTGCATTCCTCAGTTGCTGACAATTTTTAAAACAGAATGACCATGTTTATATAGCTAGATACCAGACATCACTCGCACACTATACGTGCCTAGACATCTCGTGGCAGATCAATCACCCCTCCGTCACTTCTGTGATGATTTCCCAGAATTGGGTCAGAACAGTATATGCAGAGAGTAAAAAGGCAGTCATTTGTCATAATACATCACATCCAATGTTACGGAAAGCAAATGCTATTTGTAAAATCAGGAAGGAAAGCGAGCAGCGCAAACGTTTACTGTGTACAAAGGTTAAAAGCAGCAGAAAAAGGGAAGTGTTTCTGCCAGTCTCGTTGTATTAATAAAATGGTTTACTGTAAATTTATCATTAATGTCAGCGGAATTGTCTCACATCTGGGATGAGCTGATGTACTTTCAACACGCATATCTCGGTGAGAGGTCATGCTGTTTATCTTGAATTCCAGCGAGCGTAAGCAAGTTTTATGCATTGTGCAGTTTTAAGCAGGGACCTCTAACATGAGGCCTAATGTTTTAGCTTTGTGTGTTAAAGCAAGGAGGCCTAATCTTTTGAATGGTGTTCGTAATTGGCCCCTAGCAGATTATGTCTCCTTCAAGCAATATTGTTATGAACTGATTAACAGATAAAATTGACATTTCCACAGTAGCTTACGGAATTCTGGTTGGGAAATGGATGAGAAGGTAGGTAAGAGCAGGCCAGTGGAGTGTGGGTCTCTGAGCCTGGTCGTGTGTGCCAGGGAGTGGGGCGGGAGCACTGAAAATTTGAAGCTGGTGGTGTAGTTTCCTTCTACACCTTTGTTGTGGAATGGTCAGAGAGACCGCCACAAAGTGCTTGTGCGTGGGGTAGAGCTGATTATATACTAAGCGGGGCCTTGTATTCTGAAATGATCTTGTGGAGTTCCCTGCTGGTGTTCGGGCGGTGGAGATTCTATTCCAGTAGAAGGATTCTTTTGCCTTCTGAATTTCTGCCATTAAATATGCAAATTAGCAGGTATCTACTAACTAATTTTGAGAACCTGAGCTATGTAAACGTGCACACAACTCCTCTCGATTGCAAGCCCTGATTAGTCGTTACTATCAGATAACCACAAAGAAAAGCTTGAGCATGTGCACAGTAGAGACACTACTTATGCCAGCTATTGCGGGGCAGGCTGGTGGCAGGAAGGTGTATTTTCCAAAGCCCGTGGAGATTAATTACACCGCAGTGCACATTAGGGCAGAGAGATGCTCAGAGAGACAGAATGCCAGATGTGAACTCATGCTTGGAGGCCCACACATGTACAGTGTAATGTGGCCCGGCAGGCGAAAAACCAGAGCCGAGAGGGTGTGACAGCCAGAGTGGGACTGATGTACCACAGCAGGCCAGGGCAGAACAGGAGGAGATGGCACCTGCAAAAGAGTCGAGTTGAGGGGTCAAGCAAGGAGCTCCACAGTAAAATGGGCGGCAGTCAGCCTTCATAGCCCTCCCAAGGAGCACTGCTCATCAAATACAGGTACGTGGTAGCTTCTGAGAAATGGGAGATGGCTGGCAAGACCAGAGAAAGAAACCCCATTGTGAGGATGTAAGAGAGAAGCCCAACGTGAGGAGAAAAAACAAAAGTTACCCAGGTGTGGGGGAGAAACAGAAAAGCCCCAGAGTGAAGAGAGAAACCCAAAGGAACCCGAATGCAGGGAAGAAACGGAGACGTACCGGAGTGTGGAGAGAAACTGAAACAAGCCCCAAAGTGGGGAGAAAAGAAGTCTCAAAGTGGAGAGAGAAATCAAAAGAAAGCCTGGTGTGGGTGAAAGAACCAAGAGGCCCAGAGTGGGCAAAGAGACAGAGAGAAGGAATAATCAAGTGCAATCCCAAGAGTAGCAAAGGACACCGCTGACAGCACCCCAGGCTGTGGGAAGGGCACACATTAAGGTCTCATAGTGGGGGAAGGATTGTGAGATACACAAGTCAAAGAAAACCAGAGGGACACGGTTGGATCACCAGGACGGAAACCACATGGTTTTGGACTGTGAACATGAGCAATGGCCTTTGGTAAATTGACACAAGGGTGGGTATCCCAAGTGAGCAGCCATCCCTTTCCCAAAAGCATGTCTTCGTTTTTTTGTATTTTCTTTTGAGCAGTACGGAGAAACGTAAATTAGCATAGGCTTTCTGGATAGAGGACTTCATTTTATGTTTGGCCATCTTGACGCACTGATGAGCACCCCTTTGACATTCAGTTCTGTAGACTAGGGATTGGTATCACAGCGTTAGAGAAAGGTTTGGGCTATTGAAACAGAAGGTTGAATAACCCTTTTGAAAATCACGCCTCCGTGTCCATCTCCTGATTCTGACCTACCACATTAAAAAGGGATTGTACCCTTTCTGAAGGTAAATTCATGCTAGTTTCATTGGTAGATGGCTGGTTTGGCATCATCGATTCCTCTGCTTACACAGTCATGATATTTCCTTCTGGGAGGCTCTCAAGAGTGAACTATTGCTGGTTTGATTGGTAAACAGGCTAGTTTGGCATCATCGATTCCTCTGCTTACACAGTAATGGTACTTGCATGCCATGAGTTCTCACACTTGCCTTACCCTGTGAAGCCAGCGGGATGCCATGAACCCACCACCTCCTCCACCAGGTCTCCCAGGATTGGATAAATGTACAGAACTGAAAGGTCCAGCGAAGGGAATGGGGTATTTGTGAATTATTATCCTTTCTTGAGGGTCCCTCACACCTGAGATTGCAGTGTACCCCTCCTATGAGGCTGTGAACAAGAGGACCCTGCTAATATACTACACAACTCCAGAGAATCCCCCCTTTCTCCTTCCCTATTCCCCCTAGACACCCCTATGGTGTTTACCTGAAGATCAGAACAGTGGCGTAGGGAGTGATGTCTGCCAACTCCTCAACCAATTAATGAGTCACCTGCAGGAACAACTCTAGTATGGCTCCTTTGGGTTAGCTTGACTGCTATGTCACCAGTGTTGTTGCTGCTCTGTAACACGTGTGCACCGGTTGTCTCACTGGTTTTATGTTCGTGTTGCCTTTATAACATGTGTGTGCCAGTTTCTTCACTGGCTTTACGTCCCAATGATGATAACAGTGTTCTCTTTTGTTTTCTACAGTTTTTCTGGAAAGTGCCAAAGACTACGCAGCAGCTCCCTGGATACGGGTAAGTAATTCTGTGCCCGCGGGTACCTGCATAGTTGCAAAGGCGAGTTGGTGTCTCCTTGTTATGAGAGGCGGGGGGGTGCTATAGTCCAGGGTAGTCCTCAAGGGTTGCAGTGTTACAAACTGTGTCGGGAGTGTAAAGGTGCAGAAGCAACGGATCAGAACAAAAGTGCCATGGTTTTGATTATAAGCTTTTATTCTTGTGAGAGAAAAAGGAAAAGCTAGCCATCCCTACTGCTAAGAGTGGGATTCCCTGCCTCAACTCATAACTAAAAGGGGATGTCAGAATGTCCAATAAATCAAGATGCTGGCATCGTGTCAAACATACTTCTGTCTCCCAACAGTTATATTCAAGTAAAAATAATGTCTCTTGCGGGTCCAGAAGGATGTCTCCCCCTTCTGGACAGTTGGATTTGCCAGTTCTTGGTTAATTGGTCAGGCAAAGGGCTTCTCCTCCCCCTGCTTTTCTTTCCAATGTTCATAAGGCTATCTGGGGCCGGGCACCACGCTATCTGCAATTTGCCATTAATAAATATTCTCCCTCCAGACCTCTACGCTCCTCCGGAACAACTCTCTTTGTGTGAAGCGTTTCGCTAAACAGAAGGCCAGAGGCCGATCTCTTGCTTCTGCTGGTTCCCTCTTGTGGAACACCCTTCCACTTTGTCTTGAGCTCCTCAAGACTTTCCTTTTCACTTCCTCCTTCCCTTCTTCCCTCATCTGCTAAACTCACTGGCCCTCATTACAACTTTGCCAGTCTGGAAACAACCGTGTTGGTAAGCTTACTCCCACCATTGTTTCCAGACCGGCAAAGTACAAGTCTGCAGCCGTGTGCCTTCCCGGGTCTGCCTTGGGGGGGGGGAACGGCACACGGCTGCAGGCTTTCACTGAAACACTGCCACTGTTGGTACAGGGTGCCGGTGTTTCAGTGATCCCCATTTCCATTGAGTCCTATTGGAATGGGGATTTACACTTTCGCCGCCTGATTTAACGAACTGCCGGGGCTGTAAAGCCCCAGTTTTTCAGCAAGTCAGACGGCGGTAACTCACTACAGGTCCAGCGGCTACCTATCGGTTTTACCGGCACGGTTACAGTCTGACCTGTAGTGGGGCCCACAGTCCCTGTGATTGGTGACCCACGGCCCTTATGTGTCTTTGGGTCCTGGCCTCCCACACCCAATCGACTCAGCTTCTGCCCACACACAGCACTTGCCTCAGCAACCACTGGCCTACACCATTGTAGGCATACACTTATTTCAGCTCTATGCGCCCTCTCTCCTCTGGGACAGGCAGTCTTTACACTGCTTTCTGCTGCGCATCCTCTACATTGGCCTGGACCTCCAACCTCCGCCACTTTGCTCACACAGCGTCTTGCAAATGGCATTGTGGCGGCTGCAGCCACTGCTACCTCCTGCTGCAGCTTCTTCCACGGCTTTCTACTGACCTGCACCTTACGGGCCTTTAAATATTTCAAGGTCCCACTCTGGTGTGGGTCATTAGAACAACTAGACCATTCACTACGGTTTACTTGACGTCCATAATGTTCTCAGTTGTTTTAGAATCAACATCTTCAATTTTACAGTAAGCCATCAGGATTGTAGGATCACTATGTAAATTATTCAGAGAGTTCTCCCATTTATACTGACCTGAGTTCCTCCCATGTGATCCTCCTGCATTATACCTGAGAGTGAGGTCCTGTTTCCACCCTCCTGGCCATCTGTTGTTCTCCTGCACATGTGGAGTTTGTGCCTGGCTGCTGACCATCCCATTAGGTAGGTGCACTTTCTGTGCATTACTGCACCTCCAAGGGAATTATTGAACCTGAAAAATCGAAAAATTGGAAAAAAAGAGAAGAAAAAAGAAAAATAACTAAATTTGCATAACATTGTTGGAAAGGACTGTTTTACTTGGCATTTTCATCGTGCTGCCATTTTTTGAGCTTTTTAATACCTGGAGCTGCCTTGCTATTTTGAAAGCACACGTTTTTTCCCACTATTGCCTGCTTATTTGACAGTTTTTTGGCCCTTCCAAGATGGCCACCGTGGTTTTCTTTGTTGTATAGTCAGGCTGTGCTGAACCACCACTCCCTGTGCTGCATTCCCATTGGTTGCTGAGTGTTTTCCTCCATCCAATCAGGGACCGGCAGGCTTCAGCCGGCCCTCTCAGCAAAGGCCCACTTCTAAGACCCCTGTCTGCTCCCTGTCCGCTTCCGGAATGCTAATTGGGGTCCTCCCTGCACCTTAACCACAATGATGCTGCCACCTCACTCCTCTAAGAAATCCGGACTGCCTTGACTTTGCCTCCTCCAGAACAATGGGTTAGTTCCCTCCTTATGGACTCACTCCTACCGCCTTTGACTATCACTGTTCTTTCTGCTTGTTACTCCCATGTTGTCATCCTGATGTGCAGTGCTTCTTAAAAACCCTTTGCTATCATCCGATTCCAAGATTGAAAAGTCAAATCTTGCTGTTTTTGCTTTGTGCTAAAAAGTCAAATATTGCTGGCCATTGCGAAATTCTCTGTATTTTGCTTGTATACTGTTTCTTCTCTGTAACTTGCCAGCCCAGTGACCTCACCACTCTCTTTTGTCCGACACCTACCTGCCTTAGCCCCCCCAGTACCTCCATCCTCTCCTCGCTTCCACCCCAATGGCGCTTTCTGTTTCTCCTATCTTTTCCAACTGCTTCTCCATTGACTATCCTTCCTTTCTCACTAAGTCTGGTAGGAAGAAGTTCAAAAAGGATATCTTGGTCTCCAACCCTGGTCTTCCTATCGCCGACACCTACTCCAATGCTTCCGCCAGACAGACCCTCACCAACATCCTCTTTGTCGTTCCTTTGCCAGATCTATGGACTCCTCATATGGTCTCTGAGCTCTGCCCTATCGCCTCCTCTCCCATTAATGGTGGCACTCGCTGGGAAGGTCTCATGGCTTCCTAGCCACCTCTAAAGTCATCATTAATGTCTACCTAAATGGCACTGTCATGGTCCAAGGCCCTCAGGCCAATCTCCTCCTCTTTGATAGGGGCTTCCCTCACCTCATCAATTTCCACTCATCTCCTGCTGTCCCCTCTTCTCCCCCATTCACTCCTTGCCCTCTCTCTCCTCCTCTACCCCTCCTAGGGCTCTTTCTCCTCCGCAGGGCGTACCTCTGATCTGTACCCCTCCCCGGAAGGTCTTTAAGGCTGGCAACCTTCTTCATCTTGCAACTCTCAACTCTCGCTCTGCTGTCAAACACTCCTCTGACATCTGCCACCTCCTCGAAGAACTAGACCTTGATGTCCTTGGTCTTACTGAGACATGGTTCACGGCCAGCTCGGTCACAAGCTTTGACACTCTCCTCCCTGATGGCTACAAGATCCTCTCAGCACCCAGATCCTCCCGGTCGGCGGGGGGGTAGCCCTGATCTTTCCTGAGTGGATTCCTGCCTCTATCATTCCCACTCAGACCTACTCCTCCTTTAAATGCCTTCTCTGTAGGCTTTTTCTCTTGCCTATCCATTCTCTTACTGTGGTTACCATCTACCAGCCTCCTGGTAAAATCACCTAATTTCTCCCCGAGTGGGCAGACCTCTCCTCCTCCCACCTGGCCTCTCCCACTCAACTCCTCCTCCTCCTCGGTGACCTCAATATACATTTAGACTCTCCTTGCTCCTCCTCTGTACTCTTCCGTGACCTCTGCGACTCCCTCTCCCTGTCCATCCTCCCCTCTGGCCCGACTCACTCTGCAGGGCACACACTCAACATCTTGATCTCCTCTGACCTCCCCCTCTCCATCCCTCCTCTCCTCTCATCTCTCCCTCTCTTTCCCCCAAGCCAAGCCTATCCCAACACAGCCACCTACCTTCTCGGACATCCGGCCCATGAAGCGTGTGTCAGTTGAGGCGTTTCCCGCCACTTTCCCCCCCCCCCCCTCCACCTTTGGCTGTCTCACATCCTAACACAGCCCTGTCTCTGCTCTACTCTTCAATTTCTGATACGCTTGATGCTCTTGCCCCTGTCATGAGGATCTGTTTGAAGTCCAAAGCCAAGTGCAATTCCTGGTATGACTCTGACCTAGCTACACTTAAACGTAAGTGTAGGGCGGCTGAGAGAAAATGGAGGACTTCTTGTTCATCCTCTGACAAACTGGCCTGTCGCCTTCTACAAAGGTAATACCGACTCTCTGTCCTCACCAAGAAGAGAGTCCACATTCAAGCTCGTGTCTCTGCGGCATCTAACAACTCAGCCGAACTTTTTAAAATCTGCAAGGAGCTGGCCAACCCTGCTGCAGTCTCTATCCCTCCTGTTGCCTCCCAGGCTCTTTGCAATGCCCTTGCCTCTCGCTTCATTTAAAAAACCCAGGACATTCTGCCCACCCTCTCCATCCACACCTCTCCTCTCCCCTCTCCATCTGTGCTTGCTGACCCTCCTTTAGCCACCCCCCCACCATCCTTCTCGTCCTTTCCTCTTTTCTCCCCTGACTAGGTCACTAGACAAGTCCGATCTATGAAAGCCTCGTCAAAAAAGGTTCATCCCTTTTCCTCTAAAACCATCAAGGACCACATTGACACCCTCGCTCCGGCCCTTGCTGATTTTTGCAACCACTCCTTTACCCCGGGATCCTTCCCCTCCCCTCTGAAGCACTCCTTTGTGCATCCTCTTCTCAAGAAACCCACAGCGGATCCTTCTTGTCCAGCTAACTATCGCCCAATTTCCATTACTCCCTTTCTTGGCAAACTCCTGGAAAAGTTGGCCATCTCTCAGCTTAACCTTCATTCCAATTCTGTTGGCTGTCTCTATGACCACCAGTCCGGCTTCAGAGCTGCCAGAAGCACGGAAACTGCTCTCCTGAACATCCGTGAAGATCTGCTTTCATAACATTCCCTCTGTCCTCATCCTCCTCGATCTCTCTTCTGCCTTCGACACGGTCAACCATACCATCCTGCTCAACCGTCTCTGTGAAAACCTGGGTATCACTGATCAGGCTCTGGCCTGACTGACCTCTTTCCTCTCAGATCGACCCTCCCCGGTCCAATTTGGGTCCTTCCTTTCATTTATCTTCCTCTCTACCTGTGGTGTTCCCCAGGGGTCTAACCTCTCGCCCTGTCTTTTCAACCAATACCTGGCAACTCTTGTCCACTGCATTGCCAATTTCTGCTAAAATTTCCAGTGCTACGCTGACGACGCTCAACTCATTTTCAGGCTGCCCTCTGCCACCTGTTCTAATTGCCTAACTGACATTCAAGATTGGTGTGCCGCCAATGATCTTTGTCTGAATGCCAGCAAGATGGAGATCCTCCTCATCGGCACACCTTCAACATCCTTTCCCCTCACTCTCTGGCCGGTCTCCATTGGCCCTCCTCCTATCCCCAACTGCGAGGCTAAGAACCTCAGGGTCATCTCTGACTCCACACTTTCCTTCTCCGCCCACATCTCTGATGTCTCTAAAAAGTCACATTTCCTACTGCACCTCCTCAGAGGTACTCTGCCTTTCCTCTCCATCCCCCAGAAGCTCATGGTCTCCCAGGCTCTGGTTCTCTCTAGGTTGGGCTATTGTAATAGCCTCTTTCTAAATCTACCTGCCTCTACTCTCTGTCCTCTGCAACTAGTACAGAACAGGACGGCGAGACTTGTCCTTGGCCTCAAGCCCTGTGGACCCAGTGGATGCAAGGATTAAATTCAAAACCCTTTGCATAGTCCACAAAGCTTTCTGGGGCCTGGGTCCCAAATTTCTTTTTAATTTTTTTTTTTTTTTTCTGTTTGTTCCAAAATGGAACTTTACAAAATGTTGTTCCTTTATATCCGCAAGTCCTCAGGGGCCTATGCCCAGGATTTTCAATGTTTCTTGGATGATCTTTACCAAGGTGATTTGCCACGTTGTTCGATCCCCTCCAATCAGTCTTAGCCACCATTGGTCCACAACAAAGTGTTTGTTTGCGAGTAGGTGGTCGAGGTAAGCAGATCTTATCGCTTGGTTTTTTGGGCAGACCATTAATAGGTGGCGAATTGTTTCCTTTCGGCCCTGCAGAATCGGCACTTGCTTGTTTCAGAGATACCTCGAATGTGGAGAATCTCGTTTGTTTCGATTAAATTTAGTCTTATCCTGAGTAGGTAGTTTCTGGAAGCTCTGTTTGGGAATTTTTTAATGTACCTCTGGAGATCATTTACTTTGCACTGGGTGTGAGGCAGATGACTTAAAAGTTTATTTGCTGCAGAATCTGCTATGGTGATTGACCAGTCCAGATTTTTGAGTTTTTCGGTCACTCTGGCCGGGTTTGAGGACAGGTCAGCTTCTGTACAAGCTACTGAATCCAGTGATGCTAAATTTTCCGTTTTCCATTTTGTCAACATTTTCACTGTGTCCATTTTCATTTCCTCGCCAATCATTGTGTAGATGTTTTGTGTGTCTTGGGCGATGCACTTGCGGTAGAGCAGGACCGAGTTGATATTTACCGTGCCTGCTAAAGAGAGGAGGCTCAATTCTCTTCGAATCGCTGGCATTGAGGTTGAATTTGGCAAACACAACACTTTTCTCCAAAAATGCCCTTCCTGCTTTGTCCAGAGTTTTTTTGGAATTTGGGGCATTGCTTCGGCTCCGTATGTAATTGATGGTACTACTTTTTTCTTGTAGAATTCAATTACCGGGATTGTTGAAAATTTTCCGAATTTGAGATCTATAGCTTTGCCTTTTGCTGCTAGTTTTCTGATTTTTATTTTTAGGCTTTCTTGCATTGCACTTTCGGTGCGGGAACTGTCAAGGGTCACTCCCAGGTACTTGAATCCTTTTGTTCTTTCAATCTCTGTATCTTCTAGATACCATTTGAATTTGTCCGATCTTTTCGATGCTGATTCTAGAATTAGTATCTTGTTGATTTGTAGATTATTTTTCGCTGTGTAATGTAGCAGGTTTGTCAGTTGTCTCTGTAGACCTATTTGGGTCTGGTCGAACAGGGCGAGGTCGTCGGCATACATAAGGCGCCTGATTTGTACCTCGGCCAGTTTTGGCGGAAAGGTTTTTGTAAGATCTTCTGTTGCACTGAAGTCGCCCATGTATGCGAGAAATAGCTCCGTAGCGAGAGGACAACCTTGTTTGACCCCCCTACTTGTGGGAATTTCTGCTGAAACTTGACCTTGCGAGGTTAATCGTACTCTGAGGGTGGTGTTTGTATGCAAGGCCTTCAGTGGTAGAAGGATCTCCTTTGGACATTACCATCCTTCAAGTTTTGACCAAAGTCATGACCTATCTACCAGGTCAAAGGCCTGGGAAAGCTCAACGAAGGCCACAAAAGTTCTTGGTTTTCCTTCAAGGACCTTGCTTTTTAATTCGCCGCTGTGCCAATGTTTTTTTTTAAGCCAGTTTGGAATCGATCATGGCATGGTGCAAGTTTAGTCCAAGTTTGCAGCCTTTTCAGCAGTAAGGCTCCAAAGACCTTTCCAATACAGTCCAGAAGGGCGATTGTCTGAAAATTTGTAGGGTCATACACATCCCCCTTTTTATAAATCGGGACGATGGTTGCCTTGGTCCAGGATGGTGGAATGGATTTAGATTTTGTGCATCTCATGAAGATCTTTTTTAGTAGTTTTGACCACTCTGGCAGATTTTTTTTAAGGTCCATATTGGAGATCCCCTCTGAGCCAACCGCTCGTGAGTTTTTTAGTTTTTTTAGAGTGTCGAAGATTTCTTCTTGGTCATCGAAACATAACCAGCTCGAGGGGTCGTTTTCTCTAGGCCCAACATCCTCTTTGGTTGCAGATTCAAAGAGCGTTGAAAAGTGATCGATCCATTTCTGCTCCCTCATTGAGTTGATAATCAAGTTTTTTTGTGATGATGACATAGTTTTTATGAGGGACCAAAATTCTCTTGCCTTGTTGCCGCAAATCGCCTTCGGTACTTTTTCCGAATCTTGTTGGTAGAGGTTTGAGCGATGGTTTTTAACCCAATTTCTGTAGTTTCTCGAGGCTTCTGCTAGTTTTGACCCCTGGTCGCTGGACTGTGTGTGCTTCAGTAGCCTCTTGATTTTTCGAAATTCGCGTCTTTTTTGGGCTAACTGGGCATCATAGGTATTCTTGTGTTTAGTGTCGGTAATTTGAGCTGTCTTTTTTGTGGAAAAAGCCACGAGCAGAGGCACATAGTCAGGTTCTGGATTTTCTTCCGACATACCCCCTTCGGAGTATCTTTGTGTGAGCTTCCTTACTGCCGATGTTGAAAGTTTTAGCCGATTTCCCTGGTTATTTACTTCAATGCCAAATGGTTCGTCGCTGGTTCTGCAGAAGTTGGTTGACTACGTTGTTATTAGTTGGTTGTGGTCACTGTTTATTGTCTTGCGCACCTTAAAGGTTGTTACGGTGTCCAAAAAGGGACGGGAGACGTAGGTATAATCAATTGTTGCTCGCAACGCTCCCTGTTCCCAGGTCGGCAAACGGTCTTTATCTGAAAAGACCGTGTCCAGGATTAAATTGGAGTTTTTCTCCTCTATTGAGCTGGGGTTTTTGAGAGCGATGTTGAGGTCTCCACAGATTATGAAGGATGATACTTGGCGATTTGACTGAATTTCGTTCATTATTTCTTCCATCATATCAGTGAAGTTTTTTGCGTCTAATGCTGACGGATTCCAGTAGGTGTTCAAGATCGCTATTTCTGTGCTTGATGTCCTTTCGCAGCCTTCAAGATCGATGAGTACTGCCAGTATGGATTGGTTTGACAGCAAGGTTTCTTTCATTCTTAAACCTACACCATTACTGCATGCCATGAGTAATCCGGATGATTGTCGGCCTAAAAGGCTTTTTTTTGCAGGTGCCAGGACTACGTCGTAGCCGTCCAGGATGGGTTTGTCGATGAGCCCATGTTTCTTGAAGACAAATCACATCGAATGATACCAGATCGGGATCGTTTCGAGTCGTCAAGTGGGTGTGTCCGCGAGTGTTCCAGGAACAAAGTTTTAGAACTGTGGGGAATTTGTCGGCTGGCAAGGTGTCGTTGTCGGCACTCTGCCAACCTTCGAGTTGCTATTTGTCCAATTTTTTTGTGAGTGCTTTTGGCAGCCAGGACCAGATTCCCTGCGGGTTTTCATTTAGTTGTTGAGTTTCTGATTGTTTCGTAAGAGGTGAATTGCTTGTTTGCCGCGCCTTAGGCGCACCTTTTTTTAAATGTTCATTATTCGCTGAATTCTGTTGGTTATTTTGAGGGTTTGGGACTCTGTTTACCCCGCTTCTTGGGTTCCTTTCAGTTCTTTTTCCAAGGTCTGCCTGCTCCTGGCACAGTTTCTCAGTGACCGGATGGTCCTTTATCTTGTTACTCGCAGTGCCTTTGCTTTTCGCAGTCCTGGGGTCATTTTGCTTAGTTTCTCTCTGCTCTTTAGGTTTCGTCGAGTTTTCGAACACCTTAAAGCCAAGTTTAGCTAAGTCCTCTGCTTCGTTGATTATTAGCATCTGTATTTTCTTTGAAGGAATGTGCAAGTTGGTTTTTGCTCTATGGTTAGAGTGATAAGGGTCCACTAGTTTCAGGTCCTCTGATTTAATCTGGCGAAGTGCTGGAATGAATCCAAAGAGGGTTAGGACTCCTTTTCTGTTGAGAATGATTTCATCCCGATTTCCTGACCGTTGCTCTATTTTTGGAGTCCAAACGGATATTTTAGTGGGGTAGCGTCGATCATGGTATTTTTCAGTTTTTGATTTATAGTGGGGTCTCGCCGACAACTCATTTTCTTGAGGTCGGTGATCCTTTGAGCTCCTTTTATTTGGTTCACGTCGTGAATCGTCTCTGCTTCATTTTCTGTCTCTTTCTCTGTATTTATGTCGGTTCTCCAGTTTTGGAGTTTCTTGATGAAAAGATGGAGGCTCAGATCTTGAGGTAAATGATACTTTTCTTTGGGCCTCATTACGACTCAGGCGGTAAGGGTTTTACGACGGCGTAAACAGCGCCGACCCTTACCGCCTGAGTACGAGGTCCCTTAGCGCCATGGCGGATTTAACACCTGCTTTTAGCAGGTGTTAAAATCCATGGCGCTAAGGGACCATGGAGTTAATTACGCCACCGTAATTTACGGTGGCGTAATTAACGCCTTCCCCACTCCCATTATGCCCTATGGGGCAAAAATGGGAATGGGGAAGGGTAAATGGGGATTGGGGACTTACCGCCCCGCCAAGGTCGGAATGGGGCGGTAAGTCCGCCAACCACCATAGCGTAAACGTAGTTTACGCCATGGTGGTAAAGTCACGGCCCAGGCGGTAACTTACCGCCTGGGTCGTAATGAGGCCCTTTGACTAGTTTTGTTTTGGTTAGGTCTTGAAGTGCACTGAAGATTATTTCTTCGTTCTTCCATTGTATAGAATGGGGGGCTCTTTTGTTGGTGCGGTGGGATGTTCCTATTTTCCCTTTTCTCAACTTGGTCATTTCCAGTTTGCAAACTACTTGTCAGGTTCTTTTCTAGATGTTCGCTGATATTCATTAATTGGTCATCCGCCAGAAAGTCTTCAACTGTTTTTGGCGAGTTTTTAGCTCTTATGTCATTTGTGATCTTAAAAACGAGAGGAGGGCCCTGAAGAATGGGAGGGCTACCCTTTAAGGATTGGATCTTCTTTGCCTTCTGGAGTGTGGGCCCTGGTTCCGGTGTATCTGTTTTCCCTGTCGTTGTTCCATGTTGTAGGCAGAAGATTGGGTAAGCCTGGTCTTTGTCGTTTGATTCGGTTTGATTTCCGTTTTGACTTGAAGATGGCTCTTTTTCAATGTGTTTGATTCGATGTTTGGACGATCTGGATGATGTTTCTTCACTAATGTATGTGATTTCACTTTGATCGTAGTTGACCGCGCCATTATTAGTTGTAGTGCCCGAAAATACAAATTGAGAAGGTCCTTGTAGGGCATCAGTTTGTGTGTGTACACAGGAGCTCTTAGTCTTGGGTTCCATTACTGACATTTTGTTCGCTTTCGAGCTTGCATAGGCGAGGTTAGACGAGTCCTTGCTTGTTTTTGTGCTATTTTCTTTCGTGGTAATGAAGCCTTCGATGAAAATTAGCTTTGTGTGGAGCATAGCAATTAACGTGGTGTGGTCTTTTAGTGTCTCGTTTAAGGACTCGTAGAGTTTCCCAAATGGCGATAGGCCTATCGTTATGGCCGACATTATTGTCGTTAGGGCTGTTTTTTTTTTTGGTAGGGGTTTCTTTCTGCGCACCCAATGGGTCTGATTGGTTTCTATTGGGAGCCTCATAGTCGGAGTCTTTGGTAGCCCTCGGTTCCTGGTGATGGTTCGATGTTCGGGCTTCGCGTGAGAAGTGTGGAAGAGAAGACCTTCTCACCGAACTTTGTCTGCCGTAGAGCAGCCATTCTTCATCTGCGGATATTCTCGGGTGATGGGATCTTGAGGGTTTAGTTTTCAGGACGACTTCCGGATGGTCCGGCGTGGATGTTATTTGGCTGCCTTGCCTGCCAGTCTCCCGGCTTTCATCCGCTTTCTTGGGTTCGATGTTGCAGGGCTGGACTGCCTCTACGTCTCCTAAGTCTTTAGTTGGTGAAGATTCAGAGGGTTGATTTGTGGTTTGAGGCCCCAATGGTGAGGGCGGTTCGGCCACCCCCGTTGCTGTGTTTGGTTCGGCTTGTGCAGGCTCGGCTGCAAGGTTTATAGGTAAGTTGTCTTTTGTAGTGTTTGGAGCCTTGCTGGCTTTGAATATTGGGGCAGTCTTTCTTGTCTTCACTGCTGGTTGCAGGTCCGTCAGGGCCTCGAGTATTTCATCGTCTGTTAGTTCCATGAGGATCTCATGTTTTCTTTTGCTCTGTCTGGCAAACAGTTCCTTTAAGGAGTTGCATAGCATGGTTTTCGGGATGGTGTCCGCTGGTACTCTTTGCTGAGTCTTCTTGGTTTGGCCAAGTCTTTTTGGGTTCTTTTGTCCTGTTTTTTTTTGCGATTTTTTTTGTGTTGGTCGGTTCGCCCTTTGGGATTTGGGCGCTGGTTTTTTTCTTTGTCTGAGGGCTTATTTTAGGATCTTGGATGTATTCCCATTCTTCAGCATTCTCGGAGGGGACAGTTGTTTCTCCGGCTTTCGTTTTATTTTCTTCGGCTGTTCTGCAGTTCCACTAGTCTCCTCCGGGGGAGCTAGCAAATCCGCGCTGAATTCGGACTCACTCAGGTGCGAGCCGCCCGCTGGTTCCGTGGACGGAAGGGGTGGTGAGCCAGAGGCTCCGGCAGACTTGAGGCTGCCTGCGTGTATCAGGGCGCGAGTTTCCGTGGCCAAGACCGCTAAAGACGCCATGCCCTTTCGGCCTGGCGGGTCCTCCGTCCTTGAAGTCAAAGACTGCTCCCCAGCCTGGCTCGCGGCATGGGACGGCAATCCTGCTCGTCCGCTTTGAATCCTCTGTTCCAGGCAGACGTCCACGGTAAGAGACAGTTCTGGTAGAGCGCAGCCGTTTGCTTGTTTTGCAGCTTTTGCCTGCCTCGTTGCCACCGCTTCCTGACCGAGCCTGTGTTCCCGTGGAGGCGGTACCGTCACGGTCGGTCCTCTGGCCGGCCGGTCGGGGCAGTCTGTGTCACAGGGTACGGGCTGGTTGCTCGAAGCGAGTTCCTCGTGCACGTCATTTGCGGCGGCGTTTTCCTTGTTTTCAGAGAGGAGTTTTGCAGGAGCTTCCGTCTCGTTGTTCTTTATTTTACTTGAATCTTTTTGTATGTTTAGAGCTTCAATCACCGGAAGATGAGAGTCCGTCCCAGGTTGATCGCTCCTCTTTGGGGATTTCTGGCTGGTTGTTGCCGCTTTTTTTGGGTGCTGTAGTCCCGTTGGTGTGCAGTTTTGGCTGCTGCCTGACAAGATGGCATTTGTGGGTAGCAGAGCTTGTGGTCTCAATTTGACCGGGTGTTTTGCGGAAAACAGATGTGTAGCGGGCGGTTGGAGTGGCCGCGAACTTCTGAGGCGCATTGTTTCTTCATCCAGTGTCTCGCTGGAGGTGTTTGGGCTTTGCTGATGCCGGGGATCAGGGGCGGTTGCCATGCCTCTGCCGGTCCTGTCAGGGACTGCAGAGACTGCAACTGACTCTGCTCAGACTCCAAAATACCTTCAGCTATCCCTCCGCAAATACCTCCCCTCTCAAGCTCTTCGCTCCTCTACCTCTAACTCCCTCAGGGTCAGTCATTTTTTAAAGAAACGAGCTGGAGGTAGATCTCTGTCTTCGGCTGGGGCATCCCTCTGGAAACGCCTCCCTGCCACTCTAAAACTTGAGGAGAACCATCTCTGGTTTCGGAAGCACCTCAAGACCGCCCTCTTTTCTTCTGCCTTCACTCCTCCTCTCCCCTGCTGATCTGTTCTCTCTTGGCACCATGCACCTGGCCACCCTCTGTCCTCCGGGGCCAAGTACCTGTTCACCCTGCCACCCTGCCGCACTGCCTTCGGGCCACCCCTTGCACTGGGGTCTGTTTCTGTACCCATACAGCCCGCCCTTTTTCTTGCTGCACTTATCAGACCTACCCTGTCTGCTGCCTTAAACCCAGCACTTGCCACTTGCTGGCTGCACTACCACTGTTTGTTGCCATTATTATTGATGTATTTGTTATTATTTATCTGTTTCACCTTTGCTCCGCACTTTCCATTTCTTCCCCCCTTCCATGCACTCCCCCGCCCCTCCCATGCACTTGCGTGTTCTCAATGTCACTGGCCCTAGTAAGATCCTTGTTTTGTTCTCCCCTGTTCCCCTCCCTTGCCTTGTCGCACTCTGAAACACTTGTGTACGAGCGCGATAGAAATAAATATCAATATCAATCTTCCTTTTAAGGGTAATGAACTTTTCCACTCCTCCACTGCTGATGAACTCCCCAAGACCAAGGCAAGTACGCAGATTGCTAAGTCATTGTCGTTTCTTGCCAAAACCCCAGCAAAGGCAGCTTATACTCAGAGGTTGGAATTTCAAACAAGGTCTTTCTCTGGTTTCAGAGTCATTCTTGACCGTCGGGCGTGCCGAGCAGATGATCCCGCTGGAGGCACTCGCCGCAACGGCATGGTGGCCGGTTTTTCTCTCGGCCAACAGCCTCCTCTTCAGCAATGGGTGGTCTCCACACCGGTAAACCATCTAAATGATGTTTTTCATCGGTTGCACGAGACTCCGGTGGGAGGACCAATTCTGTCTCATCTGGAGGCGTGGCATACCATCACACAAGACAGATGGATTTTATCAGTCGCCCCTTCGGGCTTTCGCTTGCCCCTCCACCCTACCCCACGCTCTCACCCCCCTCTTCAGCAAACTGGGTCGCCCTCCCTCAGAGCCGAGGTACAGAAACTTCAGAGCAATGGAGGCTGTTCCCTTGCGGGAGCAAGGGGAGGGCTATTAGTCCCGTCTGTTTACAGTGCCCAAACCCAACCAGGCTGACCTGCACACTATCCTCGACCTCTCCAATTTCAATCTCTCTCTACCCCAAGAGAAATTCAAGATGATTACGCCCAGCCAGATAAAGTCCTCTCTCCGGAAGGGCGATTGGCTCAGCGTTTTAGATCTTCAGTATGCCTACATGCATATCTTTATCTGGAGCCTGCATTGAAAATATCTGTGGTTCTCTGTGGGAATGGAACACTTCCAGTATTGTGTGCTGTGGTTTGGTCTCAGCTCGGCACCACGTGTCTTTACGAGGATGATGGCGATCATCCAGCATTCCTCAGACTGCAGTGAGTCAATTTGTATACATCCCTGGACGATTGGCTCCTGCGGAAGCCCTTGTCCACCACCCACAACAGCCAATCTTCGGTCACTCCTTCAGCTCCTGTTCCATCTTGGGCTGTCGGTGAACTGGTAGAAATTGTTGATGACGGTTGCTCAACACCTGATCTTTCTGGGTTTCCGTTAGGATACCGTCAGTACCAGATGTTTCTGACAAAGGACAGGATTGCGGACCTTGCAACCACATGCCAGCTCTTCCTGTAGTCCTCCCACATGTTGGCCTGGTGGTTCCAGAGACTCCTAGGCCTCATGGCCTCTTGCGTTTTAGGTTTACCTCTTGCACAACTGAAAATGAGGTGCACTCAGCTTGCCCTTCGGAGCTGCTGGTCTTAGGCTATGGATCCGTTCTCCTAGATGATTCCAGTCCAATGCTGCATGACGACTGTTAGGGAGAATTCTCAGAAATGTGCTAATTCCCTTCTACCTTAAACCCCCAGCTCTTTTTGCTGGACTTTAGGACTTTTAATTTTTAACCTGGAGAGAGCGAGACCTTTTTCTCAAACTCTCATGTATTTTTCTGTGATTTAGACTATGGCCCTCATTACGACCCTGGCATTGGACCATGGTGCTAATAGCACCATGGTCCATGCCGGTAACTTACCGACTCCGCCATGGCGGAATGGGGAATTACCACCCCATTCCGAGGTTGGCGGGCCTGTAATTCCCCATGCCGCCATGGCCCTTCCCCATTCCCATTTTTGCCCCATAGGGCTCAATGGGAATGGGGAAGGCGCTAAGTACGGTGCTTGGCACCAAGGTCCCTTTGGTTTTTAACGCCTGCAAAAAGCAGGCGTTAAAGTCTCCAACCCGCAAAGGGACCTCGTAATCAGGCGCTAAGGGATTACCGGTACAGGTACCCTTACCGGTACCGGTAATCCCTTAGCGCCAGGGTCGTAACGAGGCCCTCTGTGTTCTCAGGTTCCTTACACTTCAGCCTATCTGGACGACATAGTAGTATTCAGCCGATCATGGAAAGAACACTTGGAACTGTTAAGACGGATTTCTGAACTCTGTCCTGGTGGAGCAGAAGTTCAGAAGGCCAACCTAATTACTTGGAACAGGGTAACCTCTGGACGAGCCAGACCAATCAAGGTAGCGATCGCGGCGGTCAAGACTAGGTCTCAAGAGGGGTGAGGGTGACTGAAAGCCCGCAATGAGCACACAAAGCAAGATCACTTACAAACTACTCCAAACAGTTGTTATATTAAAAATATATGCACATTTATTTCAAGGCCTTTAAAACAATGACCGTAGCGAGAAAATCACAATATAACGATAGTAAACCAACACATACCATATCAACACAATATATATACAAATACGACAGTCTCAAGCGTTAGATGCACGAAATGGGTAGTCCACCTAAAAGGGAAGGAAGACAGGCAGTGCGAAATAATGCTTAGACCCAGTTCACCTTCAGAGGCACCTAACTAGATGGAAGTCCGAGCCCTGCGAAGAGTGGAGCATTGTGCTCAAAAGTACCTGCACACGCTGGTGCCAACAGGCAAAAGGAGAAGCTCTTCGAGGGAAATCAGGCAGTTCAGTTTAGAGCACAAAAGAAGAAGAACAAGTTCCGCGACTCAAGCGCAGCCTCCACAGTGGGCAGAAGCAGAGCGCGAGTACGAAAAAGGGTGCTGTTTGACACAGCGGGGAAAAGCAATGGGCTCCTGCAGGAGGGCGACCAGATCCTAGCTACGCTACTCACTGGTCCCCGATGCAAGCAGACCCAGGCTTCTCCGCGTCCGTTTCAGTAGCTGGCAGGTTCAGAAGAGCAGGGAATGCCTCGTCGTCGTGTTGAGTAAAAAGACGTCCCAATCGAAGAAACCTGCACAGTTTGTTACCACAGCAGGGCAACGGAGCGGCCGTGTGTATCTGAGCCAAATGTACACTACTCACTTCAGACCTGGGAACGCCAAGTGTACGAAGCGTGTGAGAGTGACAAGGGCTCGAAATACTACACAACCTGGCGGCGGTTACAGAGCAAGACTCCCGTGTAAACTGGTCAGTCAGCTGGATGGCCCAGAGACGCTTCCGAAGGCTTACTGGCAGGAGATGGTGAAGATGCCGAGAATAGCTGTTCCTGCTATTCCAAGGGTCGAAGTACCAGTACAGGCCTTCTGGTTCGATCAAAAGGTGAAAAGGGTTTCACAAGGCGACAACAGTGCAGAGGAGAAGTCCTTCAGCGGGTCACCAGCGATTCCTCGGTCCAGCCTCTTGGTTGCAGGATACTTGGCTCCTGTATTCCTTCGTTCGTGAGAACTCAGGAGATCGACATGGTAGTGGTGTTTCCAGCCCCCTCTTATCCACGGTTCCCTTCACGCCAAAAAGGAGGGGACCCAATGGGAGATCCGCTCATCAACACTCACACCATTCGTGGACCAATCACGGACCACGGTGGTCCCAGGCATTCACACCACCCTAGACTCTCTGGCACCCAGGATGTGTATTGGGACCAGACATCCCAGCCCACATCCTGGAGGCACACACAAGACATGTAGAAGCCTGCGAAAGCATCCGTGTTTCGCGGGAAAGTACATGCCCAAATAAGGAAGGCCCCGGGTCGGCTCGACCTGGGGAAGGTGAAGGGAGCAAGACGGTCAGCGGACAGGACAAAGGAGCCTCGTGGTCTGGCCATTCTGGGAGCCAGGCCACCATTTTGGGTTAAGCGCGAGAAACGCGCTTAGAACGCCAAAAGGAGCTCAAAACACAAGAAACGATCGCTGCCACCATTCCCGTCCCTGAATCACTCGCACCGATCAGATACAATCCTAAACGAGTATCTAGGGCCTGTAGAAGGCTAGAGACCCAAGAGAGCTGTAACTTAGCTTACAGTGCCCTCTTGTGTCATGTTGCACGAAAGCCGCAACATGATAAAAGAAACTACGGGAAACAGCGTTCCCCGGTACTGACTGTCTTAAGGGCATGTCAGTTTCCCCGTAAGGAAGGAGAGAAAGCCCAGAGGAGTGCGGCAGAAGGCTGCACTTCTCTGGCAAAGTCAAGAACAAGGTGAAAAACAACAGCAAAAAGTTTAGGGGTTGCCACATGGAAGGAAAATTACCTACAATTACGAAATATTTCCTAACAGGAACCACCTACAACAAGTGGTTGCAGACCTTGGGAAAGCCGGCTTACACATAAACCCAAAGAAAACCATCCTAGCTGCAAAGGAAACTAGATATCTGGTTTATATGGCAGGTGCAGGTGTAATTAAACCCCAAGTGGACAGGTTGGATGCAATCACATGATTGCCCATGCCCAGCAACAAAAAACAGATACAGGCATTCTTAGGCTTCGTAGGATACTACAGGCGGTTTATACCTCTGTTTTCCAGCATTGCCAGCCCACGCACCGAAGCCCTTAAATCTTCTTACAAAGGAGATATCTTACAAGACCACATGGCTATAGATGCATTTAGGACGCAGAAAAATCACATTGCAGCCCTGCCGGTACTACAGTGCCCTGATTTTGAGAAACCTTTCTTTGTGCAAACGGATGCCTCCGGAACAGGATTAGATGCAGTCCTGTCACAAGGTTCAGACTAAGACCTATACCCAGTGGCGTTTATAAGCCGCAAACTCTTGACACACTAGATGGCATAGTCAACCCCAGAGAAAGAGTGTCTCGCCATTAAGTGGGCCATTGAAACCCTTTGGTACTATCTATTGGGCAGGTCCTTAACGGTTTTTACCGATCATGCACCCCTACAATGGTTGGCAAAGCACAAGGATTCCAATCATAGGGCCTCATTAGGACTCTGGCGCTAAACCATGGTGCTATTAGCACCATGGTCCATGCCGGAGTCCGCCATGGCGGAATGGGGAATGGGGAATTACCACCCCATTCCGAGGTTGGTGGGGCGGTAATTCCCCATGCCGCCATAGCCGTTCCCCATTCCCATTTTTGCCCCAAAGGGCTCAATGGGAATGGGGAAGGCGCTAAGTACGGTGCTTGGCACTAAGGTCCCTTTGGTTTTTAACGCCTGCAAAAAGCAGGCGTTAAAGTCTCCAACCCGCAAAGGGACCTCGTAATCAGGCGCTAAGGGATTACCGGTACAGGTACCCTTACCGGTACTGGTAATCCCTTAGCGCCAGGGTCGTAATGAGGCCCTCTGTGTTCTCAGGTTCCTTACACTTCAGCCTATCTGGACAACATAGTAGTATTCAGCCGATCATGGAAAGAACACTTGGAACCACCTACAACAAGTGGTTGCAGACCTTGGGAAAGCCGGCTTACACATAAACCCAAAGAAAACCATCCTAGCTGCAAAGGAAACTAGATATCTGGGTTATATGGCAGGTGCAGGTGTAATTAAACCCCAAGTGGACAAGGTGGATGCAATCACATGATTGCCCATGCCCAGCAACAAAAAACAGATACGGGCATTCTTAGGCTTCGTAGGATACTACAGGCGGTTTATACCTCTGTTTTCCAGTATTGCCAGCCCACGCACCGAAGCCCTTAAATCTTCTTACAAAGGAGATATCTTACAAGACCACATGGCTATAGATGCATTTAGGACGCTGAAAAATCACATCGCAGCCCTGCCGGTGCTACAGTGCCCTGATTTTGAGAAACCTTTCTTTGTGCAAACGGATGCCTCCGGAACAGGATTAGATGCAGTCCTGTCACAAGGTTCAGACGAAGACCTATACCCAGTGGCGTTTATAAGCCGCAAACTCTTGACACATGAGATGGCATATTCAACCCCAGAGAAAGAGTGTCTCGCCATTAAGTGGGCCATTGAAACCCTTTGGTACTATCTATTGGGCAGGTCCTTAATGGTTTTTACCGATCAGGCACCCCTACAATGGTTGGCAAAGCACAAGGATACCAATCATAGGGCCTCATTAGGACTCTGGCGCTAAACCATGGTGCTATTAGCACCACGGTCCATGCCGGAGTCCGCCATGGCGGAATGGGGAATTACCACCCCATTCCGAGGTTGGTGGGGCGGTAATTCCCCATGCCGCCATAGCCGTTCCCCATTCCCATTTTTGCCCCAAAGGGCTCAATGGGAATGGGGAAGGCGCTAATTACGCTACCGCAAATTGCGGTGCCGTAATTAGCACCAAGGTCCCTTTGTGGGTCCCTACTTTAACGGCTGGTAAAACCAGCCATTAAGGTCGGTTCCCGCAGAGGAACCTCGTAATTAGGCGCTAGGTGTTTAACGGCGCTGCAGCCTTTTACGGCGCCGTTAAACACTTGGCGCCTGGGTCATAATGAGGCCCATAGAGTCTTAAGATGGTTTCTTACTCTACAGGCCTTTCGATTCAAGACTGTGCATAAACCAGCAGCATTTCAAGTGGTGCCTGATTATTTATCAAGGAGTCTGGATCGGCCCGACCGGCTCGATTCCTCGGGGGGTGTTTGTGAGCCCCTTCCTCGGCCGGGGGAACTCCCGATGGAGCCCCTGCCCACGGAGGGTGGGTTCAACCAGGAAACCAGGCGGGAGGTCGGAGACGCCACAGAAGACTCCTGGTGGGGCGATCTGGGGCCGGAGCACACTGCAGGCAACCGGCCGATAAGGAGGGAGTGCCGTGTGTCGGGTGGCGTGCGAGCCGCGGCCGACAAGGGAACTGCGGAGGGGCGGACAAGCGGAGACTGCAGTATCCCGGCCACAGATGACGGCACTAATGGAAGAAGCCCGGGAGCGTTGTGTGCATCAGAGGACGCCGGGGTCGATAACGCGTGCCTCTTCAAACAAACTGAGATCGTGGGAAACAGGGAGGTCCTGCATGCGGGAACCACACACAAATGGGGAGAGGAACATCATTTCTCGATAACCAACAAGGGATACATTGAGAACGCTGGGGTTTACTTGCCTCATACTCCGGTGCAGAACCCCTTCAATAGTAGTTTACAAGCAGCCACAGTACCCCCTCCATTATGGCATCCTTCACTCTGGGAAGAAGGGGGCGGAGCATGGAGGGACTTATCTAAACTACATAGTATGCAGACTCCTGATTGGTTTAAGAGTGTACAGCCCCTATATAAACTAGATAGCAAAGATGGACTGATGTGTTTTTCTACCATCTGTTTCAGAACAGAGACAAGGGCGAAGAAGGAGCACCAGAACTGTGCTGGGCATACAAGGACTAACTCCAGGTTCTGTCCTTAACCCCAGAAGTGCCCTAAACCAAAGCTTAATTTTGGACTACATTAAGGAGAGTTATCCTGATATTTTGTTTTCTCCTTCCTGAGTTATTTTCTATAGTCAATAAAGACAAATTTTGGTTAAAAGCAAAATCAGTCCAGTGTGTTCTTACACATGCTTAAGAATATTTGTTAACCATTGTTTTATTCCCAAAACCTTTTCTTTGACACCAAACTCAGTATTGCTCTAATGTTAAAGGACATTTGTACCGCGCTCTATCACCACCGGAGTGGTCCCCTGGCGCTCTGGCGGCTCTGAAAGAGGGAGGGAAGGTGAGTTAGTGGTTGGAGGCTGGAAAAGTGCAAGAGTACAGTGATGTGCTGTTGGCAGCCTCAGCCCGGTGGGTCCGTCGGCTGGGCCTGGGGTGTATGCGGCCGGTAGTCGTCATGTACTGATGTGCGAGTCTATGTGTGTTTATTGTTTTGTTGTTGCAGTGTAGTGAAGTTAGTGTGGTTTGTTGTGCTGGAGGTTTGTGGTTGTGGTTGTGTTTGGTTTGGAGTTTGAGAGGTGTATGCAGAGGAGGAAATTGTTAGTGGTATTGGTTAGTTGGCATCTCTATCCTGAATTGACAAGTTGGGCTCACGTAATCTCACTCGATGGGGTGCTTGGGCACCCTGTGCCTCTGACGGTCCCTGCCCGTTTTGCATTCGAGGCCCCTTGAACATCTAGCTGCCTCCTCAGCTCGCTCCGTCACCAACCCTGCATGTTCCTCACCCCCACCCACATGGCCAGTGCGTCTGCCAGTGTCCATACCTCAGTTAGTCTGGTGATTGGTGGTATCTCGCTGTTAGGAAAGATTTCGTAATTGTAGGTAATTTTCCTTCCATGTGGCAACCCCTAAACCTTTTGCTGTTGTTTTTCACCTTGTTCTTGACTTTGCCAGAGAAGTGCAGCCTTCTGCCGCACTCCTCTGGGCTTTCGCTCCTTTCTTACGGGGAAACTGACATGCCATTAAGACAGTCAGTACCGGGGAATGCTGTTTCCCGTAGTTTCTTTTATCATGTTGCGGCTTTCGTGCAACATGACACAAGAGGGCACTGTAAGCTAAGTTACAGCTCTCTTGGGTCTCTAGCCTTCTACAGGCCCTAGATACTCGTTTAGGATTGTATTTGATCGGTGCAAGTGATTCAGGGACGGGAATGGTGGCAGCGATTGTTTCTTTGTATTTTGAGCTCCTTTTGGCGTTCTAAGCGCGTTTTCTGCGCTTAACCCAAAATGGTGGCCTGGCTCCCAAAATGGCCAGACCACGAGGCTCCTTTGTCCTGTCCGCTGACTGTCTTGCTCCCTTCACCTTCCCCAGGTCGAGCCGACCCGGGGCCTTCCTTATTTGGGCATGTACTTTCCCGCGAAACACGGATGCTTTCGCGGGCTTCTACATGTCTTGTGTGTGCCTCCAGGATGTGGGCTGGGATGTCTGGTCCCAATACACATCCTGGGTGCCAGAGAGTCTAGGGTGGTGTGAATGCCTGGGACCACCGTGGTCCGTGATTGGTCCACGAATGGTGTGAGTGTTGATGAGCGGATCTCCCATTGGGTCCCCTCCGTTTTGGCGCTAAGGGAACCGTGGATAAGAGGGGGCTGGAAACACCACTACCATGTCGATCTCCTGAGTTCTCACGAACGAAGGAATACAGGAGCCAAGTATCCTGCAACCAAGAGGCTGGACCGAGGAATCGCTGGTGACCCGCTGAAGGACTCCTCCTCTGCACTGCTGTCGCCTTGTGAAACCCTTTTCACCTTTGATCGAACCAGAAGGCCTGTACTGGTACTTCGACCCTTTGGAATAGCGGGAACAGCTATTCTCGGCATCTTCACCATCTCCTGCCAGTAAGCCTTCGGAAGTGTCTCTGGGCCATCCAGCTGACTGACCAGCTTACACGGGAGTCTTGCTCTGTAACCGCCGCCAGGTTGTGTAGTATTTCGAGTCCTTGTCACTCTCACACGCTTCGTACACTTGGCGTTCCCAGGTCGGAAGTGAGTAGTGTACATTTGGCTCAGATACACACGGCCGCTCCGTTGCCCTGCTGTGGTGACAAAACTGTGCAGGTTTCTTCGATTGGGACGTCTTTTTACTCAACACGACGACGAGGCGTTCCCTGCTCTTCTGAACCTGCCAGCTGCTGAAACTGACGCGGAGAAGCCTGGGTCTGCTTGCATCGGGGACCGGTTAGTAGTATAGCTAGGATCTGGTCGCCCTCCTGCAGGAGCCCATTGCTTTTCCCCGCTGTGTAAAACAGCACCCTTGTCCGTACTCGCGCTCTGCTTCTGCCCACAGTGGAGGCTGCGCTTGAGTCGCGGAACTTGTTCTCCTTCATTTGTGCACTGAACTGAACTGCCTGATTTCCTTAGAAGAGACTCTCCTTTTGCCCGTTGGCACCAGCGTGGGCAGGTACTTTTGAGCACAAGGCTCCACTCTTCGCAGGGCTCGGACTTCCATCTAGTTAGGTGTCTCTGAAGGCGAACTGAGTCTAAAGCATTGTATCGCACTGCCTGTTTTCCTTCCCTTGCAGGTGGACTACACATTTCGTGCATATAACGCTTGCGACTGTCGTATTTGTATATATATTGTTTTGATATGGTATGTGTTGGTTTACTATCGTTATATTGTGATTTTCTCGCTACGGTCGTTGTTTTAAAGGCCTTAAAATAAATGTGTATATATTTTTTATATAACACCTGTTTGGAGTAGTTTGTAAGTGATCTTGCTTTGTGTGCTCATTGCGGGCTTTCAGTCACCCTCACCCCTCTTGAGACCTAGTCTTGACTGCCGCGATCGCTACCTTGATTGGTCTGGCTCGTCCAGAGGTTACCCTGGTCCAAGTAATTAGGTTGGCCTTCTGAACTTCTGCGCCACCAGGACAGAGTTCAGAAATCCGTCTTAACACTCGCTAGTTCCACAACCCAGTGGTACCTAGTTGTAGCTAAACGGGCGGTTGGGATGGTAAGGATTGGTTGGGGTTGTTGCCTCCGTCTCCATGGGTCTCGCATGTGAACCACTCTGGCCGGCGTCACCCCTCCCTTTGCCCTGAGTGCTTCTCAGTCGGTTCTGGGAGCTTGTCAATGTCCTTTCCTGTTTAGTCAATGTCCACAGTGTCCTAGTTATTTAAGTCATCTCAGGGTGTAGGAAGTGTCTGTGTGCCAACCCCAATGGGTACTACTGATTTATTGAAACTGAGAGTGTGTATGTTTTAAGTATATTTTTGTGTTACCTATATTGCTCCCTTCTAAAGAAGTACAAATAAATGTTTAATCAACAAACCTTGAGTTTAAGTTTATTTGGATACTTATCGCTGTGAATCTCAGTGTTACAACCCTACAGGTCACATTGACCACTCTTGAGAAAAGCCTGGCTGATCAGTCACTCTACCAACTTGTGTAGTACACGCTTATACCAAAGGTTGGGTTAACTATTGCGAAGAGGACAAGGCTGGTGCAGTCTCCCACATGGTACTGCATACAATCTTGCCTAACACTGGTGGCAGTCGGTGAGGATCTATTGTACAGTTGTTACTTTGAGTATTAGCTTTGCTTTTGTTCAACTAAAACCTTCACAAGGCTAACCTCCACTATAACAGCAATTGTAACATGTCTAGTATGGATAACCTCAAACAGGAAGCCCTGATCATTTTAACAGTAGATCAACTGAAATATATGTGTGAGGAGAGGAATCTCCCTATAAAAGGAAAGAAAAATGAATTCATTGCAAGGTTGTTGAATCACCAAAGTTTGGGTAGTAGGCCTGTCGCACCCACTAACCCAAGAAATGTGTAAATACATAATGAGGATGATAGTTCAGAGTCTAACTCTAATGTCTTCGAGGCGTCAGGAGAGGTAGAGGAGTACCAGGAAGGGAGCCCCTCTTTGCCTCAGCAGGCCCTTCTGCCTCAACTTATGTCCACTGGGACCCCACAAGGTCCATCACTGAGTGCAGAATATATGTCTCTTAAGAAAATGAGACTTGAATCGGAATTTAAAAGGTTGCAAGCTAAAGCTGAGCACAAACATCAGGACATCTGTCATGCTTCTGCATTTCTGCCTCTGGGTGCCGCTGTCTTCAGACCTGCGGGGTGTTTTCTGCCATCTACAGAGAAGCCCCTAAATCATTATTTGACATTTCCTATCCGAAATCTGTATTTACGAAAACATGGACTTCAATTTCCATAATGCACCTTGTGGCAAATCTCCTTTCCTGGTTATTCTTATGCATCAGTGTTGGAACCACAATCTCCAGAAGCCCTAGAGATCAGTGCTACTTTCAGTTGTATACTAATTGACCTTTTCACAATTGACCACGGGAGAATTGACCTCACGAGAATTGACCTAATTTAGAAGGTCAATTAGGAGATATATACGGGGGGAAACCCCCCGCACCCGCACACCCAATCCAGTAATCCCTGCAATCCCCCACCCAATCCCATTATATTATTTATAATCCAAAACCAACCCAATACATATATAAAATAACAAAAATAATATAAAGGTCAATTGTGCAGAAGGTCAATTAGGACCACTATAATTAGGTCAATTGTGCAAAAGATCAATTGTAAAAGGTCAATTTGAGTAATACCCTACTTTCGCCTTCCCAGGACCAGTGAGGAAGAAGGCAGATTAACTTCAGGTGTGCTGCCCCAGGTGCAGCTAATTAGCCTGTTTCAGCACAGGGCAGGGCAGTATTTAAGCAGCTGCCTGCATGTGCATAGGGTACTTGCATTGAGTTTGTTCCCAGACCTTTTTGCCTTGAGCCACAATATTCTGCTGTTTCCTGTTGCTGTCAGATCCTGCTCCTGTTCCAGTGCCCTGTGCTCCCTGCCTGGCAGTCCTGCTCCTCTCCTCTGCATTCTGCCCTGCTCCTCTGTGCTCCCTGCCTTGCAGCCTGCTACTCTCTTCTTTCTTCTGCCCTACTCCTCTGGGCTCCCTGCCCTGCAGCCTGCTACTCTCCTCTGCCTTCTGCCCTGCCTTTCTGAGCTTCCTGCATTGCAGCCCGCTACTCTCCTCTGCCTTCTGTCCTGCTCCTCTGTGCTCCCAGCCTTGCAGCCCGTCACTCTCCTCTGCCTTCGGCCCTGCTCCTCTGTGCTCCCAGCCTTGCAGCCTGCTACTCTCTTCTTTCTTCTGCCCTGCTCCTCTGGGCTCCCTGCCCTGCAGCCTGCTACTCTTCTCTGCCTTCTGCCCTGCTCTTCTGAGCTTCCTGCATTGCAGCCCTGCTCCTCTGTTGCAGTCATTGTTCCCTGGCTGCTGCCGCTTGCTCTCTGCCTCCTATTATCTTGCTCCCTGCCTGCTGTTCCTTCTTCCTTTCCTTCAGTCTGTGTTTCCTGGCTTTAGCCCCCAAGTTCCAGTCCTGGTTTCAGAGCTACAGTTTCCTTGTATCCGTCTTCTGTCCTGCCCTTGTTATCCCACTTCACAACTACATATTCCTTGTTATCTGTCTTCTGACCAGCCCTTGTTATCCCACTTCAGAGCTACAGTTTCCTTGTATCCGTCTTCTGTCCATCTCTTGTTATCCCACTTCAGAGCTACAGTTTCCTTGTATCCGTTTTCTGTCCTGCCCTTGTTATCGCACTTCAGAGCTACATTTTCCTTGTATCCGTCTTCTGTCCTGCCCTTTCTATCCCACTTCAGAGCTACAGTTTCCTTGTATCCATCTTCTGTCCCGCCCTTGTTATCCCACTTCAGAGCTACAGTTTCCTTGTATCCGTCTTCTGTCCATCTCTTGTTATCCCACTTCAGAACTACAGTTTCCTTGTATTTGTCTTCTGTCCTGCCCTTGTTATCCCACTTCAGAGCTACAGTTTCCTTGTGTTTCCTTGTATCCGTTTTCTGTCCTGCCCTTGTTATCGCACTTCAAAGCTACATTTTCCTTGTATCAGTCTTCTGTCCTGCCCTTGTTATCCCACTTCAGAGCTACAGTTTCCTTGTATCCATCTTCTGTCCTGCCCTTGTTATCCCACTTCAGAGATACAGTTTCCTTGTATCCATCTTCTGTCCTGCCCTTGTTATCCCACTTCAGAGCTACATTTTCCTTGTATCTGTCTTCTGTTCTGCCCTTGTTATTCCACTTCAGAGCTACAGTTTCCTTGTAGCCGTCTTCTGTCCTTCCCTTTTTATCCCACTTCAGAGCTACAGTTTCTTTGTATCCGTCTTCTGTCCAGCCCTTGTTATCCCACTTCAGAGCTACATATTCCTTGTTATCTGTCTTCTGTCCAGCCCGCGTTATCCCACTTCAGAACTAGTTTCCTTGTATCCGTCTTCTGTCCTGCCCTTGTTATTCCACTTCAGAGCTACAGTTTCTTTGTATCCGTCTTCTGTCCTGCCCTTGCTATCCCACCTCAGAGCTACCGATTCCTTGTTATCCGTCTTCAGTCCAGCCCTTGTTATCCCACTTCAGAGCTACATATTACTTGTATCCGTCTTCTGTTCTGCCTTTGTTATTCCTGTCTATATTTACAGTTCCTGGTTACCTGTCTGCAGTTCCAGTCTCTTGTACTATTGCAAATAGATTATTTTCTACTTGCTTTTCTCCTTTTGATCTTTGTTACTTGACTGCCTATTTTACCCTAGTTATTTATGTTACTGTTCTTGTCCTCACTTATGCTTCAGTTATTCCTTTGTTCAGAGGTTGGCTGTTGGGGTTCCCAGCAGGCAATCTCTGTCCCTTCCCTTGTTTTGTTTTACTTGTAGTCTGTAGTGAGTTAATATAACAGTGTGTTGTGTTCTGTTCCCTCAGAAGGCATCCGCTGTAGGTTCCCACTGGACCCATACCGGCTTGTCTCGTGTGCGTACACAACTGGTGTGTGCCTTAGGGTCCAGACACAATATGCCACTCCTGCTTTCCCTTTCCATGGGCTTGCAAGGAGTGGTGCTGTAAAAGTAACTTACACAGGGGCATTGAGCTTCCCTTACATCTGTGGGCAGTCTCTAGTCCAACCTGTGTATACACCCCTAGTGGGATTCCTCATTGTTTGTCCAGGCCATGGTTCCCATTCCTTCTTGTTCAACATTGAGATCCGTCTTTTCTTCCTGTTCCGTCGTTCTGAATTTATTCATTTATTTATTTATTTATTTATTTATTACATTTGTTACTCGCCCAGACCCTTGGGTATCAGGGCGAGGTTACAGACATCTTGAGGATGCATACATTGACAGGTGTGGCAAAATTATATTGGAAAACAGCACATGGTAAAAAAGCAGGGGAGAAAATATTCATAGCATAGAAATATATACATAGGGAAAGACACATTTACATGATGTTGTGAGGCTATGTTTGTTAGTATTGATTAAATAGCCAGGTTTTCAGCTGTTTTTTGAACCCCAAGAGGGTTGCCTCATTTCTGATGGAGAGCGAGAGAGAGTTCCATTGTTTGGGGACTAGTGTTGGGAACTGGCACCCCCTACTCTAGTCTTTTTGTAGTGATGTATTACCAGTAGTGAGTGGCTGTTTGATCTTAGGGATCTGGTGCTTGCTTTTTGTGTGGATATTACGTGGTTTAAGTAGATGGGAGCGTTCTCTTGGAGGCATTTGAAAGTGATGCTCAATGCTTTGAATACGACTCTGGCTTTGATGGGTAGCAGTTGTACTCTCTTCTGGTTTTGGAGATATGGTCAGATTTCCTTATTCCCAGGGCAGCCCTCAGGGCTTGAGTTTATATCAACTGCAATGTATTGAGGTTAGTGCTAGAGGTGCCTAATAATAGTACATTACAATGATCAAGGCCCCGGCTAAAGTAATGCCGTTAGTAGGGGCCAGGAATTGGCAGCAGAGGGAGATCAGATTTGAAGTGCAAGAGGTGGAGGATGAGAGTGCGCTGATGTGTTTGGTCAGGGAGAGGTTAGAGTCCAAGTAAACTCCTAATGTTTTTACATGTTTGAGTACTGGGATACTAGTGCCATCTATATTGATGATGGCCTAGTCTGGCTGAAGGGCGTTTATTTTGGCTTGGGAGCCCACGATGATAATCGCTGTCTTTTCATTGTTGAGGCAGAGACTGTTTAAGGCCATCCAGTTTTGGAATATGGAGTAGATTTTATTTATGGTAGATGTGTCTTGAATGTAGTTCCCTGTGATAGAGATAAGGCTCTGGGTGTCATCTGCGAAGTTGGTGTAGCTGACAACCATATCGTACTGCGCTGAGAAGAGGAGCTTAGTATAAGCGTTATAGAGTGTGGGTGATAGGCAGGAACCTTGTGGGACACCTATGGGGACTGGTATGGGATCCACTGCTTCTTTGCCTGTGGATACTCTAGAAGTTCGATCAGCCAAGAAGGATTTGATCCATGTGGTGGCGTCCTTGGAAAAGTTGAAATCTTTAGCTAGGGTGGAGCAGAGTTTGTTATTGTCCACAAGGTCGAATGCTGCAGATAAGTCCAATAAAAGTAGGATACAGAGCTTACCTGAATCCCTAATGGTGTTCATTTGGATTTTGAGATCCAGGAGGGCTGTTTCCGTGCTGTGGTTGGGGCGGAAGCCCGATTGTCTGGTGCCCAGGAGTTGATTCTGTTCTATGTGTGGTTGGACATGGTTGTAGTCTGTTGGGCAGAATCACATGCAGTACCCTTTGGGAACACTACATGCAATTAAGACTACAAGTGTCAGTACAATTTCACCTTTGGTACAAGCCTGTACTACACAGTAAAGTGGTAGCCGTGGCTGAGCAGGCAGACTTATCTCAAGAGTTGAGTGAGCAGTAGAACAAGTTACACAAAGGACCAACAAATACAGTGATTCAAATATACACTTACTCAAGGTTTCTTGGTAAAAGAATATACATTTATTTACTCAGTCAGTTTCAAAACATTACACTAGCAAGAACAGCTCAATATCACGCACTAATAAACCACAAATACCCAACCGGTAAGTAAATGAACAAGTTTAGCTCCCCTGAAGTGGGAGCAAAATGGCACTTTAGCTACTTAATAAAGGGGTAAAAAGACAAGGTTATAAGAATAGACAGCTCAAATACATTCATAGGCAGTGCAAAGGGTTTCAGTTAACTACAACCAGCAATTCTTCTCAATAGGCCTGGGCCAAAGTCAATGGTTCAGAGTCTTTGTATAGGATAGCACAGTTCTGGTAGATAACGGTTAAGTCTTTGCCACAGAGATTAGAAGAATTTGGCTAGGTGAAAAATTTGAAGAATGTTAAAGAAGGGACAAGTTTTTGTAGTTGAGGAAAGTTTTGCGCACTTTCTCGATAGCCGAAAAGATTTCCGTACCGCGTTTGCACAGTACCTTGTTAATGAAGAAGAGCTGTAGCCGAGGCAGTTCGAGCAGATATCGCTGTTCTTGGGCTTCATTCGTGGGGACAAGAAGGAGGATGTCAGGAGGTTCCTGCTTTGCCCAGGGATGAGGCCACAAGCTTTGCAAAACAACGGTTTACGGTGTGAGTGCCCTAAACAACACAAACTAGTATCCTTCCCTCTGGCTATCCGGTTTTCAACAGCACTCTGATGAAAATTCGAATAGATGGGGACGGTGTCCAGGTGGCTTGCAAGTTGGTTGTTCCCACCAAACTCAAGGGAAGAAGTTATCCTTGAAGGGCTTCTCTGTCGATGGAGTTTCAGGCAATTTGGACCTGCAGCAGGGCTTCACCGGTCGTCCAGGAGTTGCAGCAGTCCTCTTTCTTCAGCTCGTCTTCGGTTCTTTTGTTCCAGTGGTCGACTCTGCTTTCCAAGTCCCAGAGACCTGCTTTTAAACAGTTTTCCCCCATTCATTCCAGCCTGGCTGTCACTCACAAAGCAGGGTGTTTGTCCTTGCTGGACAGCCAACCGGCCAATCACGCCAGAGTGCATTCAGGTCTCCTAGGAGACTAAGCACAGGGAGTTTCGGGCACCTCCCTCACATCCTGTCCACCCCAGACACTCAGGTACCAGATGAGGGCTTCAGCACTGAAGCCCGCCAAAGGCCAACGAACAAAGGGACCAAACCTGGTTTGGCGAGCAGAGACAAATGCAAGAAGGACCTTTCCAAAAAGAAATGGCGAAAAAAGTTGACCAGAGTCTGTTTTCACAGATAGGTCCTAGGCGCCATATTGAAAAACATGGCTGACCCAATTTTTAGCTACCGTTGTTCGCGGTCAGGAAAAATCATAGTAGTTTGATCTAAACCACTTCCACTTCCACCAGCCATTTGAAGTAAGAAAGGGTAACATTTGACTGTTACCCTCCCAGCACTCTATAGGAAGATAGTGTGTGCTGGGTCTGTAAATTTAAAGAGACTAGTAAAGTCAATTTAACTTTACATGTTCTGGGAGACAGTAGTCAGTCCCAGAGAAGGTATTTAAACCTTGGGAAGTCTGAAAGACATCGGTGCTGTGTGACACACAGAAAAAGATGATACCTATGGAGTTGTTTTAAAACTCCATTACCAAAGAAGCTAAAAGTAAAACACACTGAAAATGAAAAGTTCAAAGAGCAAAATATAGCAAAAGAGCTGGAGGGCTCTAAGGTAGAGGGAATTTAGCACTTGTGTGAGAAATCTCCATAAAATAGGCTATTTTATCCAGGATCTTTAGTAAGAACGGGACTGTTGTTATTGGTCTATAGTTTGTGGGCACAATGGGCTCAAGGGTGGGCTTTTTTTAGCAGTGGGGTAACCCAAGCTTCCTTAATGCTAGCTGGCACCAAGTTTTTGTCGAAGGATGCATTTATGAATTTAGTTATGATGCGTGTCAGTGCATGGGTGCAAGATTTGACTACTTTCCCAGGGACAGAGTCTTCCTTATAATTGGATGCTTTGAGCTTGGATATGGTATTGAGCAGTCATTCTTGTGAGACTGGAGTGAACTGAAATGTTGGTTTGGTGTTATCATTGACCGTGGGTAGGTGAATATTGGTGGCAAGTTTATGTCCTAGGTGTTGTTTTTTGGTTTGGATTTTGTTTTGAAGGAGGTTAATCTTGGCAGCAAGCACGTCTTGGATAGTGGTGCACCACTCTTTACTGGAGTTTGTGCAATTGGCGATTGGTGTTGGGATTTCCTATTCTTTTAGTATTGAGAATAGTTCTTTTGAGTCGGATGCAGCATTACTGATCCAAGCATTAAAGGCATTAGCTTTATGGGTAATGATGGCTTTTTTTTAGGTTCTGTTAGCTTCCTGGTAGGCTATTTCAGATTCTGGTGTGGGATGTTTTCTATGGGTGTGTTCGTGGGCACGTTTGGTTCTCCTGAGTGCAACAATATCCTCATTGTACCAGAAACATTATCGTTTTTATGATCGCTTGGTTGTTGTGGTGAGTGGGTCTACTGCATTAATGGTTGTCATGAGGCAGTTGTGGTAGGCATCTGCTAGTATGTTAGGATTGTCATCAGGGATGGACAACGTGTCAAAGGCTTTGGAAAGGAGTGGTTCTAAGGTTTCCGTAGTGAGTTTGCGAAGGTTTCTGGTTTCATAAGAGTTGGGGATTTTAGAGGTGGTTGCAGGGGGTTCAAGAGTGTTGATGGTGAACATGATATTGTGATATTGTGATGGTCAGACCAGTCAACGGGTGTTGTGGAGTAAATAGAGATATCTTTGTTGAGCGATAGAATCCAATCAAGGGTTCTACCCTTGATATGGGTGGAAGAGTTCACTAGCTGCGTAAAGCTCATGTCCTTCATGGAGGAGTGTAGAGCTTCTGCTTTGTGATCAAGGCTATCGTTGAATCCTAAATTCAAGTCTCCCAGGAGGATACATTTAGTGTTGGGCTTGATAATGGGTGCTAATAGTAGCAAGATGTCTGTCACAGGCTGACTGCTGGAATTGGTGGCTCTGTACGTGACTACTATATTAATGGTTGTTTTTCCGTTTATGGAGAGGCAATTACCTTGCCTATCATAAGAACAAGCCTGCATCACCTCTCTTGAGTCTGAGCCTTGGTTGCTCATCCATTGCTACCACCTGAGAGCCTTGGCTGGGGTGCTCAGTGCCCCTTCTCCAACCATATAGTGGGAGGACTCAAGGAGACCCCCCTCCAGTCTTTACAACTGGGCTTCACACAGTATAAAGTTTGCTGTTGTAGGCAGCAGCTGAACCTTTCTCCATTAGTGAGGGGTTCCCTGAGCCTCATAATCTGCATGTGTTCAGGGACTTCTGTTCTGGTTGTCTTGCTTGCTTCTTCTCTTGATCTAACATACAGATTCCGAGGCCCTTCCCTCATCTTATCAACTCTCCTCCCTGCCAGCCGATGCTCTAGCTGGGCCCTAGATCTATGTACTCTGTGTTGGATGTGTTTACCACTTACACTAAGATATCCTTGAGCTCTGCCCTCAATTCCTGATAGAAAAGGGAGGTCCTTTTTTCATCAGGCCAGTGTGTTTCTGCTGCCAAGCGGTTGAAGGTAGAGATATACGCTAGTCGGTTTTGTGATCCCTGTCTCAACGATAAGAGCTGGTTATCAAGGGCATAGGCGTGTGTCCTACAGGAAAACAATTGTTTCTGTTCGGATCGAAATGCCCTAAAATCTTGTAACATGCAGTGTTCTGCCTCCACCAATGGGATTGACCAGTCCACACATGTGCATCCAGGTGTGAGAGGACAAACACCACCTTAGTGCTGTCATTGGGAAAAGCTGCTAGGGGCAGGTAAAATGTAACCGACATTGGTTCTTAAACACTGGGAACGTATGCAGGTCCCCTGTCAACCACTCCGGTGATGCTAACGGAACCGGAGGTGCAGCATGCACTTGTATCGGGGATCCGTCCACCCCTGCACCGTACAGTCGTGGCAGGGATGCGGTTTGTGCTTGCAGTGCGTTCACGTGCGCTGAGTGAGTGCTGCTGATTCAGCTCCTCCTGCATGTAGTTCAGCGCTAATGTCCTGTCTGAGTGTGGCTAGATCTGTTAGCAAGATGGCGGAGTACATGGCGCTCAGGCTGGACTAAGTACATGGGCCAGGAGTTGTCATGCATACCTAGCTCAAGCACTGTGAACCCACCACCTCCTCCACCAAGTCTCCCAGAATCGGGTTAATATACAGTCCTGAGAGGTCCAGTCAAGGGAATGGGGTATTGGTGTGGGACTATCCTTTTTTTGAGGGTCCATCACTCCTGAGGTTGTAGTGTGCCTCTCGTATGATGCTGTGAACATGAGGACCCAGTTTATATACTCCACGTCTCCAGAGAAACCCCCCTTATCTTTCTCTATTCCCTTATAGACTCCACTACAGTGTTTACCTGAAGGATGGGAACTGTGGCATTGGGAGGGACATCTGCCAACTCCTCCAACCAGTTAGTGAGGCACTGGCAGGACCGCCTCTAGTCCGGCTACATCGGGTTGGCTTGACTGCTATGTCACCAATGTTCTTGTTGCTCTATAACGCGTGTGCACCTTTTGCCTCAATGGTTTTATGTTGTTGTTGATTTATAACGCGTGTGCGCCAGTTGAGGCACTGGTTTTACGTCCCATTGCAAATAACAGTGCTCTCTTTTGTTTTCTTTAGTTTTCCTGGAAAGTGCAAAAGACCATGCAGTGCCTCCTTGGATACAGCAAAGGTGAGTTGCGGTCTCCTCATTATGGTAAGCGGGGGTTCTATAGTCTGGTGTAGTCCTCTAGGGTTGCAGTGTTACAAACTGTCAAGAGCAGCAGTGCGACAGAGCGCGAGATGCCACTTACATGTTAGCAGAGTGGAAGAAAAAAGTGATGCTTGCTTTTCTCTTGATTGCAGGTTCTCTTCAGGGATCAGAAGAAGGATCGGCGGGACGTACTGCAGAACATGTAAGGCTCGTGAGATGAATACAATTCCAAGCATGGGCGTAGGGGAAGATTTGGCTTAAATAGCCTTGTGGGTGCCATGGCCTCCCGAAGGAGTGTTGGGAGTTGTGGTCTCTGACCCTCCTTTTCCTCAGGCCTCATTAACATTGCCCAGGTGGTCAACTGTGTTTGTGTGTGCCCTGGTTGTGTGTGTCCCCTGGTTGTATGTGTGGGTGAAGCAGCCCTAAGTTTCCAGAAGGTGAATTCATGCTGGTTGCATGGGCACTGGGCTGGCTTGGCATCACATATTCCCCTGCTTACTCAATCATGGTGCTCCCTTGCGGGTAGATTCCTGAAGGTGAATTCATGCTGGTTTCATGGGCACAGGGCTGGATTGGCATCATCTAGTCCTCTGCTTACACAGTCATGGTGCTCCATTGCTGGCAGATTCCTGAAGGTGAATTCATGCTGGTCTCATGGGTACAGGGCTGGCTTGGCAGCATCTTTTCCTCTGCTTACACAGTCATGGTACTTCTGCGCTGGCAGATTCCTGAAGGTGAATTCACGCTGGTCTCATGGGTACAGGGCTGGCTTGGCAGCATCTTTTCCTCTGCTTACACAGTCATGGTACTTCTGGGCTGGCAGATTCCTGAAGGTGAATTCACGCTGGTCTCATGGGTACAGGGCTGGCTTGGCAGCATCTTTTCCTCTGCTTACACAGTCATTGTACTTCCTGGCTGGTAGATTCCTGAAGGTGAATTCATGCTGGTTTCATGGGTACAAGGCTTGGTTAGCAGCATCTATACCTGTGCTTACACAGTCATGGTACTTCCTGGCTGGTAGCTTCCTGACAGTGAATTCATGCTGGTTGCATGGGCACAGGGCTGGCTTTGCATCATCTATTCCTCTGCTTACACAGTCATGGTACTTCTGGGCTGGGAGATTCCAGAAGGTGAATTCATGCTGGTTTCATGGGTACAGGGCTTGGTTGGCAGCATCTATTCCTGTGCTTACACAGTCATGGTACCTCCTGGCTGGTAGCTTCCTGACAGTGAATTCATGCTGGTTGCATGGGCACAGGGCTGGCTTGGCATCATCTAGTCCTCTGCTTACACAGTCATGGTGCTCCCTTGCTGGTAGATTCCTGACGGTGAATTCATGCTGGTTGCATGGGCACAGGGCTTGGTTGGCAGCATCTATTCCTGTGCTTACACAGTCATGGTACCTCCTGGCTGGTAGCTTCCTGACAGTGAATTCATGCTGGTTGCATGGGCACAGGGCTGGCTTGGCATCATCTAGTCCTCTGCTTACACAGTCATGGTGCTCCCTTGCTGGTAGATTCCTGACAGTGAATTCATGCTGGTTTCATGGGAACAGGGCTGGCTGGGCAGCATCTATTCCTCTGCTTGCACAGTCCTGGTACCTCCTCACTGGGAGATTCCTGAAGGTGAATTCCTGCTGGTTTCATGGGCACAGGGCAGGGTTGGCAGCATCTATTTATAGCTCTGGAGCACCTTATTGCCCATACAGCCCCTGCATAGCTCTGGAGCACCTCATTGCCCATACAGCCCCTGTATAGCTCTGGAACACCTCATTTCCCATTCAGCCCCTGTATAGCACCGGAACACTGCATTTCCCATACAGCCCCTGTATAGCACTGGAACACTTTATTGCCCATCCAGCCACTGTGTAGCCCTGGAACACCCCATTGCCCATACAGTCATTGTATAGCTCTGGAACACCTTATTGCCGATATAGCCACTCTGTAGCTCTGGAACAGTAGAAGTGTGGCCTTCTGAAGAAACAACTGGAGAACGTGGGTAGGTTAGACAATGCCCTGATGGTACAGTGGGGAATAATGCCCTGGAAAGATAAGAAAACCCTGTATATAAGAAAAGGGCCAGAAACAAGTGAATCCAAACAAAACAATCCAGAAGTGAAAGCACCTTACCCTAGTATTAGCAGAGGAGAGTCACAGAAGTCCAGGTTCCCTGAAGAGGATGCCTATTCCCGACGGCACGCGTACGCCTGCAGCACTGTGTCCACAATGGGAGTCCAGAAAAACCAAGTCTTAACACATCAGGGACCTATTCCTGACGTCACGCATTTGCCTACCGCACTCTATGCTGAGCAGCATCTCTAGTCCAAGTGCTGGTCGAAGAGCAATCCTAATATAGATGTAAGTGGAGGATGAACGTAGTCCTTAACAAGTATAGGATGTGGTAGCAGCAGGAGCAGTGTGGAATATGATGGTGGCCGTGGTGGGCAAAGGCTTCAAAAGGAACAAGTGTTGTGATGAAATCTGAACGTGGAAGCAAGAATGGGGAGCCTGTGGGACAAGCCGAGGGTCACCCGTGGTCCTGGCAACAAACGGGCAAGTGAAGCAAAGAGCATAGTCAGAAGCAATCCGTGGGATGGGCCACGGTCCTGGTAACAAGCGGGCAAATCGAGGCAAGGAAGGCAGGTAGAAGAAGTCTGTGTAACATGCCAAGATCCTGGTAACAAGCGGGCATGAAGACGTAATGGGGCAAGGCAATGAAAGTCCATAGCACAGTAACCGAGATCGAAAACCAAGGAAATCCAGAAACTGACATGAAGGATCACAGAAGAAGGAAAACCTCAATCAGAAGCGCCAAGCCGCAGCCGAGGCAGTGCTTAACTACGCAAAACCAAGTGACCGGGAATCACGTGACCGGGCTGCTGGTTTTCTTTTGTTGCCCTGGTAATGCTTCATAAATGGGGAAAAGCGTCTCCAGGGCCGCCACCAGTGTGAGAGGAACGACATGTGTGAATAACCAGCCCTTTGTCTGATAACTCCCAGACCCATGGTTGCATAGCCTTGACACAGCGAGGCGACCTTTTGGAATCAGAATGTTTAGCAGACCTGCTGACACAAACTATGTATGGAAAATGGCCATTAATGAAATGAATATTGCCTAGAGTATTGCTATAAAATGTTAAGGTGTAATAGGAGGCCGAGTGCTGGTAGAATTTTAAATCTGTTTTCGGTTGTAAGCTTACCTTTGTGTTTTCTGTGTCATATTACCGTTTAATAAGTAGTGTTAATTGATGTATGATGTTAGTGGATTCTAATTTGATATGTTGTTTTGTTATAGTTTTCTATTCTTGTATGGCTTACTTTGTACATAGTGCAAAGGTTTTATAATAAAAACCAAATGCATTTAAATAAAAAATAAATAATGGTTCTTCATTGGCTGGTAACTGTAAAGGTGAAAGCAGCACAATGCAACACAGAACCTCTGCTTAAATGCAAGTCATCTCTTATGTGTCATGTCTGATAGTTTGCACACAGAAGCTAATGAAATGACTCTCCTTTTATTCAACAGGTCAAGTCAGCACGAGCAAGAAAAACAACAAGATTCTTCTAAATGAAAAAGTATAATGCAAAACCTGCATTTCTAGATCTTAGCAGGATCCATCCCTAAAGATCACAGAATATTGCAACGTAAGCCTGAGCATTGAATGGTAAAACCTGCTGAATAGGAGACATTCCATGCATGAAGTATGGGCAGGAACTCCCCCAGCACCAGTGTAGGGAAACACAATAAGTAGATTGTGCAAGTATTAAAAGGTGAGGTGGGAATTATAGAAAGGTAAACATGAGAAAATCTGCAATAACTACTCTCACAAAGATTCTTTGGAAGTATTAACTGCATTGTATGTATAATTCAATATTTTTAAAAATTACCTTGAAAAGAAATGGACAATAGGCAATCTCTGGGCCATGAATCTAGGAACAACTTTAGTCTGATGGAAAATCCTATTCATCAGATAACACAAACAGGGGAGAAGCCTCATCAGTGCACTGAATGTGGCAAATGCTTCATTCATAGGGTAAGTCTTACTCGCCACCAGAGAACACATTCGGGGGAGAAACCACATCAGTGCAGTGAATGTGGGAAAAGCTTCAGTGAAAAGGGAACTCTTTCTCGCCACGTGAAAACACATAAGGGGGATAAACCTCATCAGTGTACTGAATGTGGAAAAAGCTTTGTGCAAAAGGCATATCTTACTGTCCACCAGAGATCACATACAGGAGAGAAACCTTATCAGTGCACAGAATGCAGAAAATGCTTTAGTTCAAAGTCAAATCTTATTTGCCACCTGAAAACACATACAAAGGAGAAACCTTATAAGTGCCCTGAATGTAGAAAAAGCTTTGGTCTTAAGGAAAGTCTTATTCGACACCAAAGAACACATACTGGTGAGAAACTACATCAGTGCAGTGAATGTGGGAAAAGCTTCAGTGAAAAGGGAACTCTTTCTCGCCACATGAAAACACATAAGGGGGTGAAACCTCATCAGTGTAGTGAATGTGGAAAAAGCTTTGGGGAAAAAGTAAGTCTTACTGTCCACCAGAGATCACATACAGGAGAGAAACCTTATCAGTGCACTGAATGTGTCAAATGCTTTAGTGCAAAGGCAAATCTTATTCGCCACCTCAAAACACATACTGGGGAGAAACCTCATAAGTGCCCTGAATGTAGAAAAAGCTTTGGTCTTAAGGAAAGTCTTATTCGACACCAGAGAACACATACTGGTGAGAAACTACATCAGTGCACAGAATGTGGGAAAAGCTTCAGTATGAAAAACAGTTTAAAACTCCACAGGAGAACACATACAGGGGAGAAACCACATCAGTGCACTGAATGTGGGAAATGTTTCAGTGGCCATGGAAATCTTTTTCGCCACCAGAAGACACATACGGGTGAGAAACCTCATCAGTGTAGTGAATGTGGAAAAGGTTTCAATATAAGGCAAAATCTTACTATCCACCAGAGAATACATACAGGGGTGAAGCCTCATCATTGCATGCAATGTGGCAAATGCTTTTCTGTGAAGGCAAAACTTATCCGACACATGAGAACACATACAGGGGAGAAACCACATCAGTGTAGTGAGTGTGGAAAACGCTTTATTGTAAAGGAACTTCTTATTTACCATCAGAGAACACATACCGGGGAGAAACCTCATCAATGCACTGAATGCGGGAAGAGCTTCACTCTGAAGGCAAATCTTATTCTCCACCAAATAACACATACAGGGGAGAAACCTCATCAGTGCAATACATGTGGAAAACGCTTTAGTTATAGGGCAAGTCTTAATCGCCATCACAGAACACATACTGGAGAGAAACCTCATCAATGCCCTGAATGTGGGAAGTGCTTCATTCTGAGGAGTGAGTTTACTCTTCACCAGAGAACACATACAGGGGAGAAACCACATCTGTGCACACAATGTGGAAAAAGATTCAGTAATCAAGGAAATCTTTTTCGTCACTTCAAAACACATATGGGGCAGGCACGTCATCAGTGTAGTGAATGTGGAAAAGGCTTCAGGTTCGAAATACATCTTATTTGTCACCAGAGAACACATATGGGAGAGAAACCTTATCAGTGCAGTGAATGTGGAAAAAGCTTTAGTGTAAAGGGAAATCTTGTTGCCCATCAAAGAACGCATACAGGGGAGAAACCTCATCAGTGCACTGAATGTAGCAAATGCTTCAGTGAGAAGGGCAATCTTATTGCCCATCAGAGAACGCATACAGGGGAGAAACCTCATCAGTGCACTGAATGCGAAAAAAGCTTTCCTGTAAGGAGTAGTCTTATTCGTCACCAAAGAACGCATACTGGGGAGAAACCACATCGGTGCGCTGAATGTGGGAAATGCTTCAGTTTGAAGAGCAGTTTTATTCTGCACCAGAGAATACACACAGGGGTAAAACCACATCAGTGCATTGAATGTGGTAAAAGGTTCATTGTTAAAGGACATCTTACTAGCCACCTGAGAACCCATACAGGGGAGAGACCTCATAAGTGCAGTGAATGTGGGAAAAGCTTCAGTGTGAAGGGTAATCTTAGGCTCCACCAGAGAACACATACAGGGGAGAAACCTCATCAGTGCAATGAATGTGGAAAGCGATTTGCACACAAGGAAATTCTTATTCATCACCAGAGAACACATACTGGGGAGAAACCTTATCCGTGCACTAAATGTGGGCAATGCTTCAGTGCAAAGTCAAGTCTTATTCGCCACCAGACGACACATACTGGTGAGAAACCTCATCAGTGCACTGAATGTGGCAAATGCTTTAGTATGATGTCCACTCTTATTCGCCACAAGAGGACACATAATGGGAAGAAACTACATCTATGCACTCTGCGACAAAATGCTTCAGTGTGAAGAGCAGTTTACACATCACTAGAGACAACATACAGGTGAGAAACCGCAAACATGTAAAGAATGTGGAAAACACTTTAGTCAGATGGGAAAACCTTTTTGCCAAATAAAAACACATTGGCCCTCATTACAAGTATGGTGGTCCGATAATAACGTGCCGGTATTACGTGTACCAGCACTGTTACCGGATCGCAAAATTGAAAGCCGAAATGCCAGTAACACTGCAATTGCTCGCAGCAAACCCTGTGCCACCGGTGCCGGAGACACAGACATTGGAAGTACCAGTAATCCCCCAGACACATGCCGGAATTACTGTCACCACAGAGCTTGGGCCAATTATGAACATTGTATCACTAGTACTACTGACACCAAAAACCTGCTAGCTCTAGAAAAACCATGCCGGAAACACTGGCATTTTGGATCAGGCAGTAAATGGCCCCAGGTGTGCCCAAATAGACCGCAGGTGCACCTGTACCCCCAATACAACCAGGAACACTAGAAAAGGCCCATACCCACACTCGGAACACTCCAACTACACAACCATGCTGCCTCTCTGTGGTAGCAATGGGAATGGAGGCGCTTCACACTGCAGTGCAGATTAATGAGCTGGAACAGCACGAATGGCAGCAGGAGGAGGTGGATGAGGAGGAGGCAAGCAGTCATATCCTGCACAAGAGCCACACCCTAGTCCCTGACCGATGGGCAGATGCACACCCTGTACCGGCTAAACAGGGAGAGAAACCAAGAACTAGTGACCCTAATCCTGGGCGACATAAGGAGCAGGATCGCCATCCAGACAGCCATACCACCACTGTTGAAGCTGGTGTCCTAGCCACAGGCACGTTCCAGCACTCCATGAGCCAGCTGCATGGCATATTGCAGCCCGCCTTCTCCAGAGTACTGGAGGCCCTCCTACGCCATGTGGGCTAGCACATTGCCCTCCCAACCACCCCGGCACAGATGAATACCACCATGGCCCGCTTTTACACGCTTGCAGGCATGCCAAACGTGCTTGGTGCATTGGACTGCGCACATGTCGAGCAGGTGCCCTCACACACCACAGCGGAGTTGTACAGGAACCGCATGTTGTACCATTCCCTCAACGTGCAGATGACCTGTGACACTGGCCTCACCATCAAGCATTGCTGTACACGGTTCCTAGAGTCAACCCATGACTCCATGGTTCTGCGAAACAAAACCCTGCCAGCATACATGGCATGGGACAGCAGACCTGGATGTTAGATGAGTACATGGCCAAGTATACACACATAGCTGCATGTAGCACAGGCCAAAGGAGTGTGGGGGGTGCATAACACAAATGCATGACCCACAACCACCAAGCATCAAAGCGTATGACCAGTGCATGCCCAAAAGTCAGCCCACGAAGCACCGGTGTAGCACCAGACTGTTGCTGTGTCACACAGTGGCACGTACATACATTAACCCTGAGGAATCAACCCGGCAATACTCTACAGCTACCGGAATGCAACACTGCCACCCCAAAAAATCAAACCTGCAGTGCACCGCCCCACCCATGCCAATGAAGACATGCCCTAGCACGGTGCATGCATGCACAGATTGTGCAGAACTCTCAGACACAGGTCACACCACTGATGTGCACCACCTGCCATGCATTTACATAATGAATGAAAACGTCTTAGTTCCCCATGCAGTGCACCATTGACACTTTTGTGATTGTCGGTGCACAATTGTGACTGCTCTCCAACCAGCACAGGGGTGTAAGTCAGTGGGATAGGATGGGAGACGGACAACACATCCAGGGAGTGCTGGTGCCAGCTACTGTGATGCCAAAGTAGTAATGTGTATACTGTGCCTACTGTGCATGCAAGCCCTCATGCAGCATTGATGCATGTCAGTGTATGCCCATACCGCTGTGTGGGCATCATGTAGTGTGTGCAGACACTGTCGGGCGGTGACATGGCGATTACACCTTCATGCAAATGGCTCACATACCATTGTACTGGATGCATGGAGTATAAGAGTATTGAATAACTTGCACTTGCATTATGCTACTTGTACATTGCGTGTACCCTGGCCTGGTCAAGATGTGTGGGAGTATGTGCGGGTATGGCTGACTTACGCCACTGGCTGGTGTGGCGGTTGTCCCTTCTAAATAGCATGTCAGCATTGTCCACAATGTGGTCTGTCAAGGCTGTCAATTCAGCCTCTGAAAATCAGGGCTTCTGGAGCCGGACTTCTGGGAGCGTGCTTTTGCTGCTTCCAGACATCTTGGCACTATTTCCTAGTTTGGATGCCTAAGGAAAATGTCTGATTTAAATCAGATTGTGCCAGATATGCGCATCCGCAGAGTTGTAATATGCTGGTGATTCCACCATGCCAGTAGCCAGTAACTGTACTACCGGATTGGCGTAATCACAGGCATTGTGATGAAAGACTAGTAATGAGGGTCATCAGAGTAGTGACTGTGAAAAAGGGGTCAGTGTAGAGGGACATGTAACTGCAACAGTGAAGGCAGACAGGCAGGGAAGCTCACTTTCTACTGGCGAAACACATATGGGGAGAACCGTCATTAGTCAAATGAAAGCTTCAGTGTCGAAGGAAGTCATAATTTCCACCTGTTTGCACATGTAGAGGGAGCAACGTCATGAGTGTATTGAATGCGGGAACAGCTTTGGTCACAAATGCCTCTTGACACCAAAGAAGACATTAGGAAGAACCTCTGAATGTCTGAAAGGTTTTGCAGAAGTGATCTCTTATTCACCACCAGGGAAGACATTGGGTATTTCTGACTGTCTCATAGATCAGGTTATCTGGCCTTTGCTGTTCTCACTGGAGAAACTGTTCAATTCTTGGTACTCGTGTAGAGAAACCTCATCAGTCCGTAGGTTGTTAGAAAAGATTTAGTGAAATTTTCCAACAGACAACACAATACACTAGACAACGACAACACAACAAATGTGGTAATGGATACAGGGAAACTACTCTTGTTACCCATAGAAGGACATATGCAGCTAATACCTGATCAGCCTCAGTAAAAGTTGAAAAGCGTTAGTTATGGTATTTATGGAGCACAGCCCTAGCTTCAAGAAGAACAGAGCTCTTTACAGAGGTATGCTACAATGCAGATACAGAACAGTGCACTTCACAGAGATATATACAATAGTACAGATGCATAACAGAGTGCTTTTCAGAGGTAACAACATGACATATATACAACACGGTAGGATACGGAGGGGCACATAGGAGGGGTACAGCTATACCGGGCAGTGGGGAGGAGAGGGGCGGGTGGCATCTAGCGAGTCAGGTTGCAATTTTATTGTGTCATTTTTTAAAATGTTTGTTTTATGGAATGTAATGGTTTGAAAATCACTGTGCGTTGAGCAGAAACACATTAATCAAATGCAGGGTTCGAAATTGAGAGGAGTTGGGAGCTAATTAGCTCCTGCGTCTAGTATAGTAGAGCCTGGTTAGTTTGAAACAAACAGCTACCAGGAGCCACCTTTGGCTCCTCGGGCCAACTAGTGCCTTCCAAACATGTAAATGTGACATTAACTTTGAGTATTTGAGAATGTTAATAAAGAAGAATTAGAACACATCTGAACACAAGGGTTCATGCAAAATGGACAAAATGGAAAGGAGGATCTCTGGTAGCTCTTGGTTCCTCTGCGGTAGCTCCCGGTTCCCCTGCGGTAGCTCCTGGTTCCCCAGTTGTAGCTCCTGGTTCCCCTGTGGTATCTCCTGGTTCCCCTGCAGTAGCTTCTGGTTCCCCTGTGGTAGCACCTGGTTCTACTGCCGTAGCGCCTGGTTCCCCAGTGGTAGCTCCTTGTTCCCCTGCGGTAACTCCTGGTTCCCCTGCAGTAACTCCTGGTTCCCTTGCAGTAGTTCCTGGTTCCCCTGCGGTAGTTCCTGGTTCCCCTGCAGTAACTCCAGGTTCCCCAGCGGTAGCTCCTGGTTCCCCAGCGGTAGCTCCTGGTTCCTTTGCGGTAGCTCCTGGTTCCCCGTAATAGCTCCTGCCTACAGGGTGATGCCCGACACCTAGGAGCTGGCTTTAGCTCCTGCTCATTGAATCTCAATTTCCAAACCTTGGAATGTATGCAGGAAACAGGCTAATTGTGGGACTAGGTGCCTTCCATCGCAATATAAGCGTGAACGTGTAGCCAGAAGTTGATGGTCATAAGGTAGGACATAAACTGATGGATAGCAACGTAGAAGGGGCGGGAGGGCGACATTAGGAGATGAGATCAGCCTAGAGATGTAGGGCCCATTTTCCAGGGGGATGCGATGGTGAACTGAACATGTGGATGTTGGTGATATTTCCTAAATGAGGAGATTGGGAGTTGCAGTATTGAGGGGAGGTAGGCAAAGGGACAACAAAGATGACATCCATGAATCAATGAACAGGAAGAAATGTTCCCATTCTTAGAAGGTTAAGTGGTGCAATATAAAAGATTATAAATCAAGGGCCAGCCTTGCAGCTGTGTACGGAACAGCCATTAGGAGTTTGGTTGCTGAATATAGTGATCACATTATGGAAAATGCGGTTTTTAATTTAAGTCCTAAAATTCGATGCATGTAGTCCCTAATGAAATATTGTGCTTGTGATATAGATAATGCACTGGATCTCTCATGCAAACACTGGATGATGCTGGATGATGCAGGGTAAAGGCAATGTCTACTTTACTCACCTGAGTTCTGTTACATGAATGTGATTTGAAAAGGTATATTTTAGATTTCATGAAATCTGCTTATTGATCCCTTGGACATCTTGCAACCCCTTGTTAATTATGAGGCTACTCACTTTGGATACCTAGATACCTAGGCAGTCGCCCAGAATGCTGCTTAAGAGACCTCATTTCAATGTGCTACTGCAACACTCCGTCCCAAGCCCAAGACACCCGTGGGAATTATACAAGTGTGTGTCTTCAGTTCCCAGATGGCTTGCAGAAATTGTGTCCTTTATTTTCACAAAGCAAAGTTATGGTAGACAGGAATGTTGAGCAACATTAACTGTTTCTTGTGTAGCTTTTGTCAGAGCTGATAGTTGGGGAGTTAGGATTGCTTTTTTAGAATAATGTGTGCCATGTAAAGGGATAGTGGTGACAGAAGGTTTATGGTTCAGGGAGTTCTGATTTGAGATCAATACTATTGCTTTTGTTATGTTTCAAGTACTACAATCAAGAACTGTATTGTATGTTAGATGAGTTCTGATGTTATGGTGTTTTGTTTCCAAATAAACATAATTTAATCAATTAGATTTGTCAATTGCCAATCTTTTCATGGCAGAGTTACCTTTCTTTATGCTTCTCTAACCATCATAAGCACATCTCACGATCAAGCACTGACACCCTGAAAAAGGCCTGTTGTTCTCCCTGGTACAAACTTAACAACTGCTCATCCAGAAAAAGTCACCTTTCCAACTAATTTGAAAGATCATAGAGAAGTGTGTAGCTACTGGTTTGTGCTTCAATATCAAGTATGAAAACCTACATTCATTCATCGTCCTGACATCTGTCCGGGCTACAGTAGGAACACCGCCTGAGCATTCATGGTTCTGACATCGGCCCGAGCTGCAGTAGGAACACCTCCCGAGCATTCATGGTTCTGACATCGGGCCAGGCTGCAGTAGGAACACCTCCCGAGCATTCATGGTTCTGACATCTGTCCAGGCGGCAGTAGGAACACCTCCCGAGCATTCATGGTTCTGACATATGTCCAGGCTGCAGTAGGAACACCTCCCGAGCATTCATGGTTCTGACATCTGTCCAGGCTGCAGTAGGAACACCTCTCGAGCATTCATTGCTCTGACAACTGTCCAGGCTGCAGTAGGAACACCTCCCGAGCATTCATTGTTCTGACATCTGTCCAGGCTGCAGTAGGAACACCTCCCGAGCATTCATGGTTCTGACATCTGTCCTGGCTGCAGTAGGAATACCTCCCAAGCATTCATCATTCTGACATCTGTCCATGCTGCAGAAGGAACACCTTTTGAGCATTCATGGTTCTGACATCTGTCCAGGCTGCAGTAGGAAAACCTCCTGAGCATTCATGGTTCTGACATCTGTCCTGGGTGCAGTAGGAGCTCCTCCCGAGCATTCATGGTTCTGACATCTGTCCAGGCTGCAGTAGGAACACCTCCCGAGCATTCATCATTCTAACATCTGGCCAGGCTGCAGTAGTAAAGGCGCTCACTCCCCACTCCCACAACAAAACTCAGAATAAACGACACATCCCAGTAGGGAATGAGACCAAGAGATTGGGTTGCGAGTTGTCAAAGTTTTATATAAAGATTCAGCATCCAGAGAACTCTGCTGCCTTGAGAGCGCTCTGGCAAATAATACAAATACAATGGGCCTCATTACGACTTTGGAGGCAACAAGGGCATGGCTGCCTCCAAAATCGGGTCCCGGTTCCCTGAATGGGGAATTACCGGGCCATTCTGAGTTCGGAGGGCCCGGTAATTCCTCCTTCAGGGAACCCGGGCCCAGTCCTTCCCCATTCTCATTTGAGCCCCCATAGGGCTCAATGGGAATGGGTGCGGGAGCTAACAACGGGCCGATTATGACCGGCCCGTTGTTTGCAGAATGGGTTGAACGGCACCGGCACCTTTAGCAGCGCCGTTAAACCCATTCTGCAATACTTATGAGGCCCAATATGTATTACAGGGTTACAGTTACATTTCTATACATGCTACAAGCTGCAGTTTCATTGGTTACAAGGGAAGTGCACATATATTTCTGTAGGGGTTGGCTCAACGGGATTGGCTGATTACTTGGCACGAGATTGGACATCACGTGGTTCAGTTGGGCCGGTCTGTACGAGTTGAAGGTTAGGTCAACTCGGAGAGGCGGCTGGTCCTTACTAGTCTAATGTACACACTTATTCTAGACATGTAATAAACAATAAGCATCCATATACCTTTGAATAAATCTTAAAAGCCTATAAATTGTACATGTGTGTTTACATTGTCCGACTTCGAGGCATTTGTGAGGTGAGGGGTGTTAGGCAGAATTATATGCAGTACCCTTTGGGAACACCACACACAATTAAGACTACAAGTGACAGTACAAATTCACCTTTGGTACAAGCCTGTACTACACAGTAAAGTGGTAGCGATGGCTGAGCAGCCAGACTTATCTCAAGAGTAAAGTGAGCAGTATCAATAGTTAAACAAAGGACAGCAATGACTATGATTCAAACAAACACTGACTCAAGGTTTCTGAGTAAAAGAATATACATTTATTTACACATCAGTTATTAAACATTTCACTATTATCAAGCAGTTGAAAAATCATGTTTCTAATACACTACACCGCACCCAATAGATTCCGCACAAGTTAGGCTCAAAATGAAGTGTGAGGCAAATGGCACTCCAGCAATTTAAAAGGGAGGGAAAGACAAAGGTTAGGCAGAAATTGAGCAGCACCAACAAGTTACAAAGGCAGGGCAATCTAGAAAGAGGAACTACAGTGAGGAAATCAAATTCAAGGGACCTGGCCCAAAGTCAATGGAACAGAGTCTTTGCAGAGGACCACACAGTTCAGAGTAGTTTGCAGTTAAACCTTTGCCAAGAGTTCAGAACGAAGTTGGTCGGACGAAAAGTTACTTTAAAGAATAAAGAAGGACAAGCCCTCGGTTTGGCGAAAGAGTGCGCACTCTTTCACCGCGGCTGTGCGAGACGTACAACCGGGTTAGCACAGTACCTTAAAAGAAGAAGAATGCCGTTGCTGAGGCAGACGTTCCTGGCAGATCCTGCAGGCTCACTATTCCTGAAGCGACTGTCCGACTGACACGAAGGAGGAAGATTGGAGGGTCCTGCACTGCTCAGGGAAGAAACCAGCAGCGGAGCAAAACGACGAATAAACGGTGCGCTCCTTAAAACCCGAGCAGGGTCCGTTCCTCGTGGCTATCCGGTTCACTGTAGCTCTGTACAGTAAATTCGACCAGGGGAGGGAGGCCTGGCTTGCAATTTGGCGAACTGGTTGGTCCCACCAGCTCAAGGGGAGAATATTCCTTGCAGATCTTCCCTGTCAACGAAGTTTAGAGATTCGGACCTGCAGCAGGGCTTCACCGGGCGGTTCAGTCGTGGTAAGGGTCCTCTTCTTCCAGCTTCTCTTTGGTTCTATCATTCCAGTGGCCACTCTGACTTCCAAGCCCAAGAGACCTGCTTTTTATGCAGTTTTCCCCCATTCACACAGTCTGGCTGTCAATCACACAGCAGGGTGGCTGTCCCGCCGGGACAGTCACCTCAGCCAATCATGCTAGAGTGCGACATGGGTCTCCAAGGAGACCCTGTGCAGGGAGTCTCAAACCCCTCCTCACATCCTGTCTCCCTCAGACATTCAGGCGCCTAAGGAGGGCTTCTTGGCAGAAGCCCGCCAAAGGTCGGCGAACAAAGGAATCTATCCCGGTTTGGCACGCAGAGAAAGACACGAGAAAGACGGTTTATAGTGATAATGTCGAAAATAAATGTCAACGTACAAAAAGGTCGAAAAAAAAATGTCGAAAAAAAGAATGTCGAAAACCTATACATATCATTAAAAGTCAATATTTTAAAAAAAAATGTCGAAAAAAGGACTAATTAGTGTACTTAATAACACGAAATAAATAAAAAATAAGGAGTATTGCTTAGTGGGGGGGTCCCCCCCGACTCCCCTCACCCAACATCCCGAACCACACCAGCCCTAAACCTCCCCAACAACCACGATCACCCACTCATCTGACATACTCGAAAAAATTTGGTTACGAAATGGTTAATACAATAGGTGACAACCTCGAGTAAAGAACCTTGTTTTTTCACCAGGAAACTAGTAACGGCTGTGGAAAACCATCATTACCTGACAGAACATCTCCTGAGAAAGTGCTGCAGGCAATCGATTGAGGTTCATTCAGATACAAACCAGGTAAGACAAACGAACATGAAAGTAAACATCATTAAATCATATAACACACAATAGAGTAAAAAAGACATATAGATAAAACATAATTTTCTCGGTTACTTTAGGTTGGCAAATGGAGAACAAAGTGGAATTCATAATCACGCAAAAGGGAGGAAGGCAGTTAATTTTGAATGGCTACGTATTCTACAATGAAAGCCAAAGAAAAGACCGAATTTACTGGCGCTGCACAGAATATACAAAATCTAAATGCAACGCAAGAGCAATAACAGTGGGCTCAGAAGTACAAGGCAAACATGAACAGAACCATATGCCTGATCAAACTAATATAATCATCAGAAAAACCTTGACAGAACTAAAAAGAAAAACCATTGAAGATCAAGGGGAAAGTAGTGGATCTGTGCTTAGAGATGTTTGTGGCAATTTACCAACCCATATAACAGCACAGTTGCTAGCAGAGAAACTAATGCAACGCACAATAAACCGCACAAAACAAGTGAAAGAAAATCTGCCACCGGCACCGATGTTATTTAAGGATGTAGTAATCCCGGATGTTTTCAAGGTAACTTCCAAAGGCGAACATTTTTACCATGCCACAATTGAGATGAACAGTGAGAAAATATTAATATTCTCTACAGCAGCGAAATTTGAACATCTAGCTCGTAGTAAAAAATGGCAAAGTGACGCGACATTTAAGATATGCCCACAACCATTTTACCAATTTTACACAGTGCATGGAACCATAAATGATAAAATAATACCACTAATATATGTTTTAATGCCGAAAAAAACTGAAGAAGCATACAAAATCGTGTACAGTGAAATTAAACAAACGGCACCAGAATCAAATCCAGAAACAATGATCATGGACTATGAATCAGCTCAGATTAGAGGATTTTCGACAGTGTACAGAGAGACTAGGGTTCAGGGATGTTTTTTTCATTTTACGCAGAGTGTTTGGCGAAAAATACAGAAATTAGGATTGGGTACAAAATATGCAGAGGACAGTTGCTATCAGTTTAACATTAAAAAACTTTTTGCTTTAGCGTTTGTACAAGAAAATTATGTTATTGATTTTTACGAACATTTGATAGACAGTGATTACTATAAAAATCATGAAGAGGACAATACAAACTTACTGGACTACTTTGAAAACACGTGGATTGGGCAGTTAACTCGAAGTGGAAATAGACGCAGACCAAAATACCAAATACAATTATGGAATTGTTACCAGGCAAGTTTGGACAATACACCAACAACAAATAACACACTAGAAGGCTTGCATAGCCGCTTAAATAAGAATTTCAGCATACACAATCCAAATCTATGGCATTTTCTGAAAAATGTAAAAATAGAAGAACACCGCCAGGAGTTTCGGTTGTCACAAACATTGTCATTGGCTAACCAAGGACCAAAACGTAGGAAATATAGAGATTACGAAAGTAAACTAATACAAATAGTACAAGATTTCAACGTGGAAAACAAAGAAAACTACTTAAATACTGTGGCATGCAACTTAAAATGTTAATAAAACTTACGATTCGAAGTACTCTGGATTCCATTGTCCTGACTTGCCACGTAGTGAAGAGTAAAAGGGCCGCTGTCCACAAATCACTCACAGGGAGAGAGTAAAGGAACTCCCTGTGCGAGCTTTGAGGCCACAGGTGGTTTGATGATTCGCTGGATCTGGGATCTGATGACGCCGAGGATCCCAGAGGCTGTTAAAAGAAAGTTAGGGTTAGTACAGGCAAACACAGTACTTTGATATGAAAGAGTATGCAAAACTTTCTTACCTAAATCTAGCGGGATGGAGCTAGGGTGCCTAGGGTCAGATGCGAGGGAGCGTCAAAGATCCGGACAGCCGTGTCCCACCATGGTAGGTACCGGCTGATGCCTGTAGCCCTTCCGTATACAAAGGGAACTTGAAACTGATCACGAAGTCTATGGTCGGAAGATCAAAAGCCAGAAGGGAAAAATCCAAAAGCAATCCATTGAGCGTAGCAAAAGAGTCCAGAGTACCAATATCCGTACAGAGTTCCGAGTGACAGTATCCGTGGAGCAAGAAAGCCAATCCGTGGTTCGTAAGCCTGAGTCCAAAATCCGATGCAGCAAATGACGTAAATCCTGAAAGCGCCAAACAGAGTTTTGAAACAGCTGTGAAGCGGTGAGCAACTCGAACTTCCCGGCTTTTACATGCGCCGGCTCCCAGTCACGTGAGCGGAAACTTGAACACGTGATTGGGAAACCATCGCGAAACCAGGAAGTAACCGCGATCGGGTGCTCAAGCCCGAACACAGTCTCCACGGGAGTTGCCAATGAAAACGAGGCAACAAACCGGGCCGGCCTCTGCGCACGGCCCGAATCCGCCGGTGATGACGACTCCCTCGCACCATAGGTGAAGTGATGACTTGGGAGGCGGACTGTGACCCGGGGAGTCTAGCAGTGTGTGTCGGGGTGTCAGGCAATGTGGTGCGTGGTTGTGTAACTGATTTGTTGTGCATGACAGAGCCCCCCCTCAATGGCCCTCGACCACGTGGGCAAGAAGGATGATCCCGGTGAAAACGTGAAACAAGCTTCGGGGCATGGACATCACACGCGGGGACCCAACAACGCTCCTCGGGGCCAAAACCTGCCCAGTCCACAAGGTACTGGAGACCACCCCGAACCATACGGGAACCCAATATGCCCGAGACCTCATACTCCATCGAGTCACCCACTGAAACAGGACCAGGCGTAGACCGGAGACAGGTAGGGGCCGGGCAAGGTTTCAACAAAGAGGCGTGGAAAACAGGGTGTATGCGCCAGGAGGCAGGGACCGAGAGCTGGGATACCACTTGCAGTTGGTGAGATAAAAAGCTAATTGGTAGCGTCCATTGGAGACCAGGTCATGGATGTGTGGGTAAAAGCAGGCTACCCAGGAGTGAATTTAGGGAACGATGCACACAATGGAGCATCTTTCAACAAGACCTGGGCACAAATAAGGGATGCGCTGTGGCTAGCATTCCTAGCCACACCTGATTTTCAATCAATAATGCAATGTACCATCGGGGATGACAATGACTCCTCTCAGTTTATTCTTAAAGTTCAGGAGATGTGGAGAGCAGAGACGGGTAGCTCATAGGACCAGACAATAACCTTTTTCTACTCTATCTTTAAAAAGGGCCTGCCCAAAGAAGTGCAAAAGGTGCTAGACAAAATAGTGGGCATCGAGCGAAAGGGTGGGCCGCAATATAGAGCATAATAATACACCATTCCAAGAGAATAAGGAACCGTGACAAGGAAACGGGTGAGAGGCGGCAAGCAGAGGAAGCAAAACTAGTACAAAATATGCTAGATCAAATCCTGGTGCACCAGTACAGACAGAGGTGGCAGGAAACGCCCAAGAGTTTGCAAACGCTAGGATAGCAGCAGTTTGGTCGGAAGGAGGGCAAGGACAGTGGGTGGGGGTCCACAGTGGCGACAAGGAGGACAGCAGCGAGGAAGAGGTGGGTTTTTGGGAGCAATGGGAGGGTGTTCTGGAGGGATGGGACCCAGAAGGGGGGTGGGATGTTCACAGTGTTGGAATTCCGGGAAGTGAGGTATTTTCAAGAGAGTGTAGGAGCAGACAAGGGATGGGGTATAATTATGGGCCACCACCCAGGGGCACCCACAAAAGCCGGCACCCAGAATGACATCCATACACTACGAGATACACCAGGCCTATCCACAATTACACCCGCAGATACCTGGCCCACCTGCTCAGCAGCAGCAAGCAGAACAACAATGACCATCCAAGTACACATCCAAACAGGGAAACAACATGACCCTGTTCAATGGGGCACCAAATGGTACTATCGCCCCCTTCTGAGGTGCAGCCATGGCGGGGGGAACCCCCTTTTTGTTTTTTAACAGAACAAACACATATCCAAATTAGGACAGCCCACAGAGAACTCTTGCGTGTCTGGTCCTGTCAATGACTCTCAACCCCGATGAGGAACCTTTGGTGGGAAACAAGCAGTTCATTTTTATGGTTGACTCCGGTGCTGTGAAATCATGCATTAGTGAGGGGGAGCATCCCATTATCGGGCAAAACTCTTGACACGCAGGGCTTCTCTGGGGCTATTTCTACAGTTCTGTAAACTAAAGAGCTGGATGTAAAGTTAAGAGGGAAGGTTCTGCATGCTCCCTTATTGTACTCTGAGACTTCTCTTGTCAACCTGCTGGGCAGAGACTTCCTCAGTAAGTTGAACATGACAATCTAATTCACCTATCATGGCATTGTTTGCACCATGCCAGGAATGTGCGCAATGAGGGCAATGTTAATAATACATGCTTGAGGTGGTGGTCGAGGGATACCCGTAGACCCAGACATGTTCATCTATGTGATTTAGTTTAGTTTAGTTTATTATTTGTATAGCGCCGCCTGGCCCTAGGGCATCCAGGCGCTTGCGATGAATACAACAAGAATAATGAATACAACAAGAATAATGCAGCAGAAATGTACAAATCGATTACATATTTACAAATTTACAGTCTTGGTGCATGCTAGTGAGGTAGGGCTAGGCAGTTTCTTTGGATAGAAGCCAAGTTTTGGTGTTGTGTCTAAATCTGTGAAAGGACGGTTCTGATCTCAGCTCGAGTGGAAGTGAATTCCAAAGTTTGGAGGCAAGCACGGGGAAGCTGGAGCCACCTGCTTTTTGGAGCTTAAATCTTGGGATAACAGTGCATGTGGAGTGACTAATTGCCAAGTCTATGTGCCTGTGCTTCCTTGTACCTTTGGTACTCTGTTTATAACTGCGCTGCTTTTCCCAGTGTCTACTCTCCTTGGGATAGTAACTGCTTGTCCTTGTGCCATTCGTTAACTTGCCTACATTTTTCTCCTCCTGTCAATCACCCCATACTAGCCTCCTGCATTCTTGAAGGCTGTGCCTGTTGCTTATCCTCTGGACTATTTATCTGTCTGTGTTCCATTGCTCCATGCTATTTAATTCCACCGGGAACAACATCAGGATAACAACTCTATGTTAATGCTAATGTTAATGTTAAAGGTCATTTGTACCGCGCACTATCACCACTGGAGTGGTCCCCTGGCGCTCTGGAGGCTCTGAAAAAGGGGGGGAGGGTGGGTTAGTGGGTGGAGGCTGGAAAAGTGCAAGATTGCAGTGATGTGCTGTTGGCAGCCTCAGCCCGCTGTTTCCGTCGGCTGGGCCTGGGGTGTATGCGGCCGGTAGTCGTCGTGTGCAGATGTGCAAGTCTATGTGTGTTTTTGTTTTGTTGTTGCAGTGTAGTGAAGTTCGTGCGGTTTGCTGCGCTAGAGGTTTGTGGTTGTGTTTGGTTTGGAGTTTGAGAGGTGTATGCAGAGAAGGAAATTGTTAATGGTATTCTTTAGTCATCTCTATCCTGGACTGAACCGGTTGGGCTCGTGTAATCTTACCCGACGGGATGCTTGTACACCCTGAGCCTCAGGAGGTATGTGCCCGTTTTTTTCATTTGAGGCCGTTTGAGGATCTAGCTGTCCCCTCCGCCCGCTCCCTTAATAACCTTGCATGCTCCTCACCCCCTCCACATGACTAGCGCTGCTGCTAGTGTCCATACACCCGGTTGTGTGGTGATTGGTGGTATTTTGTCCGTTCCACAGCCTCGTGGAACCTAGTTGTGGCTGTATGAGCGGTGGGGGATGGTAAGGGTTGGCTGGAGTAGTTGTATCCGTTTCTCTGGGTCTCGCGGGTGGACCCCTGTGTCCAGCGTCAGCCCTACTGGTGCCCAGGGTACTTCTGTCGGTTCTAGGGGTTTGTCAATGTCCTTTTTTGATGAGTCGTTTGTCTTATTGTTGTTTCGGTTTTAGTCTCCGGTGTTGAAGAGGCAGGTTTTTAGTAATTTTCTAAATTTAGGGTGATCTTTGGTGTTCCTTATTACTTTTGGGATGTTGTTCCAGGTTTTCGCAGCTAAGTGGTAGAAAGCGGTGCCTCCGAGTTTCTTCTTGATGTAAGGTTTTTGTTCCAGTCGGATTTCGTTGGGTGAGCTGAGAGGTCTCGTTGGCTTGTAGATTGTTATTTTTTTTTTGTAGGAATTCTGCTCCTTGTCCGCTGATTGCCCTGTGCGTTATGCACATTTTTTTGAAGATGATACGCTGTTTTACTGGGAGCCAGTGTAGTGTTTTTAGGGCTGGGGTGATGTGGTCTCTTCTGGATAGTTTGGGGAGTAGTCTGGCTGCAGTGTTTTGGATCCGTTGTAGCTTCTTCAGTAGGCATTCCGGTATACCGAGGTAGAGGCTGTTTGCATAGTCGATACTTGATGGTGAGTTTTTTGTGTGTGAAGGAGAGGAAAGGTAGTATTTTTCTTGCCGTGTGGAGGAGGAAGAAGCATTTCTTGACTGTTGCGTTTATTTGCGGTTCTAAGGTTAGGGCGTTGTCCATCAGGACTCCCAGATCTTTTACTACCTTAGATGGTGATGGTGTAGATCCCATTTCCGTTGGAGACGGGATGGCGGTTTCCTTCTCTTGGTCTTTGGATATGATCATGATTTCGGTTTTTCCTGGGTTGATTTTCAGGTTGTTGGCATTCATCCAGTTGAATACTTCTTTTAGACAGTTGGTTAAGTTTGAATGATCGGCTTGGGTGTCTTTGATCTTGTAGATGATTTGAGTGTCGTATGCATAGTTGTAGCATTTGATATTGTGTTTCTTGAAGATTCTGATTACTGGGGTTTGGTAGATGTTGAAGTACAGTGGAGATAGTGAGGATCCTTGTGGTACTCCACAGTCGTTGACTCGTGGGGTGGATTTGAAGGGTTTGATCCAGACAGTTTCAGTTCTGTCTGCTAGGAATGATTTAGTCCAGCGTAGCGCTGTGTCTGTTATGCCTATGTCTTCTAGTATTTTGGTTAGGGTGTCATGGTTAACTGTGTCGAAGGCTGCAGAGAGGTCGAGCAGGATAAGGGCAGAAGTTGTGTTGCAGTCTGCGTTTGTTTTTAGGTCATCCCAGATGGATAGTAGTGCTGTTTCTGTACCTCTTGTGGGTCTGAAGCCGACTTGAGCTTGGTCTAGCAGGTGGTGTTCTTCAATGTATTCTTGGGTTAGTTTGTATATGTAGGTTTCGAGGAGTTTGGCCGGGTAGGGGATGTTGGAGATTGGTCTGTAGTTGGAGAGGTCATCTACGTCCCCGCTTGTGTTTTTCAGAAGTGGTTTGATGTAAGCCGATTTGAAGATCCTTGGTACTGTTCCTGTTGCCAGTGATAGATTTAGAAGGTTTCTGAAGTATTCTGCTGGTGTTCCTTGTCTGAGGATTGATTTGTAGATGTCCGGGGGCAGGGATCCATCGGTGAGCCCGCTTTCTTGCTGTGTTTTATCAGCATTGCGAATGCCTCTGCTGATATTTGAGGGTAGTTATTGAGTATTTAATTCCACCGGGAACAGCATCAGGATAACAACTCTATGCCTTGATGGACTGTTTGGCCACCTGAGGATCCTACAGCAGTCAAGTCTACATTCCATGAGGGTTTTTGTGCCACAGTGCTTTTCCCTCAATTACAGGACACTTCCCCTCAGACCGCTACAGCAAACTCCCTTTTGTAAACTCCGGAGGTCGCGGTGGCGGCCGGAGAGGATAGGCCCTTTCTCTACAAGGACCGTCTTCGGGACAAGGGGAAGGGAAAGAAGAAGGAAAAAGACAAGACCTCACGAAAGGACGACGGATCGTCATCTTCAGGTGAGGATTGTGAGACTGTTGGAGAGTACCAACAGATTTTATCTTTCGCCCTGTAGTGTCCCCTGAATTGGTAGCGGGTACCATTCTATCCCTAGACCTGCAAGGATTGTTGGTGTCAGGGAACAGAGTGGTCATACTAGGGACAGGCAGGCGTGGCTGTGAGTGGCGCCCAGTGCTTTGCATTGACCCCACCGTAAATCTTAAGAAAGTGACAGATGCAGAACTATTTGAAAACATTGACAATGATGGAGAAATAGCTTTAGAGATTTTCATCCCCTGTGGGATCATGGTACATTACCAGAGAGTGCAGTGCCCCCCTAATGGCTGTTGTGGAGTGGCACCCCTTTGTTGCAGTAGACTTAGGGCCTCATTACACGGATGGCGGTATTAGCACATGGACCAAGGTGCTATTAGCACCTTGGTCCATGCCGGTAAAATACCAGCACCGCCTTGGTGGAAGGGGGAATTACCGCCCCATTCCAAGGTTGGCGGGGCGGTAATTCCCCCTTCCACCACTGCCCTTCCCCATTCCCATTTTTGCCCCATAGGGCATAATGGGAATGGGGAAGGTGCTAATTACGGCACCGCAATTTTGCGGTGCCGTAATTAGCACCAAGGTCGCTTAGCGGGTTGGTTTTCAACACCTGCAAAAAGCAGGCGTTAAAGCACCAACCCGCTAGCCTCGTAGTAAGGTGGTAATGGTTAACGGTCACCGTTACCATTAACGGTGACCGTTAACCATTACCGCCATCTGTGTAATGAGGCCCTTAAACTATGTACCCAAACTGTTGTGGACCACCAACCCACATGATGTTGGGCTTTTAAAAGAAGTAACTCCAGTACACATAACACTAAAAGCAGGGGCAGTTCTACTCCGGGTGAAGAGGTATCCGGTATCAAGCGAAGCAGAGGAGGGAATTACAGGCATGATACAAGCCCTGCTCGATCAACGTATAATAGTGCCATCCACATGAAAAACGCCTTCTTCTCAATACCTCTGCACCCCGACTCACAGTATCCTACAGCCTTTACCCATGGTGGAAAACGCTATGAACACACTTGTTTGCCACAAGGGTACTGCGAGAATCCAAGCATTTTCAACAGAATATTGCACGCTGACTTAGGAAACATTCAAGTGCCCAGCACGGTCATCCTATACATGGACAATTTGCTTGTAAGTAGAGACAGTGAGCAGAATTGCCAAACAGACTCCATCACACTGCTACAACTCCTGGCCCACAATGGGCACAAAGTTGAGAAGGCCAAACCCAGTAATGCCAGCAGGAATTGCTGTATTTAGGTCAGTTAATATCAGCAAACGGCAAGAGAATTATATCAGACAGAGCAGCGTCTGTGCGCGCCACCGCCAGAACCATGATAGTAAATACATGCAGACATTCTTAGGGTTGTGTAACTACTGCAGAGCATGGATTCTAGACTATGCAGCATACACCAGGCCGCTACTGGAAGCACAAAAAGGCAATCATAAACTCAAATGGACAGCAGACATGATAAAAAACTTCAACGATTTAAAAGAAGTGATATCTACAGCCCTAGTGCTCGCCACCCCGGTCTATACACAGGAGTTCTACATATTTTCACATTCTAATGGCCAACTCATGACTGCTGTTCTGACCCAGAAGAGTACAATGGGCCACAAGCCATTGGCCTATTACAATGGCACACTAGATTCAGTGATTCAGGGAAAGATCACCAGCGAGCAAGCACATGCTGTAGCTGCGTTCGCCATTGAGAAAAGTTCCACGATCGTGATGGAGTGTTCTGTCACTTTGTTTGTAGAACACTAATGGGGTCATGACGGGTTTGGCGGTAGCCCTTAAATGCGGCAGTAACCCTATTGCCGCTGCATTTAAGGGTCCGCAAAATCACAGGTTTGGCAGCATTTACCCACAGCACTGAGCTGGGGGTAAAGGTGCTGGGAATCTGCTGATTTTCGGTGCAATTGCCGCACGGTAACACTGCCGACGGTAAACGCGCTGAATTCCCCAATGGGCCCAATGCGGAATGGGGAATTACCGTTCCGCCAAACCCGTGATCGGCGCTACATGCGCCTGGGGGTTTGGCGGTAACGCTATTAGCCATGGCGGTATCCCAGCTGTAATACCACTGGATACCTCCCAACTTGTGATGAGGCCCTCAGTGTTTACCATTTAGGGATCAAAATCTACCCTGACCACACAGAGAGCCTCAACATATGAAATGATCCTTTCAAGGCCAAACATCCATATTGTGCAATGCAAAACAGTGAATTCTGCCACCTTTTTGACAGAAATGTGTATGGAAGAGGACTTAGCAATGCATGACTTTGTCACATATGACGGGGAGGAGGATGACATCCCTAAAGAAAGAGATATCCCATCGGTAGAGGGGGGAGGTCCTCCATGTTGACGGATCAGCAACAATTAACCAGGCGACATACGGGTGCCGCAGTGGTATGCCTCGAAGGAGGTGAATATGAGACATTGATCATGAGAAGACTGCTGGTGCATTATTCGGCCTAAGGAGCGGCACTCAGAGTCATTGAAGCCCTGTGGGCATTGACAGGGTGCCACGTGACCATTTATTCCGACTCCACATACGTCATTACAACAGTGCATGCTGGTCTGTCACAGTGGAAAAGGAGGGGTTTCCGGAGAGTGGACAGTTCCCCAGCACAGCATGCCACGCCGCTATACATATTAATTTTTGCATTGTCCGGGCCCTCTGTAGTGACGGTTGTAAGTGCACCCCCCATACCAATAACACAGACAAAATTTCACTGGGGAATGCGGCCGCAGATGCACCAACCAAAATAGCGGCTTATCTCCCGGTACACATACTTGGCGAGTATGTTGTAACTGTTAGGGAGAATTCTCTGTTTAGGCTGAATTTCCTAACCTAGTGAGTCCCCCAGCAGCTTTGCTGGATTTTTGGGGTTTATTTTTTTCTCCTGCCAAGAGTGAGACTCTTTTACCCTCACTCTTGGGCATGATTTGAGTGTGTTTCTTTGAATCTAGATGTGTTTAATGGGCTATGGGGTCTTTTACTCCATAAGGCTTCATGTGTTTTTGTGATGTGTGTTACACAGCACCCTCAGTGCAGTGACACAGGGGTGTCATAGTGACCCCCCAGTATAGACTCCATACCCTGGGACTGACTACTGTCTCCCATGGCATGTAAAGTCACCATTGACTTTACTAGTCTTAAATTCTGAACAGAACCAGTATAAACCATCATATTGTGGACGTACTGGCTGGGGCAATTCAATTGCCCCAGGGTCTGTTAGTCGAGGGGGCACGTCTCCGTCCCCCCTGATCGAGTTTTGGCTGGTGGCAGTGGATACTACTTTTTATATTCAACCTCGAATATTTTCCTATGGGATTTCCCATTGTTTTAGGCTACTATCTTTATTTAATTATTTACGGTAGCCTCGAACATACCGCCAGTTTATTTAATTAATATTAATTCTCCGGTTGGTATTTTTTGCCAAAACTTGATTCTAAAATGGCATTTGTGTTCTCTTCTGTAACTCCAACCCAAGTCGAGCCCTTTGTTCCACTTTTTGGTGGGCTTCTCCACAGAAGCCCTGCAAAGTGGTGCCACTCTGTCTGGGGTACTTAGGAGGGGTGGAGGGGAATTTAGGCACCCTGGAATGAGTTGCCTAGGCAACTCAAGTCGCACTCCATCCTGATTGGCCCAAGTGGTTAGCCGGCCGGCTCACCACTTAGCATGTTTGAGTGACAGCTAGGCTGAGTGAATGGGGGTTTGCTGCATAAAAGCAGGGCTTTGGGGACTGGAACTTCAGAAGTCGCCACAGGACCTAAGAACCCTGGCTAAACTTTCCTAAAGCCTCTCTAAACCCTTTTGGAACCCTCTGCAAGACTTTCTAAGCATAGTGTAACTGTGTGATCTTGGGCGCATTGGTGCTCTGCTCTCTCTAAGAGTGGGCCCAGCCTTTGGACTTTGGCTCACCAGTGACTTTTTTCTCTCTGCCTTGCTAACAGTGTTCCTGAATCTTAGAGTGGTGTACCTTTTCATATTATGTCTTTTTCCCTCCCTTTCTCACAAACTTATCGGAGTGCAATCTAGTTAAGCGCTCACCTCTGTATGAAAATAAGTGGTGTTTTACTGTGACTTAGCTGATAAGGAAAAAGGGGTGTATATATTACAATAGTAACTGTGTTTAGAATATTTTACAATAAGAGTGCTGGAGTGTTTCAACTGTGTGTTTTTAAATAAATAATTATATACTTTGATACCAAAGCTCTGGTCAGTGTTTGCTTGTATTATTGTATGTGAGTGCCTATTGTGTATACTTTTCATACTGCCTAACTCTTCTTGAGGGAAGTCTGACTGCTCAGCCTCAGCTACCAGGCAAATCTGGGTGGTACAGACTGCTACCAAGTGGGTTTACTGCCAACAGCTGTAGTCTTAAATCTTTTGCAGTGGTCCCTAAGGGAACTGCACAGGTTTCTGCCTAACACACCACGCCCTCAACTAATCAACAGAACATCCCTTATACAGCGGTGCTCATTACACAGCTTATCGAGGTACAAGGCAAGATGCCAGATGAGGATGAACAGAGGGTGTAAACAGTCCCCAACCAATTTGTTGTGGAGACAAGAATACCCTGGCAACACAGTCATGCCCCAGGAGCTATTGGCAGCAGCTTTCAATCAACTTCACCACCCCTCCGACAGCTCAGAGCAACACATTGCAACCGACATACTGGAAGATTGGTTTGTACCCAATCTTCAGGAGCACCTCACGAACATGATTGTACACTGTACCATGTGTCAAACATTCAACACAGGCCATGATGCTGTGAACCTTATGGGACAATTTGCCCCGCCCTATTGGGCCGTTCCACGAGCTACACATAGATTACGCGGACATGGGGAAAGGTGCAATGGGACCGGATATTTGATTGTTGTAGTCTGCCCTTTAGAATTCTCAATATGTGCTAATTTCCCTTACCCTTTGAGAGCCCTAGCAACTTTGCTGGATTTCTAGGATTTTATTTTTTTACCTGGGACGAGTGTGAGCCTTTTTCCCCACAGATATGCTTCATACCCATGGAAACCACTATAAATCCCAGAAGATCAATGGCAGAGGGGAAGAATAAAACACCTTCCGTCATGAAGCTGCCTGCATTCACACAATATACCCCAAGCTGCAAAGGAGGAAGGAGCAGAAAGAGCACAGTAAAGGGACTGCCAGAGAGGTGGCCGGACAATAGCTGGAGCAGGAGACGGTATAACAAACAGAAAGGAGAGATAATATCAAGGACAGCAAAGTGAAGGTAATGGAAGAGACGTCGCAAACGAAACATATATGTACTATGAACATCACAGACTACGTGGTTCAGCAAAACGGGATGAGAAGAAAGGAGACGGAAGCCAAAGAAGCAGGTGGAAACCCAGGACCAGGGCTTGCTGAAATACAGACAATAGCCGTGGAAGGACAACTGAGACCCAATGCCTGGATGGCAAGAGCAGGAGTTGAGAATGTGCGGAAGCATCAGGGAACTGGAAATAACTACAGACAAATGAGGAAGTGGTAGAGCACAGGAACAGAGGTGCTAACCAAGAAACAGGTGATAGGAAAAAGAGATCAGGCAATCCTCCTTTAAACAAGAGTACAATCAGCAACCCCAGACACGTGTTTCAGCCTAGTTGGGCCTCATCAGTGAGGTGGAGCTGTGCCTCTCTGAGCACAGTGAGCAAAGAGGATTGCCTACCATTTTGGTGCTGGAGTAGTCAAGTGGGCGGGACAGAGACTGATATGCAGATAGATAATCCTCATCTGTGAAAGGTAGAGTGAGATAAAATGCGGCCGCGGTCTCTCGAGTGGGTACCTTCCCATAGAACAGGCCATTGGGCCATGTTCGTTCTCGCAGAGGGGCGCCGGTACCTATTTTACTCCGGATAAAGAGGTGACACCAGTGTTTAGTACCATGACCCTTTCCAGGGGGCAGAAGAGCGTATGATTGAATAGCAGCCTTGAAAAGGTGGTCAGGAATCAACACAGAGGTCTCAGGGGAGAAGAGGAGCTGAAGAACTACAGAAGGGAAGTCCCGAAAGAATACCCCAGAGATCCCCAGAAACCATCAAAAGGAAGATGAACCCCATGAAGGATGTTGGGGGATATGTGGCAGGTGGAAGGCAGAGGACGACCTTAAGATCAGACAGAAGGGGGCAGCATGGGCAGAAGGGGGAAAGGGGAGGAGCTACTAGAGGAGGTAGTCTGCTGCAGAGTAAGATAAAGGAAGGTTGCAGCTAGGGTGGCCAACTGTCCCGGATTTCGCGGGATTGTCTCACAATTAGGGACTCTGTCCCGCAGTTTGCAGAGTGGCTGTGCGGGACGCAGGTCGGGACATCCTGCCTCCAGCACAGCCACTCTCCAAACTGAAGTGGCCATGTACACAGCACTGCCGCCTGCTGCTTTCTTTCTGCAGGCGGCTCTGCAGCCCCGGCTCCTTTTGAGCCTGCAGGTCGAGCTGTAACACTCTGACACCTGGCTTAATTGAAATGCTTTGTTCTTGGGGTCGTGATGGTAACGTTTACAGTTACAAAACGTGACCATCACCTCCCAAGGACATAACATTTGCATTTCAAATAGGCCAGGAATTAAGAGCCATTAAAACATTTTTTTTATCAAAAAAGGGGCTGGTCAAACGTGAAGGATGTTGTGACGTCACCACCGCCTTGTGGGCAAGTTTCCCGTGAAAGACTATGAAAGAGTTGGCCTCCCTAGTTGCAGCCTCCGCGGCTCCGTCTAGTTCATGGGCCTGGTTCAAATACATGGCACATGGCCCGGGTAGAGGCTTCTGCGCATGCTCCTGCTGCCTTACTTCGTGGATCGGTGCCGCGAAACAGCGCATGCTCTGGGTATGCAGTGTCGGCAATGCACACGCTCTGCGGAGCGGTTTATCGGCACTGCGCATGCTCCGCAGATAAGTTTCCCTGCACAGCGCATGTCTGCTCCTCGTCTTCGCGGTACGGGCGTAGTGTTGCCAACTTAGCGACTTTCTCGCTATATTTAGCGAGAAAGTACGCCCCCTAGCGACTTTTTCATTAAAAAGCGGCTAGCGAGAAATCTAGCTACTTTTTTCAATTGGTTTGAAGACTTGCTCATATATGCAAGTTTCCAAACAAATTGAAAAAAGTGTGGTCATTCGCCCGTTTTCTAATGGGTGTAATGTAAAAACACACTTTGGACTTAAAAGGGAGGTGTTTACTGTTAATCAGAGCAATTTTATTGCTCATAAAGTAGCCAGCCCGCCCCCAGAAACGCTCTGCGGGAACTGTATGTTAAGGGGATGGACCTAAAGAAAAAGGGTAAAAGGGGAGGGGGCCACAGTAAAAGCCATAAATCGTAGGGGGAAAGAGGAGGTAATTATGTAAATTAGGCAGTGACGTCATCTAGATACTCCTGGCGACTTCTAGGGGAGCCAATAGCTACTTTCTTCACTGAGGATTTGGCAACACTGTACGGGCGACAGCTCAGCCCCCTTGAGTGCCCCCGCGAGGCTCTGCTGATGGTTGTCACCCTCCTGCCTCTGCCCCCCCCCCTCATTTATAGCCCAAATGCTGAATATTGCAGCGGGAGGCGCTTCACAGGGGAGGAGGCAGTGATTCTAGGATAATTCCCTGCAGGTGAAGGGGTTAGGGGGGTGAGGAGGGTCTCACTCTTCTCTTCTGCTTTAATTCAGACCCTTCCTATTGTGCATTAATTAATCACGTGATAACCTTTGCTCTCCCCAGCCCTGGATACTTTATTGCCGGGTCCTCGTGCTCAGCAAAAAGTCAGGATCAGAGGCTGCAGAGGGTAAGTACCTGCTGTGAGGTGTATCTGCCCCCCCGCCCCCAGGGTGAGTACCTGCTGTGAGGTGTATCTCGGCCCCCAAACCCACCTCCAGGGAGAGTACCTGCTGTGAGGTAGGTCTGCCCCCCCCCAGCGCCTGCCCACACTTCCCCTCACCTGTCTGCACAGGGTGCCCCCCGCCCCCACCACCAGGGTGAGTACCTGCTGTGAGGTGTGTCTGCCCCCGCCCACACTTCCCCCTCACCCCTCCTCTCTGCACAGGGTGCCCCCCCGCCCCCAGGGTGAGTACCTGCTGTGAGGTGTGTCTGCTCTCCCAGCCCCCAGAGTAAGTACCTGCTGTGAGGTGTCTGCCCCCCAGCCCACGCCCACTCCTCCCCTCTTCCCCTCACCCCTCCTCTCTGCACAGGGTGCCCCCAGCCCCCACCCCCAGGGTGAGTACCTGCTGTGAGGTATGTCTGCTCTCCCAGCCCCCAGAGTAAGTACCTGCTCTGAGGTGTCTGCCCCCCCAGCCCCCTCCCACACCTCCCCTCTTCCCCTGACCCCTCCTCTCTGCACAGGGTGCCCCCCGCCCCCACCCCCAGGCTGAGTACCTGCTGTGAGGTGTGTCTGCCCCCCCAACCCCCAGAGTAAGTACCTGCTATGAGGTGTGTCTGCCCCCCCAGCCCCTGCCCAGACTTCCCCTCACCCCTCCTCTCTGCACAGGGTGCCCCCCCGCCCCCACCCCCATGGTGAGTACCTGCTGTGAGGTGTCTGCCCGCCCAGGGTAAGTCCCTGCTGTGAGGTGTAAGCCCCCGCCCCCACCCCCAGGGTGAGTACCTGCTGTGAGGTGTGTCTGCCCCATCCCCTCTTCCCCTCACCCCTCCTCTCTGCACAGGGTGCCCCCCGCCCCCACTCCCAGGGTAAGTACCTGGTGTGAGGTGTGTCAGCCCCCAGGGTAAGTACCTGCTGTGAGGTGTGTCTGCCCCCCCACACTTCCCCTCTTGCCCTCACCCCTCCTCTCTGCACAAGGCGCCCCCTGCCCCTCCCAGGGTAAGTACCTGCTGTGAGGTGTGCCTGCCCCACCGCCCCCAGGGTAAGCACCTGCTGTGAGGTGTGCCTGCCCCCCCAGCCCTCGCCCACACCTCCCCTCACCCCTCCTCTCTGCACAGGGTGCCCCCTCCCGCCCCCAGGGTAAGTACCTGCTGTGAGGTGTGTCTGCCTCTCTGCACAGCATGCCCCCACCCCCCAAGGTAAGTACTTGCTGTGAGGTGTGTCTGCCTCTCTGCACAGGGTGCCTCCCCCCGTCCCCAGGGTAAGTACCTGCTGTGAGGTGTGTCTGCCTCTGCACAGGGTGACCCTCCCCCGCCCCCTGTGTAAGTATCTGCTGTGAGGTGTGCCTGCCCCCCCAGCCCTCGCCCACACCTCCCCTCACCCCTCCTCTCTGCACAGGGTGCCCCCTCCCGCCCCCAGGGTAAGTACCTACTGTGAGGTGTGTCTGCCTCTCTGCACAGCATGCCCCCACCCCCCAATGTAAGTACTTGCTGTGAGGTGTGTCTGCCTCTCTGCACAGGGTGCCTCCCCCCGTCCCCAGGGTAAGTACCTGCTGTGAGGTGTGTCTGCCTCTGTACAGGGTGACCCTCCCCCGCCCCCTGTGTAAGTACCTGCTGTGAGGTGTGACTGCCTTTCTTCACAGGGTGCCCCCCCACTCACTCCCCCAGGGTAAGTACCTGCTGTGAGGTGTTTCTGCCTCTCTGCACAAGGTGCCCCCCGCCCCCAGGGTAAGTACCTGCTGTGAGGTGTGTCTGCCTCTCTGCACAGGGCGGCCCCACCCCCCACTTCCCCTCTTCCCTTTCTCTGCTCATTTTCCTCCCCTTGTGCAGAGGTGGAGTAGGAACCAAAAGCCCCCCCCCCTCCTCAACATGTTTAGGGGCCCTGTGCAGACCAATTCATCTTTTCACCCAATCAAAATAAATGGAGAATTCCATCACTGTTACCCCTCCCCCTTCACACCTCTCACAACCCATTGCTCGATGAGTTGACTTGCCAGCAATCACCTCCAGCTCCCTGGAAGTCCCCTGGCCTCAGAATAACAACGACCAGCAACATGGAACCAGGATAAGAATATCAGATTGGGAGCTGTGGCTCCAAAATTTCAAGTTAGTTAAGGCTCCATTGTTTCATGTAACATTAGTAGGAGGGGGTTGACACTAGTAGGCCACAGAGTAATCCTTTCACTTCATGCTGGGATTTCATCCGAGGTGAAGACCCCCTCCTCCTAACCTAGCCAAGATTAAACAGGAGGTGACAGCCCATCAGCCGCTCATCTGTTTCTCTTGAGGTGGTCAAGTTGCCTTACTTTAAAACAAACAATTGTGATATCGTTGATTATAAAAGAAAAGATTTCACAATTGCAGATTGTGGCCTGTGAAAATGCAGTTCCAATTAGAATCTGAGTTACACAAACATCACGATAGCGAGGGTCTGAAGTGGAGACAGTGCAAAAGGGAAAACCCCTTGCATTCTCGGACTGCCTTCCTTTCAGACCATCCCTCCCAGGTCATCCTGGCCTCTTTCTCCTCTCCTACCTCTCTCCACTTGTGGCATTCTCCAGGGCTCTAACCTCTCACCCTGCTCTTCAAAGTCTGTCTCGCTCCACTTGCCCACCTTATCTCCACTTTCTCCCTTCACTTCCAGTGTTATGCAGAAGACACCCAACTCTTCTTCGAACATCTCTCTGATGCTCCTCTTTCATCATGTACCATTCCCGACTGCCTATCCACTACCCGGTCCTGGTGTGCCTCCAATGATCTCTGCCTCATTGCCATCAAAACGGATATCCTTCCTTTATAAATGGTGCTGGTGCATCCGATATGCACAACTCGCGATGCCGTTATGGCCGCCAGTCCAGTCCAGTCCTGGCGACCGCAATGGCACCCGCGAGCAGAACTCATAGTTTGCCGGTCCGTGGACTACGGTACCGGCATGCTTACCGGTACCATAGTTCCCGGACCGGAAACGTATGAGGTCCCTGCTCTTGAACTGACTGCCTTTTCCTGTGTAAAACTATCTCTGATGTGTTCAGGTCTACTATTCAAATGGCCCATGCATTGCCTTTAGGTGTGAGGCCTACTAAGGTGTAGGCACCTATGGAGCATTAATGTTTGCATTTATGTGTATATCATGTGTTACATTCTCTACACACATAACTACCGGATGTGTTTCTTGTTTCTTCTAGTCTTTGCTGACATGTGTGTTGCGTGTTACATTCTCTACACACATAACTACGTGATGTGTTTCTTGTTTCTTCTAGTCTTTGCTGACATGTGTGTTGCGTGTTACATTCTCTACACACAACTACCGGATGTGTTTCTTGTTTCTTCTAGTCTTTGCTGACATGTGTGTTGCGTGTTACATTCTCTACACACATAACTACGTGATGTGTTTCTTGTTTCTTCTAGTCTTTGCTGACATGTGTGTTGCGTGTTACATTCTCTACACACATAACTACGTGATGTGTTTCTTGTTTCTTCTAGTCTTTGCTGACATGTGTGTTGCGTGTTACATTCTCTACGCACATAACTACCGGATGTGTTTCTTTCTTCTAGTCTTTGCTGACATGTGTGTTGCGTGTTACATTCTCTACACACATAACTACGTGATGTGTTTCTTGTTTCTTCTAGTCTTTGCTGACATGTGTGTTGCGTGTTACATTCTCTACACACAACTACCGGATGTGTTTCTTGTTTCTTCTAGTCTTTGCTGACATGTGTGTTGCGTGTTACATTCTCTACACACATAACTACGTGATGTGTTTCTTGTTTCTTCTAGTCTTTGCTGACATGTGTGTTGCGTGTTACATTCTCTACACACATAACTACGTGATGTGTTTCTTGTTTCTTCTAGTCTTTGCTGACATGTGTGTTGCGTGTTACATTCTCTACACACATAACTACGTGATGTGTTTCTTGTTTCTTCTAGTCTTTGCTGACGTGTGTATGTATTCGGTTAGGGCTGACCTCTGTCCGGATAATATTCTATTGATTCCTTTGGTTTCTCACAGATGTAAGACGTTCATCCCAACGGAGCTCTGCGCGGTCTGAAGGTGGAGTTCGGGCATTGCAGTTGGGAGGGCTCTAGAGTTTGTTTGAAGGATGAGCTGGATTGACTTCTGCAATGACTGGGTAAGTTCAACAAGTGACATGAAGCGTGCAGTGGTTCAAGTCGAGGTCCTGTGATCCTGATGTCCCGATTTGATTTTCGAAGAGGTGGCACTTCCAAGTAGGTCTCGGGGGTAAATTGACTGAGCCGAACAGGTAATGTGCTCTGCAGTGTCGAGCCCAGTATCCCACTTTGCTTGCTTTGTTCCACATACCCGAGCAACCAATCTGTGCATGACTGTTCAGTTATAGTACAGCTCCAAGCACTGAGAGTGTAGTGTTTGCCTTAAACATACTGGGCCTCATTCCGAGTACGGCGCTAACCAATGGCGCTATTAACGCCTTGGTTGACGCCGTACCCGGACCGGCAGCGCCTTGGTGGATGGCGGAATTACCGCCCCATTCCAAGGGTGGCGGGGCGGTAATTCCCCAATCCCCATTTACCCTTCCCCATTCCCATTTTTGCCCCATAGGGCATAATGGGAGTGGGGAAGGCGTTAATTACGCCACCGTAAATTACGGTGGCGTAATTAACATCAAGGTCCCTTAGCGCCATGGTTTTTAACACCTGCTAAAAGCAGGTGTTAAAACCTCCATGGCGCAAAGGGAACTCGGAGTATGGCGGTAAGGGATTACCGCCACCGCTCTCGTTAGCGGTGGCCGCTATCCCTTACCGCCATACTCGGAATGAGGCCCACTGTCACCGAAAGCGCTGCATTTAAAAGTGCTTAGGATGACAGCATATTTAGGCAAGTAGTAATATTTTGGCATGTGTAGATCCCAGTCCCCTGCTGGCCACGGTCACCAGGGTGCGTCTGAAAGGGACCTGCGTCCATGGTGCCATGCAAAAATGGCCGGCAATGAAAGGGATGCATCGGAATGTCTGGCTTCATGTCCAGCAGTACGAGGGTTGCAGCAATAGTAGGTAGAAATGTCAAAGGCAGCACTGCGGCACCTCGGTTCTCTGGTCAGACCAAGCAACTTTGGTGACTGGCAGCAACAGTGGGGGTAGTGAATGTTGGTTTTGCCAGTCAGTCATCTATACTAGAATCTCTTCTGTATGGGATGGCTGGCGGAACCATATAGGTGTCAAATCAAGTGAGATGGGACTGAGACAGAGCCAGTGCAACATTAATACAATTCTAGATGACAGACTCCAGTGGCCACCTGCAGAGGAGAATAAAATGGCACGCCCCCTTCACCCCCAATACACCAAGCATAGTGTTTGCTGCACCATTGTAGAGTCACACAGTCCTGTCATGGTGCTTTTGACAGGACATTAGGGGTTTGGCTACTCACGGGTCCCTCTGCCCTGGCCTCCCCCATCGTCTCCCTGTGTGTGTATAGTTTTTACTGCACCATTATAGAGTCAAGCGGTCCTGTCCTGGTGATTTTGACTGGCAATGTGGGGGTTATTACTACTCACGGGTCCCTTGGCCCTGGCCTCCTCCAATGAATCTTGGGCGTCTTAATTCTGCAGGGTCTCATGGTTTGCTCCTTGGATCACGGCTGCTGTTAATTTTCCAACCTGTGATGTCTTTTAATTTGGGCTAAATAGCGCTCTGCAATTTGACTTGTGTGCTATCAGCATGCGAGTGCGGGATCTACGTGACAGGGGTTCATCGTCAGTGTCGTGCACCCATGATTCTTTCTGGGCCACACTATCCAACACTGCTTCTGAGACCAAGATGAGGGAAGACTCGTTGGGGATCCCCCACATACCACAGCTGACCTGACAACATAAGGCGGGTGGGCTCCGGACCCCTACAGTCTTTCAGTCCACTTTCCAGGTCCAAACCATCACCATGGGTATAGGGAGTGTCTGGGGTACATTGGGAATAGGGAGTGTCTGGGGTACATTGGGAATAGGGAGTGTCTGGGGTACCGTGGGTATAGGAGTGTCTGGGGTACCGTGGGTATAAATAATAAAAATAATTTGGCATTTATATAGCGCTACGAACCCTCAGGCATCTGAGCGCTGCTTATTATTACCCACGGTGTGTGGTGCTCATTTATCGACCTGCGTTAGCAGCCTCTGCAGGATGTCAAAGCGAGCGCTCTACTCGCTATGCCACTTGATCGGTATATATTGTCTGGAGGTCTGGAGTACACTGGGTATAGAGAGTGTCTGGGGTACACTGGGTATAGAGCGTGTCTGGGGTACACTGGGCATATAGTGTCTGGGGTGCACTGGGTATAGAGAATATCTTGGTTGCAGTGGGTCTAGGGAGTGTCGGGTGCAGTGGGTCTAGGGAGTGTCGGGTGCAGTGGGTCTAGGGAGTGTCTTGGGTACAGTGGGTCTAGTGTCGGGGGCATACAGTGGGTGTAAAGTGTGGGGGGCGTTTAGTGGGTATAGGTGGTGTCTGGAGTGCAGTGGGTATAGAGATTGTCTGGGATTTTGACACACTCCTAAAAGGCCTAATAAGCACCTTAACTGGAGGGCTGCTTCCAGATCCAAACCATGTCACTCTGTTACAGTGGGTATAGGGTGTCTGGGAATTTGAAACTGTTCTAGATATTAGAAGAATTGCTTCTCAGAGGTGTGAGTTTTACATGAGGCATTTTCCCAGACTTTACGATTTGTCAGCTTGAAGAAAGTTTCAATATTTGAATATAGCAATGTCTGCTTTATTGATGAGAACCAGAGCTCAGTGTAGCTCCCCTACCCTGGTAGGAAAACCAATGAAATTATGGGATGTTCAAGAACCCTCCCAGGAGGCCACAAGCCCTAGAGCTTGGTGAAGCTACCCTAGCCTGGGAAAACAAGCACTGAAATTAAGGGATACTCACAAACCCTCCCAGGATGCCATGAGAACCAGAGCTCAGTGTAGCTCCCCTACCCTGGTAGGACAACCAATGAAATTATGGGATGTTCAAGAACCCTCTCAGGAGGCCATGTGTCCCAGAGCTTGGTGTAGCTACTCTACCCTGGGAAAACAAGCACTGAAATTAAGGGACACTCAAGAACGCTCCCAGGAGGCCATGAGCCCCAAAGCTCGGTGCAGCTGCCCTACCCTGGGAAGACAACCACTGAAATTAAGGGACACTCAAGAACCCTCCCAGGATGCCATGAGCCCTAGAGCTCACTGCAGCTATCTCACCCTGGGAGAACAACTACTGAAATTAAGGGACGCTCAAGTACCCTCCAGCGAGGCCATGAGCCAGAGAGCTCAGTGTAGCTCCCCTACCCCGATAGGACAACCACTGAAATTAGGGCATATTCGAGAACCCTCTCAGGAGGCCATGAGCCCCAGAGCTCAGTGCACCTGCCCTACCCTCGTAGGACAACAACTGAAATTAAGTGACGTTCAAAAACCCTCTGAGAAGGCCATGAGCCCCAGAGCTCGGTGCAGCTCCCCTACCCTGGGCGGACAAACACCGAAATTAAGGGACTCTCAAGAACCCTCCCAGGAGGCCATGAGCCCTAGAGCTTGGTGCAGCTACCCTACCCTGGGAGGACCACCACTGAAATTAAGGGACATTCAAGAACCCTCTCCGGAGGCCATGAGCCCCAGACCTCGGTGCAGCAACCCTACCCTGGAAGGATAACTACTGAAATTAAGGGACATTCAAGAACCCTCTCACGAGGCCATGACGCCAGAACTCGCTACAGCTACCCTACCCTGGGAGGACAACCACTGAAATTAAGGGACGTTCAAGAACCCTCTCAGGAGGCCATGAGCCCCAGATCTCGGTGCAGATACCCTACCCTGGGAAGACAACCACTGAAATTAAGGTATGCTCAAGAACCCTCCCAGGAGGCCATGGGCCCCAGAGCTCAGTGTAGGTCCTCTACCCTGGTGGGACAACCACTGAAATTAAGGAACATATAAGAACCATCTGAGTAGGCCATGCACCCCAGATCTCGGTGCAGCTACCCTACCCTGGGAGGACAACCACTGAAATTAAGGGACACTCAAGAACCCTCTCAGGAGGTAATGAGCCCCAGAGCTTGGTGCAGCTACCCCACCCTGGGAGGACAACCATTGAAATTAAGGTACGTTCAATAACCCTCCCATGAGGCCATAAGCCCCATAGCTTGGTGCAGCTACCCTATGCTGGGACGACAACCACTGAAATTAAGGTACGCTCAACAACCCTCCCAGGAGGCCATGAGCCGCAGAGCTCAGTGTAGCTCCACTACCCTGGTAGGACAACCACTGAAATTAAGGGATGTTCAAGAACCCTCCCAGGAGGCCACGAGCCCTGCAGCTCGGTGCAGCTCCCCTACCCTGGGAGAACAAGGACTGAAATTAATGTAGGTTTAAGAACCCTCCCAGGAGGCCATGTGCCCCAGAGCTCGGTGCAGCTGCCCTACCCTGGGAGGACAACCACTGAAATTAAGGGACGTTCAAGAACCCTCTCAGGAGGCCATGAGCCCCAGAGCTCGGTGCAGCAACCATACCCTGGGAGGACAACCACTGAAATGAAGGGACGTTCAAGAACCCTCTCAGGAGGCCATGAGCCCCAGTGCTCGGTGCAGCAACCCTACCCTGGGAGGATAACCACTGGAATTAAGGGATGTTCAAGAACCGTCTCAGGAGGCCAAGAGCTCCAGAGCTCGGTGCAGCTACCTTACCCTCGGAGGACAACCACTATAATTCAGGCACGTTCAAGAAACCTCTCAAGAGGTCATGAGTCCTAGAGCTCTGTGCAGCTTCCCTTCCCTGGGAAGACAACCACTGAAATTAAGGTACGTTCAATAACTCTCCCATGAGGCAATAAGCCCCAGAGCTTGGTGCAGCTACCCTACGCTGGGAGGACAACCACTGAAATTAAGGTATGCTCAAGAACCCTCCCAGGAGACCATGAGCCCCAGAGCTCAGTATAGCTCCCGAACGCTGGTAGGACAACCACTGAAATTAAGGGACGTTCAAGAACCCTCCCAGGAGGCCACAAGCCCTAGAGCTCGGTGCAGCTCCCCTACCCTGGGAGAACAAGCACTGAAATTTATGTAGGTTCAAGAACCCTCTCGGGAGGCCTGTGCCCCAGAGCTCGGTGTAGCTACTCCACCCTTGGAAAACAAGCACTGAAATTAAGGGATACTCACGAACCCTCCCAGGACGCCATGGGTCCCAGAGCTTGGTGCAGCTACCCTACGCTGGGACGCCAACCACTAAAAATTAAGGTACGCTCATGAACCCTCCTGGGAGGCAATGAGCCCGAGAGCTCAGTGTAGCTCCCCTACCCCGATAGGACAACCACTGAAATTAAGGCACGTTCGAGAACCCTCTGCGGAGGCCATGCGCCACAGAACTCTGTGTAGCTACCCTACTCTGGGAGAACAACCAATTAAATTAAAGGACATTCAAGAACCCTCCCAGGAGGCCATGAGCCCTGGAGCTTGGTGCAACTACCCTACCCTGGGAGGATCACCACTGAAATTAAGGGACCTTCAAGAACCCTCTCAGGAGACCATGAGCCCCAGAGCCCGGTGCAGCTACTCTACCCTGGGAGGACAACCACTGAAATTAAAGGACGTTCAAGAACCCTCTCAGGAGGCCATGACCCCAGAGATTGGTGCAGCTCCCCTAACCTCGGAGGACAACCAATGAAATTAAGGGGCGCTCAAGAACCCTCTCAGGAGGACATGAGCCCCAGAGCTCGGTGCAGCTACCCTACCCTGGGCGGACAACAACTGAAATTAAGGGACATTTGTTGCTCTTCAAGAACCCTCTTAGGATGAGAAGGCAGACTGATGAGCTTGGTATTGAGAACAGGACCGATGAAGGCATCTTGGAGATAAATAACTGAGCGGACACTCGTGCAAACAGAGCTATGAAAGAATGACCTGTAAACAAGCTAGTTGGGCCAAACCAACCTTGGTAACATCTGGGATAGCAGGATGAATGGGAGCTAATTGCATTGTGCAACAATCTTGGATAGTGCCATGTTGGTGTCCTCACTGTGTGGGAATAAACCAAAAAGGAGGCAACATTGGAATGTTAGTGATCGAGGCAAATGCACAACATGAGGTGTTGATGAAAACGGAACAGAAGTACCCGAGTCCTGTCTATCAGTATAGCTGTGTGGTTTGTGGCGATGACACTTCAGTATGTGTGTTTTATCTGGCAGGTTAAACTAATGATTTATTATATAGACCGAGTTATAACTTGCATAGAAGCAAGGGGAGGTGAAAGAGCTGAAGATGAGAGCCGTGGCATTGATCTGTCATTTAATGTGGTAGAGGCTGCCATGCGTAAGGTGAGGTACGTGTGAGTGCAAGGCGGTAGGAGATGGAGTGCCGAGCTTAATTGGAGGTGGGGGTGGGGATTTGTGATTAAAGAAACCTTGTGTCATTGGAGTTTAAGTGTAGACTGACATGTTTGAGTTCCAATCTTTTGTTGACCTGGCATTGGCAGTTTTTGTTTTGTTCTCCATCGCAATGCAGGATCCTCACTGCTTCGGTAAGAACAGCAGAGACTGACCCAAGCAGTCCTTGTTTGCAAGGCAGTATTCTTGTCTTTCTTTCTTCTAAGAGGTCATCAGTGTACAGACTTGTGATGCTGATGTAGGTTGTAGAAGCAGTTCACCTTTTGTGATGGGCGTCCATTTGTTGGATTGTTTCCATTGCACCTTTCGGTCAGAGTCTCAGAGGGCAGTCATCATCACTAGTATCCCTGAATAACTGGGTAATCCTGGCCAGTCATTGTCACTAGTATCCCTGAATATCTGGAAAAACCAGGGCAGTCATCGTCACTAGTATCCCTGAATAACTGGGAAATCCAGGGCAGTCATCGTCACTAGTATCCCTCAATATATGGGTAATCCAGGGCAGTCATCGTCACTAGTATCCCTGAATATCTGGGTAATCCAGGGCAGTCATTGTCACTAGTATCCCTGAATATCTGGGAAATCCAGGGCAGTCATCGTCACTAGTATCCCTGAATAACTGGGTAATCCAGGGCTGTCATCCTCACTAGTGTCCCTGAATAACTGGGTAATCCAGGGCTGTCATCGTCACTAGTATCCCTGAATATCTGACATATCCAGGGCAGTCATTGTCTCTAGTATCCCTGAATAACTGGGTAATCCAGGGCAATCATTGGGCCTCATTACACGGATGGCGGTGAACCATGGTGCTATTAGCGCCATGGTTCATGCCGGTAAAATACCGGCACTGCCTTGGTGGAAAGGGGAATTGCCGCCCTATTCCAAGGGTGGTGGGGCGGTAATTCCCCCTTCCACCATTGCCCTTCCCCATTCCCATTTATGCCCCATAGGGCTCTATGGGAATGGGGAAGGCGCTAATTACGGTACCGCAACTTGCGGTACCGTAATTAGCTCCTTGGTCCCTTTGCGGGTTGGTTTTTAACGCCTGCAAAAAGCAGGCGTTAAATTCCCCAACCCGCAAAGGGACCTCGTAGTAAGGCGGTAAGGATTTCCTGGTACCGGTAAAATATCGGTACCGGTAAACCCTTACCGCCATCCGTGTAATGATGCCCATTGTCACTAGTATCCCTGAATAACTGGGTAATCCAGGGCAGTCATTGTCACTAGTATCCCTGAATATCTGTGAAATCCAGGGTAGTCATCGTCGCTAGTATCCCTGAATAACTGGGTAATCCAGGGCAGTCATCATCACTAGTATCCCTGAATAAATGGGTAATACAGGGCAGTTATCGTCACTAGTATCCCTGAGGAACTGGGTAATCTAGGGCAGTCATCATCGCTAGTATCCCTGAATATCTGGGAAATCCAGGGCAGTCATCATCGCTAGTGTCCCTGAATATCTGGGAAATCCAGGGCAGTCATTGTTGCTAGTATCCCTGAATAACTGGGAAATCCAGGGCAGCCATTGTCACTAATATCCCTGAAAAACTGGGTAATCCAGGGCAGTCATCGTCACTAGTATCCCTAAATATCTGGGTAATCCATGGCAGTCATCGTCAATAGTATCCCTGAATATCTGGGTAATCCAGGGCTGTCATCGTCACTAGTATCCCTGAATATCTGGGAAATCCAGGGCAGTCATCGTCACTAGTATCCCTGAATATCTGGGAAATCCAGGGCAGTCATCGTCACTAGTATCCCTGAATATCTGGGAAATCCAAGGCAGTCATCGTCACTAGTATCCCTGAATATCTGGGAAATCCAAGGCAGTCATCGTCACTAGTATCTCTGAATAACTGGGAAATCCAGGGCAGTCATCTTCACTAGTATCCCTGAGGAACTGGGTAATACAGGGCAGTCATCGTCGCTAGTATCCCTGAATATCTGGGAAATCCAGGGCAGTCATCGTCGCTAGTGTCCCTGAATATCTGGGAAAGCCAGTGCAGTCATTGTCGCTAGTATCCCTGAATAACTGGGAAATCCAGGGCAGCCATTGTCACTAATATCCCTGAATAAATGGGAAATCCAGGGCAGTCATCGTCACTAGTATCGCTGAATAACTGGAAAATCCAGGGCAGCCACCATCACTAGTATCCCACAATAACTGGGTAATCCAGGGCAGTCATCGTCACTAGTATCCCTGAATATCTGGGAAATCCATGGCAGTCATTGTCACTAGTATCCCTGAATATCTGGGTAATCCAGGGCAGTCATCGTCACTAGTATCCCTGAATATCTGTGAAATCCAGGGCAGTCATCGTCACTAGCATCCCTGAATATCTGGGAAATCCAGGGCAGTCATCGTTACTAGTATCCCTGAATAACTGAGAAATCCAGGGCAGTCGTCGTCACTAGTATCCCTGAATAACTGACTAATCCAGGGCAGTCATTGTCGCTAGTATCCCTGAATATCTGTGAAATCCAGGACAGTCATCGTCACTAGTATCCCTGAATATCTTGGTAATCCAGGGCAGTCATCGTCACTAGTATCCCTGAATATCTGTGAAATCCAGGACAGTCATCGTCACTAGTATCCCTGAATATCTTGGTAATCCAGGGCAGTCACCGTCACTAGTATCCCTGAATATCTGGGAAATCCAGGGCAGCCATTGTCACTAATATCCCTGAATAAATGGGAAATCCAGGGCAGTCATCGTCACTAGTATCGCTGAATAACTGGAAAATCCAGGGCAGCCACCATCACTAGTATCCCACAATAACTGGGTAATCCAGGGCAGTCATCGTCACTAGTATCCCTGAATATCTGGGAAATCCATGGCAGTCATTGTCACTAGTATCCCTGAATATCTGGGTAATCCAGGGCAGTCATCGTCACTAGTATCCCTGAATATCTGTGAAATCTAGGGCAGTCATCGTCACTAGCATCCCTGAATATCTGGGAAATCCAGGGCAGTCATCGTTACTAGTATCCCTGAATAACTGAGAAATCCAGGGAAGTCGTCGTCACTAGTATCCCTGAATAACTGACTAATCCAGGGCAGTCATTGTCGCTAGTATCCCTGAATATCTGTGAAATCCAGGACAGTCATCGTCACTAGTATCCCTGAATATCTTGGTAATCCAGGGCAGTCATCGTCACTAGTATCCCTGAATATCTGTGAAATCCAGGACAGTCATCGTCACTAGTATCCCTGAATATCTTGGTAATCCAGGGCAGTCACCGTCACTAGTATCCCTGAATATCTGGGAAATCCAGACTGTGAGGTTCCAGGAAGTGATTTCTTGAAAGTTTTTGCTCTGAACTTTCTTTAATGGCTTTGCTTGCATTTTTAGCGATAGTATAGGATATATTTGAAATTTGATGAAAGAATAGTGGCTTGGACCCAGTAATTGTGATGTTTAAATTCTGACTGATAACCCAGTCAGACCTTTACTCTGAGCTGCGTCCTGGTTATGTGTCGTGAGGTAACAGTTATTTAGATTCATTTCGAGATTGCTATGAAATATCCCCAAGCTAACGATTAAAGTCTCCAAGCACCAATGTAGCGCAACCTGGTTTGTTGAAAGGTTGTAGCAGTGGAATGAGCTTGTCTATGAAATTAGGTATATTATCTGGCGGGCAGTAAACCAGCAAAATGTTTATACAAGAGGTGTAAGTAGGAGTACATTTAAGATGGATAATTTTACATCCAGGGTAGGTGATAGGAGCTTCATAAAGGTGTACTTCTTCCCTGGCGATAATCACTCCGCCCCCCTCCTTTGCCAGTTGCTCTGTTTTCGTCAATGAACATATAATGGTTTGGAACCGCCAGGTCAATTTTGTGGCCATTAACGTCCTGGAGCCAGGTTTCAGTCGGACATAATAAGTCAAGGTTCTGGTCAAGTATGTGGCTATGAACATCGATGGCATGGGAGTTCAGGGATCTGGCATTGGAGTCCAGGTATCTGGCACGGGAGCTCAGGGATCTGGTATGTTAGCTCAGGGATCTGGCATGGGAGCTCAGGGATCTAGCATGGGAGCTCAGGTATCTGGCACGGGAGCTCAGGGATCTGGCACGGGAGCTCAGGGATCTGGCACAGGTGCTCAGGGATCTGGCACAGGAGCTCAGGGATCTGGGACGGGAGTTCAGGGATCTGGCATGGGAGTTCAGGGATCTGGCATGGGAACTCAGGGATCTGGTATGGGAGCTCAGGGATCTGCATTAGAGTTCAGGGATCGAGCATGGGATCTCAGGGATCTGGCATGTGAGTTTAGGGATCTGGCATGGGAGTTCAGGAATCTGGCATGGGAGTCCATGGATCTAGTATTGAGGAGAGAAGCCTACATCATATGGTTAATCTGGGTGTTTGTGCTAACAGGGGCATTAGTAACACTTACTGAACAGTCCATGCTTTCGGTTGCTACATAATCTCCAGGATTTAAAGGAATTGCTGGCAGTATCCAAGGTTCTGGATCTGGAGAAAGAATCTGCACAGTGGCTGATTAAATCCTCTCCAAGTTAGAGAGGGCAGAGTTGGGTGTTGGGCCCCCTTGATTCTGAGGAGAAACAGGTAAGATCGGGGACGTAAGCAGAGAGCCGCATTTGTCAGGAGCAATAACATCCTTGGTCTTAACTATAGAATGAGGGTGGTCAGGTGGCGTCCTGATGTCAGCAATATCTATAGAGGGGGCAGAGATGGCAGAAGTAGGAGTAACATTTTCAATTTCCTTAAGGTATTTTCAGGCAATGGCTTCCCCTGCTGCCTTTTGAGCTGCAAGAAGTAGCAAGATCTGAAGAGGAAGACCCATAGTTTATGTTAGAGGAGGTCATCTGGAGTGAGCAGGATTAGAAGTGTAACGTACAAAACTATGAACAAGGCACGTGATGGGGAATAGTAGCAATGGGGTAACCTGTAATTGCATATGTAGTCATGGAAACTCCGCGTATGAAAGGTGATCTGATCAGCGTAATCGTGCAAGGCGCAGAGCGGCGCGGACCGGCATAGACCGGCTGGGCCCAGAAGCACCAGAACAGTCAATACATCACAACTCAAGGAGGCTGGGAGATGTAGTCCATGAAACTACCGAAGCAGTGGAAGTGTGGGCAAATATTCTCTTGAGAGTGCTTTTTCTCTCTGCAGGAAAGGAATAAATGGAGAGGAAAGTGAAAGCGCCAACAATAAGGTGTACAAGGAAGTTCAGATCGAGTATAGCTTCACAATTAACACCTAACGGGAAAAGCCATACACATCCATCGCAGCTGGTCAGATTCTAAGTATCCTCACGTAAATGTGCTCTTCTACTGTGTGCAGATGCCTTGGGATTGAGTTCCAAAGCTTGGCCCACAGAAGTGAGGAAGGAGAGCCTGGTTCAAACCTGGTGCCGCTACTTGCTGAATTGAAGGGCTTCCCGGTTGGCCTGTAGTAGATGAATTTCCTCTGGTGGAACTTGGGCCCTGCCACGGAAGTCAAGTGTGTGCTATAAAACGTTTTGAATTGTACCCTACATTTAGCAGTCGCTGGAGCATTCAGGGGAGCGGTGTGATGTATCCCTTTCTTAGGAGTCTCAAACAGAGTTTTGGGTTCATTGTAGTGGATTTAGTAAGTTTTCTGTGAGTGTCAGAGAGTTGCTGCTGGCATAGTCTAGTCTGGGAGGGTCAGGGAGTGGCTGCTGGCATAGTCTAGTCTGGAAGGGTCAGGGAGTGGCTGCTGGCATAGTCTAGTCTGAGGGTCAGGGAGTGGGTGCTGGTCTAGTCTGGGAGGGTCAGGGAGTGGCTGCTGCCATAGTCTAGTCTGGGAGGGTCAGGGAGAGGCTGCTGGCATAGTCTTGTCTGGGAGGGTCAGTGAGTGGCTGCTGGCATAGTCTAGTCTGGGAGGGCCAGAGAGTGGCTTCTGGCATAGTCTAGTCTGGGAGGGTCAGGGAGTAGCTGCTGGCGTAGTCTAGGTTGGAGGGTCAGTGAGTGGCTGCTGGCATAGTCTAGTCTGTGAGGGTCAGGGAGTGGCTGCTGGCATAATCTACTCTGGGAGGGTCAGGGAGTGGCTGCTGGCATAGTCTACTCTGGGAGGGTCAGGGACTGGCTGCTGGCATAGTCTAGTCTGGGAGAGTCAGTGAGTGGCTGCTGGCATAGTCTAATCTGGGAGGGTCAGGGAGTGGCTGCTGACATAGTCTAGTCTGGGAGGGTCAGGGAGTTGCTGCTGGCGTAGTCTATGCCCATAGGGTCAGGGAGTGGCTGCTGGCATAGTCTACTCTGGGAGGGTCAGGGAGTGGCTGCTGGCATAGTCTAGTCTGGGAGGGTCAGGGAGTGGCTGATGGCGTAGTCTAGGCTGGGAGGGTCATAGAGTGGCTGCTGGTGTAGGCTAGGCTGGGAGGGTCAGGGAGTGGCTGCTGGCATAGTCTACTCTGGGAGGGTCAGGGAGTGGCTACTGGCATAGTCTAGTCAGGGAGGGTCAGGGAGTGGCTGCTGGCATAGTCTAGTCTGGGAGGGTCAGGGAGTGGCTGCTGGCATAGTCTAGCCTGGATAGCACTAGTGGTTTGCAACACAAGTTATGTCTGGAGAGTTTGCAATGAATAAAAAACCAATGAATGCTCTGGACACCCCTCGCTTTTCATCTTCCCAAACCATTACAAAAGGGGAAAAATCAGACGTAGTCCCACCCCAAAAGTGGCGGTCCAGCCCGAATGGCTAGGTCACATGCCAGACCACCATGCAGCATCTGACATGTTTCGGCCTCATTGGGTTTGGTCTATGAGGAGTAGCTTAGGTCTCTAGGCATGGCAAGCTTAGACCCATGTCTGGTTTGACAAATGCAACACGTAAGAGTGATGGCTCAGGGGTTCTGAATACATCAAAAAGCAGTGGCACGGCAAGCAGAAAAACAATGCACTGCAGGATTGCCCAGAGCCACTGCCAGTGGCACGTCAAGCTAAAAAACAATGCACTGCAGGATTGCCCAGAGCCAGTGCCAGTGGCACAGCATGCAGAAAGACAATGCACTGCAGGATTGCCCAGAGCCAGTGCCAGTGGCACAGCATGCAGAAAGACAATGCACTGCAGGATTGCCCAGAGCCAGTGGGTAAGATTGACTCGTAAACTTCCAACCATCAACCCTCAGTGCTGCAATAGTACTGCCATGTTACTGTAAGGGAATGGCAGGTAATGGCATGATCCATCAGAGCATTCTCAGTTGCAAGAAACATATTTTTAAAACAAATTTATTCAATGAATATTTCAGGGAAAACAATGCATATTTTCTGCACACATTTTTTTATTTTTTTTATTTAAAGCATTCGCGTAAAAAATTCAAACTTTTGCGTATACACACATTTTTCCTTCCCCTCTTCCACATGCACAAGCCAAACCCCTCCTTTTTCTCCTTTCTTAGTTCTACATCAGTTCCAATCCTGGTTTGGCTATGTGTTGAAATGTTTTTTGTTTATAGTGGCCCTCATTACGACCCTGGCGGAAATCGAAAAACGATGGCGGAAATGCAATACCGCCATCGAATAGCGCTCGGTGCGATTATGACCCGTCACCGTAAAGTACGATGCCATTAGCGACACCGTAGTGAACGCCAACGCTAACTGCACCAAGTACGCGCACGCGCGCCATGCCAAACCGTAATTACCACCATGGCGCAACGGTACGCGAATTCCGACCCTAGCGGACATGTACCTAACGCCATGAAGCATGGCGGAAAGTACCATTCCGCCATGGTGAGAAGTACGGCATCGCGAATCAACCGTAAACGGCCCTACTGAGTGCCTGTACACCACTCCCTGGCCACATTGCACAACTCCTCGTAGGTGCAATGAAGTCACACAATGCAACCAGTGAAATGTACAAGTCACCCATGCATGCCAAGGAACAAATGAATCCAGGGGCTCCAAGTGCCTTGTGAGTGGGCATCCATATCTGCCATGGCACCATTGCCGCACTGATGCAGCACAGGCATGTGAAGGTCCAAGTACAGCAACATGAGCAGAAAAATGAGACAAACAAAAACAGAATAGAAATTTACTGCACCACAAAACCACCAAGGGCCATACAGCCATTAGGTCATGACTCCAAAATACATTCCAGTATTGTGGGCTGCATCCGCAATAAATGACCAGCTCCTTCTTGTGTGACGCCCTGTTCCTTCATGGTACACAGGGGCTACATTCACGTCCAAAAAGGCAACACGGAAGCGCCTAGAATCGCAGGGCCGTCCCATTAGGTAGGCACTAGTCCAGCAGAAAGGACGATATGTTGCTCCTAGCCACTAGCACTGCGTAAGGGCATGTGGCCCATTGGCGATCGTCCCATAAGATCGTAATGGTGCTCCACTGATTGACACGAAGCAGCAGGTGTCGGGAGTAAAAGCCATCTGCAGGAGTGGCGTACAGATGGCAGCGGCAAAAGGGGAGGAGATACCTGTCACCCAAATGAAATGAAAAAGAATAGTATGGCCATCAGAACTACATTTGTATAACTCACTTCAATGATCACACTAAATCCACAGCCATATGCATGCTAGCCCACTCAAAAGGATTATACCCACCCAAAAATCACTTGCGAATCACAACCATAAAAATCGAGGTGAAAACACCATTACAAACGAGTGTTTGTGTGCATGCGTCTGTGAAGACAGAATCCATTAGATGGGATTAGTAACGTGCATAGACACAAGTGCCTGAAGGGGCGTCGAGACAGGGAGGGTTCAACAAGGGCAGAAAGACGATGGTCCCACTATGGCAGCTCTGCATGACATAGCGCAGGGGAGGTGGATAGATTCCAAAAAGCCCTGTACATGGCAAACTCTCCATCAAATCATCTGTCCATGCATCCATGCATCCATACATCATTCCCTCATCCCGGTATGAAAACGCCTGATTATTTACTCACATCACATTCGAAACTTCCATGGAGTCTGTGCGTAATGCAGTCTGCAAAATCCACTGTTCTCCAGCCCGGAATTCTAGTGTTGTGAAGTAACATGTATTTGGGAACGTCCTGCCTTTTTGTCTACTACGCTATTGCGCATCCCATACTATTCATATCAATCATAGCATTCTCGCCATGGCCCCTGTCCCAAGGACATTAAACAATAGAACGTTATATTTGCAGTCAGACCTGTGGGCGTCTCCTCGCCGCTAGCTGAAAACCGAAAGCGCTGTCCTTCGAATTCCACATTTGCAACATCACGTCGAAAAGGCATCTGTGACCGCTTGAAATCACAAAATCATCCATGTAGTGCGGCAGTGTGTGAAAATGGCAACTGGCTTCACTCACAAATGGGACGCCCCGCCCGTCGGTGAACCTCGGTACGGTGCTCGCCCAAAGGGGATTGCAGCTGGCACAGGTGGAATGAATCACCACAGGTGGAGGCTATACAGCCTGAAAACACATAAATTGCACACCCAACCCCCTCCCACAACCACACCCACTCCAAAATGCTACCGGCAGGACTAGCGATGTTGGCCCTGGGGGACCTGATAGCACTGCAAGTACTCCAACTTCAAGAAGAAGACGAACACCAACTACTACAACAACCGGCCACACAGAGGAGACGCAGGAGGAGGAGGAGGGCAAGGCAGGGCCAGCAAGGCCCACCAGCACAGCCACTACCACCACGCAGGCAGCCCGCAATCCCACGCCTCCGAGCTCATCCGTTCAACCTCACTGATGAGCAGATCCACACCCTCTACCGTTTGGACCGGGACACCATAACCGCCATTGTGGACATGACACAGGCTGACCTTGTCAGCATGATAGATAGCCCAACCGCCATCCCACCCCTACTGAAGGTGGTGTCTGTACTCCACTTCCTGGCCACAGGCACCTACCAGCACACAGTCGGACAGTTGCATGGCATTTCACAGCCACTGTTCTCACGGACACTATTGCAAGTGCTCGATGCCCTCCTGAAGCACGCAGACGACTACATCTCTCTACCACGCTCGGAGCAGGAAATTACGAACACAAAAGTGGGATTCAATGCACTTGGCGGCATACTGGGTTGCATTGGTGCCATCGACTGCACCCATGTGGAATTGGTCGTCCCACATGCCATGGAGGCCCAGTACCGCAACCGAAAACAATATCATTCTCTTAATGTACAAATGGTGTGTGACTCCAACAGGATCATTACACATTGTTGTGCCCGATTTCCTGGATCAACCCATGATTCTATGGTCTTGAGGAACTCTACAATACCACGCTACATGGAGCGACACGCAGGGAACAGATCCTGGCTACTCGGTGAGTCTCATTTCATGCATGATAATGTGGGGTATGTGATGCGGCAATGACCTGGCAGGAAGGGGGGGGGGTGCGTACGTAGCAATGTCATTCCACAAACATCCTTTATTGTCCACATACAGGTGATGCCGGGTATCCACTGAAGAGATGGCTCCTTACACCACTCCGGAACCCACAGAACCAGCATGAGGAGGACTACAACCATGCCCACTCACGTACCCGTGTAGTCATAGAACAGGCATTCGGCCTACTGAAGACTCGTTTCCGCTGCCTCAGCAGGTCTGGCGGGGCACTCCTGTACCGCCATGTGAAGGTGGCAAAGATGGTCATGGCATGTGTCATGCTACACAACATGTGCGTACGTAGAAATGTGCCCATGCCCCCTGACGCAGAACTGCAAGCACCTGAAGATGGTCATGATGAGGGTGGGGATGTGGCAGCACCTCAAGGAGTCCGCGAGGCACAGGAGGGCTGTGAAATTCGTCAGAATCTCATAGATGCATGCTTCTAGCACTCACGCCTGGTGGCTGTTACATGGACACGGGACTTGTGGCACTGTGTGTGTCTGGAACATGCATAATATGGACTGTACGCCTATAAAGGCCTCGTACACAAAGATCAATGTCCACACATCTCATTGGATGATTGTGCAATGTTTATAGCATATGTGAAATTATGTTACACACCCCATCGACCCGCCACCCAAGTGAGCCCAACACCCCCCCTCCTCCCTCCTACCTCCCCCCCGAACACCAGTGTCCAAAGATGCTCATTGTCAGTGGGCAGATGCTATTGCAAGCCCCCTCTCCGGGTATCAGGGGCACCCCTGCCTGTGGAGCGCAGGTTCCTCCCAGATCTACGTTGGGGGCTGCCCTGGACGGAACTTGCAACGGATGATGTCTCTGCCTGCTCACGTCCATGCATGTCCCTAAGGGTTTGTGAGAGCTCAGTGAGCACACGGCGCACAGCGGCAAGTTCAGCACATACGTCTTTGGACGTCGCATGCAGTTCCCCCCTCAGGCTCTCGGTGCTTCTCTCCATTTGTACTCTCAGGCTCTCGGTGCTTCTCTCCATTTCTGCCCTAAGCGTCTCAGTTGCTGTTTCTATGGCTGCCTTAGTACCCCACATTCATCAGCATGGTCCTTGAGGAGCGTGGCCAGTTGCTGCTGTTGCACGATGACCTGGTCGAGGGACTGTTGCCTCTGCTGTGCCATGGCCATTTGCGGTGGTGTCACAGAGGGGCTGGTCACCTCATGTTGCCTTGCCACAGGGCTTGTGGGGGATGGCCAGTCGTCGTCTTGTGGGTGCCCCTGCGTGGTATCCTCATGGTGTACGGGATGAAACAAACAGGGGGATTGAGACAGGTCATGGATGGATCTTACTTCGACATCCCCGTCTTCTGTGTCGGAGCATGCTGCCATTAATGGAGTGTCACCTATGGTGCTGCTGCCACCAGAGGCAGTGCCTTCTGTGGCATCCATTGGGGGGACCTGTGGTGGTGCTGTTGTGGGCATGCTGGCTGCTGGGGTGCCTGTTGATGTTCCCTCCTGTGTGCTGCCACTTGATTTGTGCTGCTGCCGTGTCTTGATCCGTGCAGCTGAGGTGGAGGGTCTTTGGCCGTTGGTCTTGGCCCTCTTTGCAGGTGTGCTGGTAGGGGTGTCCTGGAGCTCGTCGTTTGAATCGGACCCTGTGGTGGAGTAAAGGAGGGCGAGCGTTATTAATGGGTCTGTTGAAATTGGAATGGCAATGTATCACATGCATTGGGGTGGTACCTGAGGGTGATTTGGGTCGGGGCCTTGGAGGTGGTTTCATTTTTGTGTGGATTGAGGATGCAGTTGTTTTGCAGCCTGCAGTTAGGGTGTGCCTGCTGCACGTGTAGAGGGTGTTTTTAGGGTTTTTAATTATTTATGTATTTAATGTGAGTTTTAAAGTGCGCTGTCAGGCCAATGTATGTGGACGTTCTCCTGGACATGTGTTACTGTTGCACTATGTGGACACATGGTACTTCACATGATTGGACATTGTGGATTTGGCATTGTATTAGTTGGCCCACCTACCGGATTCTTCGGATGTCTGCACTCCTTTCTCCATCCCTCCGACTCCCTCTATACTCTCCATTCCAATGGTGGAGGCACAGATTTCTTCCCAGGGGGTCAACTTGATGGGTGATTCCGATCCTCCCCCGGTAGCTGTGGCAATGTTGCGATTGGCGGATAGTATGCTCCGTACGCGTATCCGCAGGTCGTCCCATCGCTTTCTGCATTGCTGTGGGTTGCGGGGTGCGGTCCTCACCGCACTTACCCGCTGTGCCACCAGGGCCCATATGGCCTTCTTGTTCGCAAGTGCCGTCCTGGTCATTTGCGTGGAGAAGACGACGGCAGCATTCTCCTGGAGGGTCTCTGTGAGCACGGTGAGTTCCTCACGGGAGAAGTGGACCTGCCGCTTGCGGTCGCACGCTTTTTTCGCTACTTTTCCCATTTCTATTGCTTTCACTGGGGTGGATGACGGGTTGGGATGTGTCTCAGGGTAGTATTTTTAATGGTTGTGTGGGAATTCTGATTTTATAGGTGTACGGCGTGCTGTTTCCCGTTCTGGGCCCATGTTTTTACTTCCGTTTCCGTATGTTTACGGTCCCCGTACTTTCCGGTTGCCGCTCATTACGGTGACCGCTAAGATGGGTGGCGGAATTGCACCTAGGGCGCCTTACGACAGCGGTGAGGGGCGTTTTGGGGACATTTCCGCCATCGCGGACTTTGCACTTCCGCCATGGCGTAGTGCTCGTGCCCGATGGGTCGGAATTGGCCGCACTTTGCTCCGTCGTGCGATGGCGGAAACGCTATTTACGCTATGGCGGTCAGGTCAGTCACTTTCCGCCAGGGTCGTAATGAGGGCCAGTGTTCTTAATCCCCTCCCAACCTCTTTAACATTGATTCCAGGAACATTCCCAGGCATTTAGTGGTTTTCCTGTTTGGTTCGCCATACAAAGCTGACCACCATAAGTCAGGATCTAAATCACATAGTGGTGGTAATATTGGTTGTAATAAACATCCCCCTTCGGTTCTAAGTTCAGGGCAAAACAGAATTAAGTGTCGAGTTGATTCTTCTTCTTGTTTACATAATCTCCAGGCTTTTTCTTTTGCCAGGCCATATCTGGCCAAATTGGTCCTTGTTCTTAAAATGTTCAAATGAAAGCACATTATAAGATCTCTATGATTCCAATTAGCGCTTTTTTCTAAGTATGCTGGCAATATCTGTGGACATCTAGTTATCTTATCAGATAAGGTGTGATGGTTCGAAGCCACTCTCGCACGTTCTGTTTCCGCCCAATCAACTGATAACAAGAGTAGTTTTACTCTCTTTGGGTGTTTCCACAGTGCTTCCATTGTGACTTTCATTTTTGGCAATAGTTCCTTACATTTCAGTTTCCATTCATCTAAAGGCCAAATAGGCATTTCCCTGCTTCCTTGTTCAATATTTGATATTGAGGTGGAGAATTTTCCAGGGTTACTTTTCTGAAAGTGGCAAGTGCTTTCCAGACAATTCGGACTTGCATAGAATACAAGCCCAGTTCATGTCGTATAATGCTTATTGGGACACAGGTAGGGATTTTCAAGAGTTTGCGCCAGAATCTGGCTTCAAGTTTGTCCCACGTTTCCCACGGGATCCTCAGGGCCGTTTCGCCCACGTATGTTACAATAGGAATTACTTTTGCATTGTAAAATTCTACAATCGGGCGCATAGAAAATGTACAAAACTTTCTTTTCAGTATTAGTGCCTGTGATGTTAATTGATCCATTTTCCGCTGTAGATGATCGATCCAAGGTTGGTCACTCCAGTTGGCACTTACAATTGCTCCCAAATATTTTATGTTTTTCACTATTGTTATAGGGTCATTCTCAATATGCCATTTGAAAACTTTCCTAGTGACAGGACCTGGCTTTTTGATTATCATTATAGCTGATTTTTCCAGATTTATTTTTTGTTTAATATCTTTCAAATGTATATTTAGAGCTTCCAGTTTCTTCTGTAGACCAATTGGAGTTTTATCCATCACTATTAGGTCATCTGCGTATAGAAGATGACCTATTTTTGTTTCTCCTATTTTAGGCGAACATGCTCTTGATGCTTCCAAGCAATCTTTTACTTCTAGAATATAGAAGTTATAGAGTATGGACGCTAGCGGGCATCCTTGTTTTAGCCCACACTTTGTTGCAATTGCGTTTGTTAGATTTCCCTTTTGGTCCAGTCTCACTCACATCGATGTATTTGTGTGGAGAGTTCTAATGGCTTTTATCAGATCTGCCGGACAGCCTTTTTCTGTCATTTTTGTCCAAAGAATTTGTCGATCCACTCTATCGAATGCTACCACCATGTCTATTGAAGCAATAAACAATTTTTGATTTTCTTGAATGGTCTTTGCTTTTAGTAGGTTGAGAATTAGTAGATTTAAACTACAATCTACATTTTCTACAAAACCCGCTTGTCTGTGATCGAAATTGTCAGATCTTTGTATTCATTCCTTTAGTCTTTTTAAGAGTATACCGGCAAGGAGTGTTAGGGAGAATTCTCTGTTTAGGCTGAATTTCCTAACCTAGTGAGTCCCCCAGCAGCTTTGCTGGATTTTTGGGGTTTATTTTTTTTTTTCTCCTGCCAAGAGTGAGACTCTTTTACCCTCACTCTTGGGCATGATTTGAGTGTGTTTCTTTGACTCTAGATGTGTTTAATGGGCTATGGGGTCTTTTACTCCATAGGGCTGCATGGGTTTTTGTGATGTGTGTTACACAGCACCCTCAGTGCAGTAACACAGGGGTGTCCTAGTGACCCCCCAAGATAGGCTCCATACCCTGGGACTGACTACTGTCTCCCGGGGCATGTAAAGTCACCATTGACTTTACTAGTCTCAAATTCTGAACAGAACCAGTACAAACCATCATATTGTGGACGTACTGGCCGGGGCAATTCGATTGCCCCGGGGTCTGTTAGTCGAGGGGGCACGTCTCCGTCCCCCCTCATCGAGTTTTGGCTGGTGGCAGTGGATACTACTTTTTATATTCGACCGTGAATATATCTCTATGGGATTTCCCATTGTTCGAGGCTACCAACTTTAATTATTTAATCCCTATAGCCTCGAACATACCGCCGGTTTATTTATTTAATATTAATTCTCTGGTTGGTATTTTTTGCCAGAACTCGGTTCTAAAATGGCGTTTGTGTTCACTTCTGTGACTCCAACCCAAGTTGAGCCCTTTGTTCCACTTTTTGGCGGGCTTCTCCACAGAAGCCCTCCAAATTGGTGCAACTCTGTCTGGGGTACTTAGGAGGGGTGAGGGGGATTTAGGCACCCTGGACTGAGTTGCCTAGGCAACTCAAGTTGCACTCCGTCCTGATTGGCCCAAGTGGTGAGCCGGCCGGCTCACCACTTAGCATGTTTGAGTGACAGCTGGGCTAAGTGAATGGGGGTTTTCTGCATAAAAGCAGGGCTTTGGAGACTGGAACTTTAGAAGTCGCTACAGGACCTAAGAATCCGAAGAGGGAGAAGCTGAGCCGACCTGCTACAATGACACCACCGGTGGAGCCCTGCTGAACCGTCTCACCACTTTTCCCAACGACAGAGGAGATCTCCAGCCCGGAGAGTCTTCTTCCTTCAACTGGTGGGGATAACCAGTCTGCTTCCTTTTTCGCTTCCTGGAGCATCTCGTGGCCGCCTTGCCTGTGCCAAGCACCCCGGCAACCGGGATACCACGTTTTACCACTACCGTGAATCAAACGGTAGTACCTTTAACTGGAAAACTCAGCGGCTGGTTTCTTTCCTGGCAGTGCAACGACCTTCATCTTTCCTCCACGTCGAGATCTTCTCTTCCTCTGGACGACGCCGCAACTTGCACCCACTGCCAGGAACAACTGCCCCCGCTGGAGGATCCTTTCCACATAAGATACCATGTTCCGCCTGGCTTCCCTTGCAACCGACTGTACGGGGTAGATTTAGCCCCCGGATTTCGAACCTGGTTTAGCCTGGGACACCCTGGCTAAACTTTTCTGAGCCTTACTAAAATCTTCCTGAACTCCCTGCAAGACTTTTTAAGCCTGTTGTCATTGTGTGATCTTGGGTGCATTTGTGCCCTGCTCTCTTCAAGATTTGGTCCGGCCTATGGACTTTGGCTCACAAGTAACTTTTGACTTTTCTGCCTTGCTTAAGAGTTCCTAAGTATTAGTGTGGTGTATTTTCCTACATTTTGCCTTTTTCCCTCCCTTTTTCGTTAACTTATTGGAGTGCCATCTATAGTTAAGCGCTCACCTCTGTCTGGAAATAAGTGGTGTTAACTAAGACTTGTCTGATAAGGAATAAGGGATGTATATATAATAATAGTAACTGTGTTTAGAGTGATTTACAATAATAGTGCTGGAGTGTTTCAATAAGTGTGTTTTTAAATAAATAATTATATACCTTGATACCAAAGCTCTGGTCAGTGTTTGCTTGTGCTATTGTGTCTGAGTGCCTATTGTGTATACTCTATATACTGCCTAACTCTTCTTGAGGGAAGTCTGACTGCTCAGATACAGCTACCAGTTAAATCTGGGTGGTACAGACTGCTACCAAGTGGGTTTACTGCCAACACCTGTAGTCCTAAATCTTTTGCAGTGGTCCCCAAGGGAACTGCACAGGTTTCTGCCTAACAAAGAGTTTGCCTATAGCATCCAGCAGCGATATCGGACGATAATTCTCAGTAAATGCTCTGTCTCCTTTTTTATGTATAGGAATAGTAATCGATGTTGTCCTGATTCTGGTATCTGTCCTTTTTTTACTATTCGTGTAAAGAGTACAAAGTACATGTTTGCCCATACCTCTGGGGCCTGCTTTAGTATTTCATTCCATCCCGCCCTGGGGCTCTAGATCTACTCGCTTTTGTAATCAGTGACATGATTTCACTTTTCTTGAATTTTATATCCCAACTCGTTCCCTTATTGATGTCTTGAGGCAAGAGGTCTTCTACAGGCTCACAAGTATACTTTGCTTGAAAATATTGTTCCCATTTTGTTTCATGTATAGGGTTGAGTTGTTCTTCACCTTGTTGATTTCCTTTTTGATTTAGCAAGATCCATAGATATTTTGCCTTTTTATTTCGGATCGCCATGAGCATATGTTCAGAGTCCTTTTGAAATAGTAACGCTCTATGGGATTTGACCCAATTTCAATTTCCTTTTTTTAGTGCCTTTCTTTTTATTATCATATCATCACAGGCTATATTCTGTTTTTTGAAGGCTCTTAAGTCTCGAGCAAGCTGACGCTTTTTTTCCGCTATGTCAGCATTGAAGTGATGCACCCTGTTTTTTTGTGTTCCTTCTGTTTGTTTCAGTTGCCACACTTAAAATTGTGAGGCAAGTTTCATACTCGACATCATTTCCTGTTGTGGTCTCCCATTTATTTATCGATTTTGTTAGAATTGGAATCACTTTAGTTGACAGTCTCAGTCTGTTTCGACCCTCATTTACACTAACTTCGGTTGACCAAGTTTTCCTTGATTCCTTATCCCTCTTGTAAGATGTAACTGTGTCTAAGCATGTGAGAATAAAAATTTTGTGATCACTGCTTTTTGTCTGTAACATTTTTAGAGAGGATATTCTACCAAAGGTTTCTCGATCAACAAAAAAATAATCTAGAATTGCACTTGCATTGTGCGATACCCATGTGGGTTTTCCTTCTAGATCTCCTTGAACATTACCATTTACATGCAAGAGATCATGGTTCTCCATTTCAATCTACCATTTTCGCAATCTCGATTATTTTTGTCGAGTGTGACTTGTCGTGTTTACCTCTGCATTTTTATTTTTATCACAGGAAATATTTAAGTCACCACACATTATTAGTGCCGGATTATCATATTCTGATCTCAGCTGATCTATTTAGATGGTAAGTGTTTCCAGCAGTGTCTGACCCTCTTTGGCCTTTACGTTCCAATACAGATTAAAGATAATTGATATGTTTGTTTTCCTTTTGTTTATCTCTTCCAGTTACTTCTTGTTGCAAGATTATTTGTATCAAAGGGGATGGTTGAATCATGTGTGTTATGTTTCCACCATAAGTATTCTTTATAATGGTTAAAAGGCCTGCAAAGGGTCTGCCTTTTTTTCCTTGAAGAGCTTTATTCAGGAAACAAGTAGCTCCATGTATATAAGGCTGCTCTTGAGGCCAACACTCTTGAATGCAGATAATGTCTGCCGTTAGTATTTCTTTGTTTATTTTTAAATCAAGCAGTAAAATCCTCTTGTATTCCAGGATGCAAAACTTGTTGTTCCTAGCAACTCCTGGCCTTCGGTCTAGCATTTTTTTTCGTTTGTTTTTGTATCCAGTGTTTCTGCTAACCAGCCCCATGATCTTTCTATATCAATTTTTGTTTCTATTACATGGGTATTATTTGTTGAGACTCCAAATTCGCTTCCTCATTGCCTTTAATTTTCATACGAAGAGCATTTGGTCCACGTAACAATGTTGGAGAAAACCATATAGGTCTATAATCCACATCCTCCTCACTTTGCTCCCCACAGACATATTTTGGTTCTTCAGAGCTTTTTTTCTTCAATGTATTCTTTTTACTTCCTTTTCGCTCTGTTGTGGACATTCTGTTTTAATATCAAAGCCCAATACTCAGAGTCCATCCGCTGCTAACCATATTGAGTTCATAACTGCCTTTGAGTTTAGATGTATACATATTCTAACCATATCTTCTTCATTTGGGAACAACACAACTCTAATGTCTTTTGGTTCAATAACTCTCAATTGAGGCACATTATGCAAGAGCTTCATTAGGTTTGATCTATTTAAAATCAAGCCGTCATTTGCTCTTAGAACTCTCACCATTCTTAATTTGTATGCATTGTTCTGATTAGCAAAAAACTCTGGCTTGTTCTTAACACTCCTTGTATCTTTCTTCTCATTGCGCTCTTGTGTCTTTTTCGATCTCAAGCTCTTAGTTTCTTGTGTACTCTTTCTTTCCCGATCTTGATTAGATTGTTCAATCATGGCTTTAAGCAAATGTTGTTGCTTTTTTTCCATTTCCTTTTTTGTCTCGAGCTGCATTCTTTTTTCTTGCAGAGTTCGGAAGATCGGTGCTGTAGTTTCAAAACGTTCCAGAGCTTTATTCAGGGAGCTATTTTTCTTATTCGCGGTGTCTTCACCCTCCTCTATTGTCTCTTGCAAGCTTTCGTCCTCATAGACTGATAGGAGTAATAAAGCTTCTTGACTATAGGACTCGTTTATGGATGTTTCTAGTGTTGTCTCTAGCTCCACATCTTTGATGTAGTCTCGATCTTGTTTCTTTAATTGAAATATGTCATCCTTTTTTTTGTTTGCATGAAATTGTTGACTAGGATATTCTTCGATATTCGATATTCTTGACTATTTTATCCTACACTAATTACGCAGATGACACCCATATACTCATCCCTATCACTGGTGACCATACAGCTGACACCAAAGCCTTAAACAATGTCTATCTGGTAATCTAGGCTTGGACGGCACAACACAGGCTCTGTCTTAATGACGATAAAACAGAGCTACTCATCCTTGGTTCCCACCACAGACTCAATAGATTAGACCAGGCATCCGAGTCTTTCATCATTGATGGTAATAACATTAATGACACTAAATGACACTAAAACCTTAGGCATTCATCTTGATTCAACCCTATCTCTTAATAGACAAACCCATGCCCTAATCATGTCTTCAGCCTATACATGTAAACGTATCAAAGCATGTCCTTCCCTCACCACTGCCAATGGCACCATCCTTGCCAGAACCCTCATCTTGTTGAAACTCGACTATTGCAATGCGCTTTATCTTGGGACCAGTCAATGAAACCTAAACAAGCTTCAGGTTACCCAAAATAATGCCATCAGGGCTGCACCAAGTATCCCTAGGAACCAGCATATTTCTGACACCAGACAAAGCCTTCATTGGCTCTCGGTCTCCAAAAGAATCTCCCTCAAAACGCTTGCCCTCACATATAAAAGTTTGGCCAACCAGGTGCCAAAATAGCTGACGAATCGCTTTATTCCCCACTCTTCCACACGCCCACAGAGGGCAGCCCAAGTTCATTGCCTTTCAATTCTGAGGTTTAAGCTTCAGAAAGCAGGGAGGACCAGTTTCCCGGTCCTCGCCACTAAACTGTGGAATTTGCTACCTACTCATCTCAGATATGACTCCTCCTTTCTCTCATTTAAGAGTAAAGCTCAAATTTGGCTTATATCGCTGGAATGTCAAAGCCACCACTTGCCTCATTGACAATAATATCTAACACTGGGCCTCATCCGAGTCCGGCGGTAGCTATGCCGGAAAAACCGGCAGGCTGCTGCCGGACCCGGAATGAATTACCGCCTACATGCTTGCCAGATTTAACAGGGCATTACTGCCCCAGTGGTCTGGTAATTCCGGAGGCGGAATAACGTTACTCTCCATTCCCATGGAGTCCCGGACTCCATGGGGATGGGCACCATGGAAACACTGGCACCGTAATTAACGGTGTCAGTGTTTCCATTTCCATCTGCAGGCGGGTGGTGTTACTCTTGCCAAGTCAGACCTGGTGGGAATAAGGCCACCCGCAGGCAGAACTCGTAGTGTGCTGGTCCGGAAACAACTGGGCCTCATTAGGAGTGTTGCGGTAAGGCAACAACAGCGCCGGTAGTGCTACCGGTGCCGTTGTTGCCATGCGCAGCATTCCTCATCTGCTCGCAGGTGCCGCTCTGGATGCCTGGTCAGACCAGGTGTACAGAGTGGCACCCGCGAGCAGACGAGGATGGTAGCAACAGTACCGTTATGCACGGTACCGCTGCTACCATCCTCCCCATTCCCATTGAGCCCTATGGGGGCTCAAATGGGAATGGGTATGTACCGGGTCCGGGTCCCGCGAAAGGGAATTACCGGGCCCTCCAAGATCAGAATGGCTTGGTAAGTCCCCTTTTGCGGGACCCGGACCTGGGTTTGGGGGTAGCCATGCCCTTAACAAGGGCATGGCTACCTCCAAACTCGTAATGAGGCCCACTGTCTGTCTAAGGGCCTCATTATAAGACTGGCGCTCCCATAATGAAGGGGGCCAGTATGGGACCGATTATGACCTTCCCATCGCGGGACCCGGATCGTATGCCTGGTTAAACCAGGCGTGCTTTCTGTGTCCTGCGAGGGGAAGAGGGAGGCAATAACGGGCCAGTTGTAATCTGCCCGTTATTATCTCCCTCCCCATTCTCATTGAGCCCTATGGGGGCTCAAATGGGAATGGGTTCCTGCAAGGAGGAATTACCGGGTCCTCCTATGTCGGAGTAACACGGTAAATCCCCATAGCAGGAACCCAGTAATGGAGCCCGGAATGAAGGCAGCCGTGGAGCTAATAGCTCCACGGCTACCTCCATTCTCGTAATGAGGCCCTAAGTGCCTGGCTCTGCCAAGCCTTGCCGCTCTGACTGTCCCTGTAAATAACTTTGTTAATATCCTGTAAATATCTTTTTGAATGTTATGTTGATATTTCTCTGCTGCATACCATATTACTGGGCCTCATTATGACCATGTCGCTCCCGTAATGAAGGGTACCGTTTTTCATTGAGCCCTATTGGGGATCAAATGGGGATGGGTTTTTCCAATGAGGACTTACCAAGTCCTCCAAGGTTGGACTAGCCCGGTAAGTCCTCATTGGAGGAACCCGGTACTGGAATCCGGTATGGAGGCAGCCATGCCCTTATTAAGGTCATGGCTGCCTCCATACTCGTAATGAGGCCCACTGTAACTTGTCTTATGCTTGGCTAAGCCTTGCCGTTCTGACTAACCTTGCTATTATCTTGTAATTATTCTGCAAGTATTTTTGTATGCTATTAATATATTCTTGCTGCATACTATGTCATTGTAACCTTAAGAAATGCGCCCAGATGCCTTTCAGCCAGGCGTGCGATAAAATAAATAAAATACAGACACAATGTTGCAATGGCATTGATTGAGCCACTGTGAAAACTCAGTGAGAAGTGCACCTGGTCCGTTCCAGATGAAAAGTATGTCATCAATATACCAGCGCCATATGCCAATATATCACCTAATGGGATTGGTATCTGCCAAAATGAAGCGATCCTCAAAGGCAGCCATAAACAATATAGCCAGGCTGGGTGTGAATGCCGCCCCCATGGCGGTCCCTCAGGTTTGTCAGAAGAACTGGTCTTGATATTTAAAAAAGTCCTTTTGAAAAGCCAAGGAGAGTAATTCCAAGATTAATTCTAGTGGTGCTTTGAATGATTGTGCAGCGTGTGATATAAACTCATGCACGGATTGGATTGCCTCATCTTGAGGGATGCTGGTGTAAAGGGCACGTATGTCCATGGTAACCAGTCTACTTGTGGTAGGATCAAAGTTCGTACCTCTAAATAGTTCAATCACTGATGTACTATTCGTCAGGTAGGTGGCTGTTTGCTGACTGATCGGCTGTAAGAACTTGTCAATGTGGGTCATTACATGTTTGCCGGTCCAGTAACTACGGTACCGAACTACAGTACTGGTAAGTTTGCTGGTACCGTAGTTACCGGACCGGCAAATTACGAGTTCTGACCTGGCGGGCAGAACGGCACCCGCCCACAGACACAGAAGGTAGCACCGGCACCATTGCAAATGGCGCCGGGGCTACCGTGCTCCCCATTCCCTATGCGGCTCAAATGGGAATGGGGAGCATTTCATTCTGGCGCCCGTGATAATTCCGGGCAATTACCGGGTCTGGCAAGGTCGTAATGACCCTATAATTGTGCATTCGCGGATGCTGGAAAAAATTGCAAGTTTGACGGTAGCTTGACGGTTTTACCGGCAAGGCTACCGCCAAACTTGTAATGAGGCCCAATGTATTTGCAGACGGGTTCCAACACTGTGGGACAACCAACAACTATTGGTCTGCCTGGTGGATTGACAGCGTCTTTGTGAACTTTAGGGATTGCAGAAAAGGATGGTGTTGATCCCTGACAGGTGTTAAGGAACCTAGATTCCTTATCAGTGAGCCAATGTCTCTGTAGCCCAAAGTCAGTGATTTCTTGAATCATTTTTTTGTTGGGTCTTTGCTGAGTTTTTTGTAACTGCCAGGCTTATTCAGGAGCTCCATGACCATATCATATTGTTCTCTATTCATGACCACTATACCTCCCCTTTTACCGGCAGGTTTGATAATGACTTGGTTATTATTGGCTAGCGTACGAACTGCTGTGCGCTCAGTGTTGGACAGATCGTACCCGATGGGTTGCTGTTTGTTTTGCATTGACCTAAGCTCTTTGAGTACACGTTTTTCAATAGTGAGTATTTCACTAGGTGTTATATTGTCTTGAGGTGTGAAACTGGATGGAATGTGTAGATCCATATCACTATCTATTTCAGGCACATGTTGTTCTTTAAAGAAGGATTGAAGCCAAATTAATCTCAAAAACTTCCTGACATCTGTCTCTATTAAGAACCAGTCTGTTGGAGTAGAAGGTATACAAGTGAAACCTTAGATAGGACACTGATCTGAGCTAGTGTAAGAGTATATTCAGATAAGTAAAAAAAATAGTAGTTCAATTTTCGCCTGTGAGACCTTCTCCTCCGCATTCCTACAAGGGTACAGCAGAAGATTTTGCCTCATTGAACATTGAAAGCCAAGGAGAGTAATTCCAAGATTAATTCTAGTGGTGCTTTGAATGATTGACTGCCACAAGTGGCAGGGGAGATACCACATTACACCTAGGAGGACACAGCTTCCAAAGAAAGGTCAGTGTCCTGGCAGGAAGGCTGTGGGGTTTATAACACAGAGGACCATGGCACATCCAAGCTCCCTGGTGAAAGGACATGTCTGTTTGTGCAGTGGTACACATACTCGATTTCAAAGACCCCAATCTACGTCAACGTTACTGAGGAAGAGGAAATGCCTCACGATAACAAGCATCCCGACAAGATAGGACAAGAAGGAACCATAGCACACATGGGTGGCTGTGACACAGATATGATTCATACCCGTGGAAACCGTGGGTGACTCTTGACACAGATATGCTTCATACCCATGGAAACCGTGGGTGACTCTGACACAGATAAGTTTCACACCCATGGAAACTGTGGGTGACTGTGACACAGATACGCTTCATACCCATGGAAACCGTGGGTGGCTGTGACACAGATATGCTTCATACCCATGGAAACCGTGGGTGACTGTGACACAGATATGCTCCATACCAATGGAAACCGTGGGTGGCTGTGACACAGATATGCTTCATACCCATGGAAACCACTATAAATCACAGGAGGAGATCAACGGCAGAGGGGAATAATAAAACACCTTCCGACGTGAAGCTGCCTGCATTCACACAGTATACCAGAAGTTGCAAAGGAGGAAGGAGCAGAAAGAGCACAGTAAAGGGACTACCAGAGAGGTGGGCGAACAATAGCTGGAGCAGGGGACGGTATAACAAATAGAAAGGAGAGATAATATCAAGGACATCAAAGTGAAGGTAATGGAAGAGACGTCGCAAACGAAACATATATGTACTATGAACATCACAGACTACGTGGTCCAACAAAACGGGATGGGAAGAAAGGAGACGGAAGTCAAAGAAGCAGGTGGAAACCGAAAGATGGAGAAAGAAGGGGGTGAAGAGAGAATGCATGAGGCTGAAACAAAAAGGAATACCTCATCTCCAAGTACACGGAACAACGTGACACATGGAGGAGTGTCATGTGACAGAAGGACCAGGGCTTGCTGAAATACAGACAATAGCCGTGAAAGGACAACTGAGACCCAATGCCTGGATGGAAAGAGCAGGAGTTGAGAATGTGCGGAAGCATCAGGGAACTGGAAGTAACAACAGAGAAATGAGGAAGTGGTAGAGCACAGGAACAGAGGTGCTAACCAAGAAACGGGTCAGAGGAAAAAGAGATCAGGCAATCCTCCTTTAAACAAGAGTACCATCAGCAACCCCAGACACGTGTTTCGGCCTAGTCAGGCCTCATCAGTGAGGTGGAGCTGTGCCTCTCTGAACACAGTGAGCAAAGAGGATTACCTACCATTTTGGTGCTGGAGTAGTCAAGTGGGTGGGACAGAGACTGATATGCAGATAAATATTCCTCCTTTATGAAAGGTAGAGTGAGATAAAATGCGGCCGCGGTCTCTCGAGTGGGTACCTTCCCATAGAACAGGCCATTAGGCCGTGTTCGTTCTCGCAGAGGGGCGCCGGTACCTATTTTACTCCGGATAAAGAGGTGACACCAGTGTTTAGTACCATGACCCTTTCCAGGGGGCAGAAGAGCGTATGATTAAATAGCAGCCTTGAAAAGGTGGTCAGGAATCAACACAGAGGTCTCAGGGGAGAAGAGGATGTAAAGAAGAACTACAGAAGGGAAGTCCCAGAAGAATACCCCAGAGATCCCCAGAAACCATCAAAAGGAAGATGCACCCCATGAAGGATGTTGGGGGATATGTGACAGAAGGGGGCAGCATGGGGAGAAGGGGGAAAGGGGAGGAGCTACTAGAGGAGGCAGTCTGCTGCAGAGGAAGATAAAGGAAGGCTGCAGCCTCCCGTGGCTTCGTCTAATTCCTGGGCCTGGGTCCAATACATGGCTCGTGACCCGGGTAGAGGCTTCTGCGCATGCTCTAGGGGGTGGGAAGGAGTGGGTCCTCACTGCGCATGCGTCTTCTTAGCTCTTCAGCACGTTGCGCGGGTAGAGGCTTTCGCGGCATCTGCACGTGATCTCGGGATCGGTACCTCGACACTTCGCATGCTCTTAGGATCAGTGACTTCCCAGCTCTGCGCATGCTCCTAGACAGGTGTTCCGGCAATGCGCATGCTCTGTATCGCCGCACTGCGCATGCTCTGGGGATACCTCTCTCGGTACTGCGCATGCTCCTGGGATACGTATCTCTGCACTGCGCATGTCTATTCTTCATCTATGCAGCCCGGGTGGCAGCTCAGCCCTCCTCAGTCCCCACTCCCTCCCAGCGAAGCTCTGCTGATGGTGGACGCGCTCTTGCCGCAGAGCCCCCTCATGTATACCCCAAATACTGAATATTGCAGTGGGAGGCACTTCCCAGGGGAGGAGGCAGTGATTATGGGATAATCCCCTGCAGGTGAGGGAGGTGAGGGGAGGGGAGGGAGGAGGGGGGGGGGGGGGCACACTTTCCTTTTCTGCTTTAATTCAGACCCCTCCTATTGTGCATTAATTAATCACGTGATGACCTCTGCTCTCCCTAGACCCGGATACTTTATTGCTGTGTCCTGTTCAGAAAAAGTCAGGATCAGAGGCTGCAGAGGGTGAGTACCTCTTGTGCTTTGCTTCTGCTCCTACCCCCAGACCCCATGGTGAGTACCTGCTGTGAGGTGTGTCTGCCCCCCCCCAGCCCCCGCCCACACCTCCCCTCTTCCCCTCACCTGTCCTATCTGCACAGGGTGCCCCCAGCCCCCACCCCCAGTGTGAGCACCTGCTGTGAGGTGTGTCTGCCCCCCCCAGGGTGAGTACCTGCTGTGAGGTGTGTCTACCCCCCCAGCCCCCGCCCACACCTCCCCTCTTCCCCTCACCCCTCCTCTCTGCACAGGGTGCCCACCCTGCCCCTAGGATAAGTATCTGCTGTGCTTTGCTTCTGCCCCCCAAACCCCACAGAGAGCTTGGATGAGGGCACATTGATGCCTTTTATAGTACGTTTATCTGTAAAAGTAATTTAAAAAACGTTCTCAACATGTTGAGGGGCCCTGTGCAGACAAACAAATGGAGGATTCCCTCGCTCTCTGTTACCCCTCCCCCTTCACACCTCTCACAACCCATTGCTTGATGAGTTGACTTGCCAGCAATCACCTCCAGCTCCCTGGAAGTCCCATGGACTCAGAATAACGACGACCAGCAACATGGAACCAGGATAAGAATATCAGATAGGGAGCTGTGGCTCCAACATTTCAAGTTAGTTAAGGCTCCATTGTTTCATGTAACATTAGTAGGAGGGGGTTGACACTAGTAGGCCACAGAGTAATCCTTTCACTTCATGCTGGGATTTCATTCGCCCCTCTCTAGAAAGAACATGACTATAGCCTGTTCTGTGGTTTTTCCCACGTTGAGAGTCCACAGCTATATTCTTTCTAGACAGGGGCACCTGCTACCATTTTTTAATAATATAACAGAAAAGAAGAAAAAAGAAAGAAACAGGTAATGACAACAGTTAAACAACATTCAGCTTCACATCCGATTTAACAAGTCAAATAAAATGAAATATCTTTGCAATAGCAAGTTATGATACTATCAATTTCAGGCCGTTTCCCCAGAAGTAGTCTCCAAGACTGCATTAATGAGTCTCACTGCTGCAAGTAGCAGATGGTAGCCTATGAAAATGCAGTTCCAAGTAGAATCTGAGTAACACAAACAACACAATAGCGAGGGTCTGAAGTGGAGACAGTGCAACAGGAAAAATCCCTTGCATTCTCGGACCTCCTTCCTTTCGGACCATCCCCACCAGGTCATCCTGGCCTCTTTCTCCTCTTCTACCTCTCTCCATTTGTGGCATTCCCCAGGGCTCTACCTCTCCCCCTGCTCTTCAACGTCTGTCTCATCCCCTGTAAGGGGGTGGTCTGTACTTCTGCTCTCTATATGGCAGAGGAGAGGCACAGATGACCCCAGCCAAGATTCTCTATTATTGGTACGTGGTCGAGCAATCAAGGCCTAGCTTCTCAGGAGGTGATGCGGGCTGGTTCTTAAGTACTGTGTAGTCCCCAAGCACCCACAAAGGAATGTTCGCACACAGGGCCTCATCACGAGTTTGGCGGTAACCCTTCAATGCGGCGGTAGCGCTATTACCGCCCCATTTAAGGGTCCGCCAAAGCATGGGTTTGACAGATTTCCCCCCAGCTTTGAGCTGGGGGGAAATCTGCCTAAATTGCACACGCATACCGCCGGCGGGAAATCCAGCGGCGGTAACAGCGCGAAAATTCCCCATTTAGCCCAATGGGGAATTCCCAAATGGGCTCAGTGGGGAATGGGCAATACCCGTTCCGCCAAACCTGTGATCCGGCGCTACCGGCCAACTCGTGATGAGGCCCACTGTATTAGTTAAAATACAGTCTTTATATAATTAATATTCAAGGTTATGTACAATATCACGATAACTCACTTTGTACTCGGTTATCTATAATTTTAAATATACTTTTTTTATTTTTTTTATTGTGTTATAAACAAAAGTTTGATTTTTCACAAAAAGAGATAATATTAGAAGAAAATCTAAAAGAAAAAAGAACAGAAGAATCTTACAATTATTAGCGAAACAGTTCATACGATTCTTTTTAGAATTTTTTTTAAAAAAAACTACGAAACGACATGTTTATTTAAAGGTCAACAATATTTGGGTAAAATTAATTTCATTTCTTCGAGAACTCTAATTACATTTATCGTCAAATATACAGTTCTACGTGGTACCACAGTTACTATTAGATCTCTTTAAAGTGCATCAACTGTACTGTTAAATGGCACACAAATCAGTTTGTAACGGAAACCAACAATAGATATAAGAGGAAAGCAGTTGGTTAGAACAATTGGCAGAATACTGGCTTCACAAGAGACTTTCCAATAGTTCTGCAACCCCAAAGTACCTGGCGTTGTAGCGTTCCCCGTCGGGGAATCAACGGCCCTTCTTGAGTGCCTTCCCTTTAAGGCAGGAGTCATGGGTCGTTGGACCTCAGTGTCAATAGTTCAGGACCGCAAAGAGTTTGAAGAACTGTGGCCCAGCAAGGGCGTCGAGTCGTCGGCCACTCTGGGGTCTTTGAATGGCGGAAAACCGACCGGCAGATGCTCCTCAGCGCCTCGACGGCCTGGCCTTCTCAAGCGGGATCAGACGGGCGGTGATGCAGACGAGAGCGGCCTTGGATGAAGAGTTCTTAGGCAACGGGAGCGCATCGGCTCCGGGCGGCGATGGCGGTCGTCGACGGTGGTGGACAACAGTCCGAGCGCTTCTCTTAGGGATTCCGCAGCAGTCCCTGTCTCCGGTCGGCAGCCTGTCGTAGGTCTGTCTACCAGGGAGCTTTGGCATTGATCAGCTGGTGAACGATGGTCACTCATAGCTCAGGAAGAGGGCGCCTTACCAGGTCCTCTCTGGATCAATCCTTGGAGACACAGCAGCTTTCAGATTGATGAAGGAGAGCAACAGCAATTCTCTTCCAGCAGGGCTTCAAGGTCAAGCATCAGTTTCACTCCAGTTACTGTTCGTAGTTTGGACTTCAGATCTGAACACTTCTGAACACGATTCCTAGCAGTGAGAGGTCCCCAGATATACTGTTGATCTCCCATTCATTCCGCTGGGTCACACTCGAGCATCCAATCACTACGAAGGGCATTCAGCAGTCTGTCAGCCAATCAGACGCACAGTGCATTCAGGCCATTCTTCTCCATCCAAACACTCATAACACAGAATGTGGATTCGGACATGTACCACGCCATTCAACACTACACACTGCATTCATACCAGTTTCGGGCAGGGCTGTCTCAGTCATTGTGTCTATTTAGATGGTAAGTGTTTCCAGCAGTGTCTGACCCTCTTTGGCCTTTACGTTCCAATACAGATTAAAGATAATTGATATGTTTGTTTTCCTTTTGTTTATCTCTTCCAGTTACTTCTTGTTGCAAGATTATTTGTATCAAAGGGGATGGTTGAATCATGTGTGTTATGTTTCCACCATAAGTATTCTTTATAATGGTTAAAAGGCCTGCAAAGGGTCTGCCTTTTTTTCCTTGAAGAGCTTTATTCAGGAAACAAGTAGCTCCATGTATATAAGGCTGCTCTTGAGGCCAACACTCTTGAATGCAGATAATGTCTGCCGTTAGTATTTCTTTGTTTATTTTTAAATCAAGCAGTAAAATCCTCTTGTATTCCAGGATGCAAAACTTGTTGTTCCTAGCAACTCCTGGCCTTCGGTCTAGCATTTTTTTTCGTTTGTTTTTGTATCCAGTGTTTCTGCTAACCAGCCCCATGATCTTTCTATATCAATTTTTGTTTCTATTACATGGGTATTATTTGTTGAGACTCCAAATTCGCTTCCTCATTGCCTTTAATTTTCATACGAAGAGCATTTGGTCCACGTAACAATGTTGGAGAAAACCATATAGGTCTATAATCCACATCCTCCTCACTTTGCTCCCCACAGACATATTTTGGTTCTTCAGAGCTTTTTTTCTTCAATGTATTCTTTTTACTTCCTTTTCGCTCTGTTGTGGACATTCTGTTTTAATATCAAAGCCCAATACTCAGAGTCCATCCGCTGCTAACCATATTGAGTTCATAACTGCCTTTGAGTTTAGATGTATACATATTCTAACCATATCTTCTTCATTTGGGAACAACACAACTCTAATGTCTTTTGGTTCAATAACTCTCAATTGAGGCACATTATGCAAGAGCTTCATTAGGTTTGATCTATTTAAAATCAAGCCGTCATTTGCTCTTAGAACTCTCACCATTCTTAATTTGTATGCATTGTTCTGATTAGCAAAAAACTCTGGCTTGTTCTTAACACTCCTTGTATCTTTCTTCTCATTGCGCTCTTGTGTCTTTTTCGATCTCAAGCTCTTAGTTTCTTGTGTACTCTTTCTTTCCCGATCTTGATTAGATTGTTCAATCATGGCTTTAAGCAAATGTTGTTGCTTTTTTTCCATTTCCTTTTTTGTCTCGAGCTGCATTCTTTTTTCTTGCAGAGTTCGGAAGATCGGTGCTGTAGTTTCAAAACGTTCCAGAGCTTTATTCAGGGAGCTATTTTTCTTATTCGCGGTGTCTTCACCCTCCTCTATTGTCTCTTGCAAGCTTTCGTCCTCATAGACTGATAGGAGTAATAAAGCTTCTTGACTATAGGACTCGTTTATGGATGTTTCTAGTGTTGTCTCTAGCTCCACATCTTTGATGTAGTCTCGATCTTGTTTCTTTAATTGAAATATGTCATCCTTTTTTTTGTTTGCATGAAATTGTTGACTAGGATATTCTTCGATATTCGATATTCTTGACTATTTTATCCTACACTAATTACGCAGATGACACCCATATACTCATCCCTATCACTGGTGACCATACAGCTGACACCAAAGCCTTAAACAATGTCTATCTGGTAATCTAGGCTTGGACGGCACAACACAGGCTCTGTCTTAATGACGATAAAACAGAGCTACTCATCCTTGGTTCCCACCACAGACTCAATAGATTAGACCAGGCATCCGAGTCTTTCATCATTGATGGTAATAACATTAATGACACTAAATGACACTAAAACCTTAGGCATTCATCTTGATTCAACCCTATCTCTTAATAGACAAACCCATGCCCTAATCATGTCTTCAGCCTATACATGTAAACGTATCAAAGCATGTCCTTCCCTCACCACTGCCAATGGCACCATCCTTGCCAGAACCCTCATCTTGTTGAAACTCGACTATTGCAATGCGCTTTATCTTGGGACCAGTCAATGAAACCTAAACAAGCTTCAGGTTACCCAAAATAATGCCATCAGGGCTGCACCAAGTATCCCTAGGAACCAGCATATTTCTGACACCAGACAAAGCCTTCATTGGCTCTCGGTCTCCAAAAGAATCTCCCTCAAAACGCTTGCCCTCACATATAAAAGTTTGGCCAACCAGGTGCCAAAATAGCTGACGAATCGCTTTATTCCCCACTCTTCCACACGCCCACAGAGGGCAGCCCAAGTTCATTGCCTTTCAATTCTGAGGTTTAAGCTTCAGAAAGCAGGGAGGACCAGTTTCCCGGTCCTCGCCACTAAACTGTGGAATTTGCTACCTACTCATCTCAGATATGACTCCTCCTTTCTCTCATTTAAGAGTAAAGCTCAAATTTGGCTTATATCGCTGGAATGTCAAAGCCACCACTTGCCTCATTGACAATAATATCTAACACTGGGCCTCATCCGAGTCCGGCGGTAGCTATGCCGGAAAAACCGGCAGGCTGCTGCCGGACCCGGAATGAATTACCGCCTACATGCTTGCCAGATTTAACAGGGCATTACTGCCCCAGTGGTCTGGTAATTCCGGAGGCGGAATAACGTTACTCTCCATTCCCATGGAGTCCCGGACTCCATGGGGATGGGCACCATGGAAACACTGGCACCGTAATTAACGGTGTCAGTGTTTCCATTTCCATCTGCAGGCGGGTGGTGTTACTCTTGCCAAGTCAGACCTGGTGGGAATAAGGCCACCCGCAGGCAGAACTCGTAGTGTGCTGGTCCGGAAACAACTGGGCCTCATTAGGAGTGTTGCGGTAAGGCAACAACAGCGCCGGTAGTGCTACCGGTGCCGTTGTTGCCATGCGCAGCATTCCTCATCTGCTCGCAGGTGCCGCTCTGGATGCCTGGTCAGACCAGGTGTACAGAGTGGCACCCGCGAGCAGACGAGGATGGTAGCAACAGTACCGTTATGCACGGTACCGCTGCTACCATCCTCCCCATTCCCATTGAGCCCTATGGGGGCTCAAATGGGAATGGGTATGTACCGGGTCCGGGTCCCGCGAAAGGGAATTACCGGGCCCTCCAAGATCAGAATGGCTTGGTAAGTCCCCTTTTGCGGGACCCGGACCTGGGTTTGGGGGTAGCCATGCCCTTAACAAGGGCATGGCTACCTCCAAACTCGTAATGAGGCCCACTGTCTGTCTAAGGGCCTCATTATAAGACTGGCGCTCCCATAATGAAGGGGGCCAGTATGGGACCGATTATGACCTTCCCATCGCGGGACCCGGATCGTATGCCTGGTTAAACCAGGCGTGCTTTCTGTGTCCTGCGAGGGGAAGAGGGAGGCAATAACGGGCCAGTTGTAATCTGCCCGTTATTATCTCCCTCCCCATTCTCATTGAGCCCTATGGGGGCTCAAATGGGAATGGGTTCCTGCAAGGAGGAATTACCGGGTCCTCCTATGTCGGAGTAACACGGTAAATCCCCATAGCAGGAACCCAGTAATGGAGCCCGGAATGAAGGCAGCCGTGGAGCTAATAGCTCCACGGCTACCTCCATTCTCGTAATGAGGCCCTAAGTGCCTGGCTCTGCCAAGCCTTGCCGCTCTGACTGTCCCTGTAAATAACTTTGTTAATATCCTGTAAATATCTTTTTGAATGTTATGTTGATATTTCTCTGCTGCATACCATATTACTGGGCCTCATTATGACCATGTCGCTCCCGTAATGAAGGGTGCCGGTACGGGACCGGCACCCTTATTTACGGGATGCCATATTACGAGGTTCCCTTGCGGGACCCGATAAGGACACCTGGTAAAACCAGGAGTCCTTAGCGGGTCCCGCGAGGGGACCAGGGAGCTAAGAACGGGCCCGTTATTAACGGGCCCGTTCTTAACTCCCTCCCCGTTTTTCATTGAGCCCTATTGGGGATCAAATGGGGATGGGTTTTTCCAATGAGGACTTACCAAGTCCTCCAAGGTTGGACTAGCCCGGTAAGTCCTCATTGGAGGAACCCGGTACTGGAATCCGGTATGGAGGCAGCCATGCCCTTATTAAGGTCATGGCTGCCTCCATACTCGTAATGAGGCCCACTGTAACTTGTCTTATGCTTGGCTAAGCCTTGCCGTTCTGACTAACCTTGCTATTATCTTGTAATTATTCTGCAAGTATTTTTGTATGCTATTAATATATTCTTGCTGCATACTATGTCATTGTAACCTTAAGAAATGCGCCCAGATGCCTTTCAGCCAGGCGTGCGATAAAATAAATAAAATACAGACACAATGTTGCAATGGCATTGATTGAGCCACTGTGAAAACTCAGTGAGAAGTGCACCTGGTCCGTTCCAGATGAAAAGTATGTCATCAATATACCAGCGCCATATGCCAATATATCACCTAATGGGATTGGTATCTGCCAAAATGAAGCGATCCTCAAAGGCAGCCATAAACAATATAGCCAGGCTGGGTGTGAATGCCGCCCCCATGGCGGTCCCTCAGGTTTGTCAGAAGAACTGGTCTTGATATTTAAAAAAGTCCTTTTGAAAAGCCAAGGAGAGTAATTCCAAGATTAATTCTAGTGGTGCTTTGAATGATTGTGCAGCGTGTGATATAAACTCATGCACGGATTGGATTGCCTCATCTTGAGGGATGCTGGTGTAAAGGGCACGTATGTCCATGGTAACCAGTCTACTTGTGGTAGGATCAAAGTTCGTACCTCTAAATAGTTCAATCACTGATGTACTATTCGTCAGGTAGGTGGCTGTTTGCTGACTGATCGGCTGTAAGAACTTGTCAATGTGGGTCATTACATGTTTGCCGGTCCAGTAACTACGGTACCGAACTACAGTACTGGTAAGTTTGCTGGTACCGTAGTTACCGGACCGGCAAATTACGAGTTCTGACCTGGCGGGCAGAACGGCACCCGCCCACAGACACAGAAGGTAGCACCGGCACCATTGCAAATGGCGCCGGGGCTACCGTGCTCCCCATTCCCTATGCGGCTCAAATGGGAATGGGGAGCATTTCATTCTGGCGCCCGTGATAATTCCGGGCAATTACCGGGTCTGGCAAGGTCGTAATGACCCTATAATTGTGCATTCGCGGATGCTGGAAAAAATTGCAAGTTTGACGGTAGCTTGACGGTTTTACCGGCAAGGCTACCGCCAAACTTGTAATGAGGCCCAATGTATTTGCAGACGGGTTCCAACACTGTGGGACAACCAACAACTATTGGTCTGCCTGGTGGATTGACAGCGTCTTTGTGAACTTTAGGGATTGCAGAAAAGGATGGTGTTGATCCCTGACAGGTGTTAAGGAACCTAGATTCCTTATCAGTGAGCCAATGTCTCTGTAGCCCAAAGTCAGTGATTTCTTGAATCATTTTTTTGTTGGGTCTTTGCTGAGTTTTTTGTAACTGCCAGGCTTATTCAGGAGCTCCATGACCATATCATATTGTTCTCTATTCATGACCACTATACCTCCCCTTTTACCGGCAGGTTTGATAATGACTTGGTTATTATTGGCTAGCGTACGAACTGCTGTGCGCTCAGTGTTGGACAGATCGTACCCGATGGGTTGCTGTTTGTTTTGCATTGACCTAAGCTCTTTGAGTACACGTTTTTCAATAGTGAGTATTTCACTAGGTGTTATATTGTCTTGAGGTGTGAAACTGGATGGAATGTGTAGATCCATATCACTATCTATTTCAGGCACATGTTGTTCTTTAAAGAAGGATTGAAGCCAAATTAATCTCAAAAACTTCCTGACATCTGTCTCTATTAAGAACCAGTCTGTTGGAGTAGAAGGTATACAAGTGAAACCTTAGATAGGACACTGATCTGAGCTAGTGTAAGAGTATATTCAGATAAGTAAAAAAAATAGTAGTTCAATTTTCGCCTGTGAGACCTTCTCCTCCGCATTCCTACAAGGGTACAGCAGAAGATTTTGCCTCATTGAACATTGAAAGCCAAGGAGAGTAATTCCAAGATTAATTCTAGTGGTGCTTTGAATGATTGACTGCCACAAGTGGCAGGGGAGATACCACATTACACCTAGGAGGACACAGCTTCCAAAGAAAGGTCAGTGTCCTGGCAGGAAGGCTGTGGGGTTTATAACACAGAGGACCATGGCACATCCAAGCTCCCTGGTGAAAGGACATGTCTGTTTGTGCAGTGGTACACATACTCGATTTCAAAGACCCCAATCTACGTCAACGTTACTGAGGAAGAGGAAATGCCTCACGATAACAAGCATCCCGACAAGATAGGACAAGAAGGAACCATAGCACACATGGGTGGCTGTGACACAGATATGATTCATACCCGTGGAAACCGTGGGTGACTCTTGACACAGATATGCTTCATACCCATGGAAACCGTGGGTGACTCTGACACAGATAAGTTTCACACCCATGGAAACTGTGGGTGACTGTGACACAGATACGCTTCATACCCATGGAAACCGTGGGTGGCTGTGACACAGATATGCTTCATACCCATGGAAACCGTGGGTGACTGTGACACAGATATGCTCCATACCAATGGAAACCGTGGGTGGCTGTGACACAGATATGCTTCATACCCATGGAAACCACTATAAATCACAGGAGGAGATCAACGGCAGAGGGGAATAATAAAACACCTTCCGACGTGAAGCTGCCTGCATTCACACAGTATACCAGAAGTTGCAAAGGAGGAAGGAGCAGAAAGAGCACAGTAAAGGGACTACCAGAGAGGTGGGCGAACAATAGCTGGAGCAGGGGACGGTATAACAAATAGAAAGGAGAGATAATATCAAGGACATCAAAGTGAAGGTAATGGAAGAGACGTCGCAAACGAAACATATATGTACTATGAACATCACAGACTACGTGGTCCAACAAAACGGGATGGGAAGAAAGGAGACGGAAGTCAAAGAAGCAGGTGGAAACCGAAAGATGGAGAAAGAAGGGGGTGAAGAGAGAATGCATGAGGCTGAAACAAAAAGGAATACCTCATCTCCAAGTACACGGAACAACGTGACACATGGAGGAGTGTCATGTGACAGAAGGACCAGGGCTTGCTGAAATACAGACAATAGCCGTGGAAGGACAACTGAGACCCAATGCCTGGATGGAAAGAGCAGGAGTTGAGAATGTGCGGAAGCATCAGGGAACTGGAAGTAACAACAGAGAAATGAGGAAGTGGTAGAGCACAGGAACAGAGGTGCTAACCAAGAAACGGGTCAGAGGAAAAAGAGATCAGGCAATCCTCCTTTAAACAAGAGTACCATCAGCAACCCCAGACACGTGTTTCGGCCTAGTCAGGCCTCATCAGTGAGGTGGAGCTGTGCCTCTCTGAACACAGTGAGCAAAGAGGATTACCTACCATTTTGGTGCTGGAGTAGTCAAGTGGGTGGGACAGAGACTGATATGCAGATAAATATTCCTCCTTTATGAAAGGTAGAGTGAGATAAAATGCGGCCGCGGTCTCTCGAGTGGGTACCTTCCCATAGAACAGGCCATTAGGCCGTGTTCGTTCTCGCAGAGGGGCGCCGGTACCTATTTTACTCCGGATAAAGAGGTGACACCAGTGTTTAGTACCATGACCCTTTCCAGGGGGCAGAAGAGCGTATGATTAAATAGCAGCCTTGAAAAGGTGGTCAGGAATCAACACAGAGGTCTCAGGGGAGAAGAGGATGTAAAGAAGAACTACAGAAGGGAAGTCCCAGAAGAATACCCCAGAGATCCCCAGAAACCATCAAAAGGAAGATGCACCCCATGAAGGATGTTGGGGGATATGTGACAGAAGGGGGCAGCATGGGGAGAAGGGGGAAAGGGGAGGAGCTACTAGAGGAGGCAGTCTGCTGCAGAGGAAGATAAAGGAAGGCTGCAGCCTCCCGTGGCTTCGTCTAATTCCTGGGCCTGGGTCCAATACATGGCTCGTGACCCGGGTAGAGGCTTCTGCGCATGCTCTAGGGGGTGGGAAGGAGTGGGTCCTCACTGCGCATGCGTCTTCTTAGCTCTTCAGCACGTTGCGCGGGTAGAGGCTTTCGCGGCATCTGCACGTGATCTCGGGATCGGTACCTCGACACTTCGCATGCTCTTAGGATCAGTGACTTCCCAGCTCTGCGCATGCTCCTAGACAGGTGTTCCGGCAATGCGCATGCTCTGTATCGCCGCACTGCGCATGCTCTGGGGATACCTCTCTCGGTACTGCGCATGCTCCTGGGATACGTATCTCTGCACTGCGCATGTCTATTCTTCATCTATGCAGCCCGGGTGGCAGCTCAGCCCTCCTCAGTCCCCACTCCCTCCCAGCGAAGCTCTGCTGATGGTGGACGCGCTCTTGCCGCAGAGCCCCCTCATGTATACCCCAAATACTGAATATTGCAGTGGGAGGCACTTCCCAGGGGAGGAGGCAGTGATTATGGGATAATCCCCTGCAGGTGAGGGAGGTGAGGGGAGGGGAGGGAGGAGGGGGGGGGGCACACTTTCCTTTTCTGCTTTAATTCAGACCCCTCCTATTGTGCATTAATTAATCACGTGATGACCTCTGCTCTCCCTAGACCCGGATACTTTATTGCTGTGTCCTGTTCAGAAAAAGTCAGGATCAGAGGCTGCAGAGGGTGAGTACCTCTTGTGCTTTGCTTCTGCTCCTACCCCCAGACCCCATGGTGAGTACCTGCTGTGAGGTGTGTCTGCCCCCCCCCAGCCCCCGCCCACACCTCCCCTCTTCCCCTCACCTGTCCTATCTGCACAGGGTGCCCCCAGCCCCCACCCCCAGTGTGAGCACCTGCTGTGAGGTGTGTCTGCCCCCCCCAGGGTGAGTACCTGCTGTGAGGTGTGTCTACCCCCCCAGCCCCCGCCCACACCTCCCCTCTTCCCCTCACCCCTCCTCTCTGCACAGGGTGCCCACCCTGCCCCTAGGATAAGTATCTGCTGTGCTTTGCTTCTGCCCCCCAAACCCCACAGAGAGCTTGGATGAGGGCACATTGATGCCTTTTATAGTACGTTTATCTGTAAAAGTAATTTAAAAAACGTTCTCAACATGTTGAGGGGCCCTGTGCAGACAAACAAATGGAGGATTCCCTCGCTCTCTGTTACCCCTCCCCCTTCACACCTCTCACAACCCATTGCTTGATGAGTTGACTTGCCAGCAATCACCACCAGCTCCCTGGAAGTCCCCTGGACTCAGAATAACGACGACCAGCAACATGGAACCAGGATAAGAATATCAGATAGGGAGCTGTGGCTCCAACATTTCAAGTTAGTTAAGGCTCCATTGTTTCATGTAACATTAGTAGGAGGGGGTTGACACTAGTAGGCCACAGAGTAATCCTTTCACTTCATGCTGGGATTTCATTCGCCCCTCTCTAGAAAGAACATGACTATAGCCTGTTCTGTGGTTTTTCCCACGTTGAGAGTCCACAGCTATATTCTTTCTAGACAGGGGCACCTGCTACCATTTTTTAATAATATAACAGAAAAGAAGAAAAAAGAAAGAAACAGGTAATGACAACAGTTAAACAACATTCAGCTTCACATCCGATTTAACAAGTCAAATAAAATGAAATATCTTTGCAATAGCAAGTTATGATACTATCAATTTCAGGCCGTTTCCCCAGAAGTAGTCTCCAAGACTGCATTAATGAGTCTCACTGCTGCAAGTAGCAGATGGTAGCCTATGAAAATGCAGTTCCAAGTAGAATCTGAGTAACACAAACAACACAATAGCGAGGGTCTGAAGTGGAGACAGTGCAACAGGAAAAATCCCTTGCATTCTCGGACCTCCTTCCTTTCGGACCATCCCCACCAGGTCATCCTGGCCTCTTTCTCCTCTTCTACCTCTCTCCATTTGTGGCATTCCCCAGGGCTCTACCTCTCCCCCTGCTCTTCAACGTCTGTCTCATCCCCTGTAAGGGGGTGGTCTGTACTTCTGCTCTCTATATGGCAGAGGAGAGGCACAGATGACCCCAGCCAAGATTCTCTATTATTGGTACGTGGTCGAGCAATCAAGGCCTAGCTTCTCAGGAGGTGATGCGGGCTGGTTCTTAAGTACTGTGTAGTCCCCAAGCACCCACAAAGGAATGTTCGCACACAGGGCCTCATCACGAGTTTGGCGGTAACCCTTCAATGCGGCGGTAGCGCTATTACCGCCCCATTTAAGGGTCCGCCAAAGCATGGGTTTGACAGATTTCCCCCCAGCTTTGAGCTGGGGGGAAATCTGCCTAAATTGCACACGCATACCGCCGGCGGGAAATCCAGCGGCGGTAACAGCGCGAAAATTCCCCATTTAGCCCAATGGGGAATTCCCAAATGGGCTCAGTGGGGAATGGGCAATACCCGTTCCGCCAAACCTGTGATCCGGCGCTACCGGCCAACTCGTGATGAGGCCCACTGTATTAGTTAAAATACAGTCTTTATATAATTAATATTCAAGGTTATGTACAATATCACGATAACTCACTTTGTACTCGGTTATCTATAATTTTAAATATACTTTTTTATTTTTTTTATTGTGTTATAAACAAAAGTTTGATTTTTCACAAAAAGAGATAATATTAGAAGAAAATCTAAAAGAAAAAAGAACAGAAGAATCTTACAATTATTAGCGAAACAGTTCATACGATTCTTTTTAGAATTTTTTTTAAAAAAAACTACGAAACGACATGTTTATTTAAAGGTCAACAATATTTGGGTAAAATTAATTTCATTTCTTCGAGAACTCTAATTACATTTATCGTCAAATATACAGTTCTACGTGGTACCACAGTTACTATTAGATCTCTTTAAAGTGCATCAACTGTACTGTTAAATGGCACACAAATCAGTTTGTAACGGAAACCAACAATAGATATAAGAGGAAAGCAGTTGGTTAGAACAATTGGCAGAATACTGGCTTCACAAGAGACTTTCCAATAGTTCTGCAACCCCAAAGTACCTGGCGTTGTAGCGTTCCCCGTCGGGGAATCAACGGCCCTTCTTGAGTGCCTTCCCTTTAAGGCAGGAGTCATGGGTCGTTGGACCTCAGTGTCAATAGTTCAGGACCGCAAAGAGTTTGAAGAACTGTGGCCCAGCAAGGGCGTCGAGTCGTCGGCCACTCTGGGGTCTTTGAATGGCGGAAAACCGACCGGCAGATGCTCCTCAGCGCCTCGACGGCCTGGCCTTCTCAAGCGGGATCAGACGGGCGGTGATGCAGACGAGAGCGGCCTTGGATGAAGAGTTCTTAGGCAACGGGAGCGCATCGGCTCCGGGCGGCGATGGCGGTCGTCGACGGTGGTGGACAACAGTCCGAGCGCTTCTCTTAGGGATTCCGCAGCAGTCCCTGTCTCCGGTCGGCAGCCTGTCGTAGGTCTGTCTACCAGGGAGCTTTGGCATTGATCAGCTGGTGAACGATGGTCACTCATAGCTCAGGAAGAGGGCGCCTTACCAGGTCCTCTCTGGATCAATCCTTGGAGACACAGCAGCTTTCAGATTGATGAAGGAGAGCAACAGCAATTCTCTTCCAGCAGGGCTTCAAGGTCAAGCATCAGTTTCACTCCAGTTACTGTTCGTAGTTTGGACTTCAGATCTGAACACTTCTGAACACGATTCCTAGCAGTGAGAGGTCCCCAGATATACTGTTGATCTCCCATTCATTCCGCTGGGTCACACTCGAGCATCCAATCACTACGAAGGGCATTCAGCAGTCTGTCAGCCAATCAGACGCACAGTGCATTCAGGCCATTCTTCTCCATCCAAACACTCATAACACAGAATGTGGATTCGGACATGTACCACGCCATTCAACACTACACACTGCATTCATACCAGTTTCGGGCAGGGCTGTCTCAGTCATTGTGTCAAACACCAGAAACCAGACATCCACAACAAGAAGTGCATATTCGTCACACACTCCATTCACCCAGGTCCCACCCACAGGTGTACCCACAACATACGGTCGTTGGGAAGGCTCCAGCCAGTCTGTTCGGCACTTCCCCACACTACCATATATGGAACTTCCACCCAGCAGCCAGTCAGGGGGAAGGGACAGAGTCAGGGTTTCCCGGACTTCGGGAAGATCAAGGTAACAGGCGGTGGAAGGCAAGAGGCCACGGGGGCAATCTTGTCTCCATCAGAAATCTACCGATTCCAATGACGGGGCCTGGGCATCCCAAAATGGAGATCGCCCAGGGCACCAGTCATTTCACCACCAAGCTGCCACCAGCTCATACCCTGCTCTGTGGGCCACCCACAGGTGCCCAAAAACATACACTAGGGTCACAGGGTTGTACCCCCACCCATGGGTGCCATAAGGGTATCCCATGGGTCTGTTCACCAAAACCAAAGGAGAGAGCCGCACCGCCAGGAGTCCCACATGAACTCCTGTGCGGAAAAAATGACAGAACACATGAAAAAAAGCAGTAAAGGACAAGGATATGGAGGTCCTGTCCCTCCGATACATTTCCAGCATCACATTCACCTTATCTTCACTTTCTCCTTTCACTCTTCAAACTTCCCTCTGATGCTCCTCTTTCTTCCTCTACCATTCTCGACTGCCTATCTGCTATTAAGTCCTGGTGTGCCTCCAATGATATCTGCCTCAATGCCAGCAAGACTGAGACCCTTCCTTTTGGGACTCCCATCCCCTCTTTCCTCCCTTCACTCTGGCCACCCTCTAGGAGCTCTCTCCCTTCTTCTGCATCTGAAGCCAGAAACCTTGGAGTCATCTTCGACTCCTCTCTCTCTTTCCTCCCTCACATCTTGGACCTTGCCAACAAGGCCCATTTTCAACTCGACCTCCTCAGATGTATCCTTCCTTTCCTCACTTTGCCCCAGAAGTTCAACATCTGTAGAGCTCTGGTACTCTCTAGGCCCGACTGCTGCAACAACCTCTTCCTTAATCTACTCTCTTCCTCTCTTCGCCCCCTCTAGCTTGACCAGAATAGGGCGGCATAGCCTTATCTTTGCCATCAAGCCCAGGGACTGTATCTCTCCAGCCCTAAAATCCCTGCACTGGCTCCTGGTTGTTGCAAGGATCAAATTTAAATCCCCCTGCATCATCCATAAGGCTGTTTGGGGTCGGGAATAACTCTATCTACAACTTGTTCTCACCAAATACTGTCCTTCCAGACCCTTACGCTCCTCCGGCTCCAACTCTCTGTGTGTCAGGCCCTTTTGTAAACGGCGAGCTGGTGGCAGATCTCTCTCCTCGACTGGCTCCCTCCTCTGGAACAGCCTCCCCCTCCTCTCTGTCTTGAGCCGGACCTCCTCAAATTATGGAATCTCCTCAAAACTTTCCTCTTCACCTCCTTCTTCCCCCTCTCACTCCCATGCTAATACCCGACAGTCGCTGAGATTGGTGCCTGGCACCTTATGTGTCCTTCTGTGTCCCGGCCTTCCACCTCAATCGTCTTCAGCGTTCCGCACCATCCCAGCACTTGCCTTCTGGCACCCACTGGCATGTCTTTCACAGGCCTGCACTTACTAATGGCAGGTGATCACTCTGCATCTAGCAATCTCTGCCAGGCACTGTTGCACGTATCTGACTCCTTGGCACTTCCCTCTGTGGAACTCCTAGCACTTACCCCTTCCCCGTCCCTCTTCTCTCCCTCAACGTGCATGTTCTGAATGCTTACAAGGCCTAGGACTGCCGCCTTTTCCCTGATAATCTGTTTATTATTTTGCTTTTGTTCCCATGTACCCTCCCCTTTGCCCTGTGGGTGCTTTGAAACACAATTTCTTGATGTATAAGCGCCTTACAAATGCACAATGAATAAATAAATGCATTCGAAAAATATGTGTCTCCAAGGCCCCTTCAGTCTCAAATAACAGAACCTGGAGGATTAGATTAGTGTATTTAATTCTTGTAATGCGCAACGCGCCTCAGGCTTCTGTGCGCGTCGGATGGATGATTATGCACAGCTTTGTACCAGAAGTCCATCATTTTCCCTCTTGGGATAATGTTAAGGCAACATCTCAAAAAGTTTCTAAATTGCGTATTAGGGAAATGCATTAAGTAATTGGGTAACAACTAAATGGACACCAGGTGTCTATACATAATGTAATGGCACGCATGTTCTTGTGTCGACCCAATCTACTTCCCCCAGTCTGGTTTTAATAAGGGTAGGTATAGTTATGAAGATCTCACTGGTAAAGGCTAGATGACGTAGTATGTCTTTGTATACATCACAGACGCTGTTGAGTTCCTCCTGATTACCATTCTGGATCATATCGTTTAGGTCTTCAAAGCTAGACAGTCCTGGCGACACCAATATTTTATGGTGCACGAGCAATAGGTTCCTCGGGACACAAGCATTTAGGGAGGTCAATACAAACACGTACCTTATTGCGGGAATGTATACGCTATTAGGCAGGGACAGCGCTTTGCACCAAAGTAAACCTTCAAGCGTACTCCATTTACACAAATTCCTAAGGTTGGATATTTCGAGGCTGTAATATATGGCGGGAACTACCGTACCAAAGTGGTATTTACTAGAGGGCTCATTTAGAACTGGCAGTATTTGGTGTTGATCCTTTTCATTTCAGCTGCGTAAAGTAGAGCGTATAGCCACGTTAAACTCAGTCTGCCAGAAAATTGGAAACCCAAATAAGTCAGATGTTCTGCCGCCTCTGACTCGTTATTCCTGAGAGTCCACTTATACTTCGGCAAAAGCAGAAGCTTAGATAATCTGATGATTTAAGTTTTTATTACATTAATTGACAGTTTGTAGCCGAAGTATAGGTAGAGAATCCATTTAGCAAGCTCTGCAATCCGCCAGGAGTCTGGTATAAAAGCAGGATGGTGTTGGTGCTGCCAACCAATGGATAGGGGGACTTAAACTCTAGGTGTACTGATTATGTGTTAACAGAGAAAGGCGTGTTCACTTCTGGGCCTAATGTAGATAAGCGGGCCCTGTCAGGTCTCACAGTGGGTGGAAGTCTTTAATGATATTCAGGGATCCATGTTGAACAGAAACATCCCGGGGGATGTTGCTCCTGCTCAAACATGGAGGATGCGTAATAAATCTTCAACAATAGACTTAATATATATATATATATATATATATATATATATATATATATATGGGAGAGAGAGAGCCTTGGTAAGATTGGCTCTTGCATGTTGGTCTGTTTTACTGAATTTAGCGACAATGATATACTGTCTGTAACCCTGAGTAAAATAGTGAATAATTAAATTGATACGATGGGTGAGATTTGTGTGAATAGAGGTCTGTACCAAGTAGGCTGTTCGGATCGTAGTATTCTGGCTATGACAAAGTATATGTCTTGCCTGGAAAACATTTATGTCCTATTTAAATATCCTGATAAAATCATTTATTGGTGAAGTACCATTTCTAGCCCCTTCCGTAACAGGAACTCGCCCCCTGTTTCAAAACGAATACGAAACATGGTCATCAATATGACTGTATCATCGTGGGTGAAAAAGATGACTTCGACAGGAGATCAGAAAGACCACACAATTGGCAATCTCCTTGTATAATGACATGGAAGGGTTTGATGTTGACATTGGCCAGTGGGGTTGAGGGTGAGGAAGGTCTTTCCTCAGACAACCTTCCTTGTCCACTGGAGGGTAGCCCCTCACCATGAGGTCCTCCGGCATATTACCAGCCCCAGGGGGGCTATCTGTTAGCGGCCTCACCTCCTTAGCCTCATGGGAAAGGGTTCCCCCACTGGGGATGTAACGGTATTATTGCACGGCACACTCCAGCCATGGGATTCCTTCCCCGGCAATCAATGAGGCGCACAATAACAATGCGTTTATCTTTACTAGACCACAGGTTCTTTTATTTGAGTAGGCCTCCTACCCATGTCACACCCGTGTCACAATGGACTAGGATCCAGGCCGGTGTATCAATAAGGTATTTATTAAATGTATGATTTTTAAATCAAAGCAAAATCAAACAATTGGACCACAGCCACCAATGTTGTGGCAATACCATTGCAAAGATTCCTACAACACAATGGGCCTCATTACACGGATGGCGGTAAGCATTTACTGGTACTGGTAAAATACCGGTACCGGTAAATCCTTACCGCCTTACTACGAGGTCCCTTTGCGGGTTGGGGGATTTAACACCTACTTTTTGCAGGCGTTAAAAACCAACCCGCAAAGGGACCCAGGGAGCTAATTACGGTACCGCAATTTGCGGTACCGTAATTAGCGCCTTCCCCATTCCCATTGAGCCCTATGGGCCAAAAATGACAATGGGGAAGGGCAATGGTGGAAGGGGGAATTACCGCCCCACCAACCTTGGAATGGGGCGGTAATTCCCCTTTTCCGCCAAGGCGGTGCCGGTATTTTACCGGCATGAACCATGGCGCTAATAGCGCCATGGTTCTCCGCCATCCGTGTAATGAGGCCCAATTAGTTCAAAATTCCCACAATTCACATGAATCGTTAATAACAAACAGGAAAAATTATTTTGAAAGCATGTGATGGTACTAATGTTAAGCACTCACTGGTAGGAGTAAGGAGTAGGGATAAAAAGAGAAAAATCCGTTTTAAAATACAGCCCACCACCCCAAGATGAGAGGCCAGAAAAGAAAATGAAAACTGGTTTTATGAGCAAAACGGCATAATCGGATTTTACTTGTTACTGCCACAGTTATTCACAATTGCTAGGGACAGCTAGAAAGGAACTCGCGTTGCTACACTCGAGGAGATAAGGGAGCTTCAAGACTACTAATCAGTACACAGAACTACGTGGAACAAGGTAGGAAAATCAATTTCTGGGGAAGAAAACAAATGCAAAAGAAAACACACACGGCAAATGGAATTTCGTTTTTACACGGGATTTGTGATGACAGGCAACTAATGGAAGAGATTAACTGTCAAAATTGGAAATTGGTTTTAAGGGTACGGGCAAAGGCACATAATGGATAGAATTCTAACAAAAAAGGTATTGTTCTCAATGGGACTATAGTTTGGGGTTTTCTATGGGACAGATGCAAATTAGGAGTCATGGGGAATGCACACAAAACACGGGCAAATTCAAGTTTCCAGTGACAATGAGACTATTTCTTAGACTATATTTGAAAGGCTATAGTTATTAAAGAAAGACACTAAGTGCAAGTGGGTTAATTTCGAATTTCAACCAGTTTACACAGTGTATCTCCTTATAGGGGAATTATTTGATTTACTTGCAAATAATGTTAAGGATTTATACAGACAACTGAAAGATTTATCAAAGGAATTCGCTTACATACACAGGCTTATACAGGTTCTACTAAGGAAAGGTGAATGAATGAATGAATGATATTGGCAATTAGGATTTTCAATGGGATTTTCAATAGGATTTTCTATGGGATTTATGTTGCAACAGAGGTTTATGCAATTTGGGACTGCAGTAAGTTTCTACTCACAATGTAAGCTTGGGTTTGGGGATTCTGGAAAGCCAGCAAGGTCTCCGGTTGCACTGGATAGCTCGGTCAAGGGATCTGGTCACTGCGCTCTCCTGGGTGGGATTCTGGACAGCTAGGTCAGGGTCTGGTCACTGCACTCTTGGTTGGAATTGTGCACAGCTAAACCAGGTTCTGGTCACTGGAATCTCTTGGATGGAATCCTGGACAGTGAAGCCAGGGTCTGGTCACTGCACTCTCTTGGATGGAATCCTAGACAGCTAGGCCAGGGTCTGGTCGCTGCACTCTCTTGGATGGAATCCTGGACAGATAGTGCCTGGCCTCTCTTGGATGGGGTCAGCTGCCTCCTCTCCTGTCACCCCGGATTCTTGTGTGTATCTGGATCTGGAATCTGTGTGTTGCTGTTGATCCCTTTGTGTGTCTCTTTGCCCCCCTTATATAGCCCAAATGACATTGTTCAGTTTACAATCTGGGTGGAAGTGCTCTGGAATGATTCCTATCTTGGAATAGGACAGTCTACCATTCCTCTCTCCACCCCCTGGCCCTATTGGTTCAGGAGCATCATATGTCTATTTGGCATTTATTACAGTTCTTTGTTCTCAGGTCAACTTTTGATCAAAACTGAGTTATGCATCATAACTCCAAATGTATACTAGATACCGCCATATGAAATAAATAGGTGGTCCCAGGGGTTCATTGGGAATTAGACAAGCCGATTGCCAACTCTGAGCGAAGTTGCATGGCCCCATGGCACCTTTTTTGTCTTTTTCATGAAATGCATAATAGTCATAACTGCAAATGATCAAGCATATTCATAATGTACATCTCCACCTTTCCATCAAATCTCATGGTTGTCACATTTATAAATCTGCCAGAAGCGAGTTTGTACTGGCCATTTCAGTTCACAAAGCCCTATGAACATGTATTTAGACTCTAAAAATCCACCTGGAAATCACATGGAAAAATATCATAACACAAAATTATTCCTAATTATGAATTCTGGAAAAAATGCCTAAAATGAATAACTCCTTTAATGTCCATTTGAAGGATCCATCACACATGGGAGGGTGGTGTTTCATCCCCCCACAGCCAAATATCTCCCCCTGGCTCAGCTTGTAACAAAGAACTTTTATTATACCCTTTGAAGCATGTCAGTTTGTCCTTTGGAGTGGGTGCTGAAGGAACTCACACCTCTGGGTCAAGGTCTAACCACACATTCCTTCTTTGTCATCCCTGCTAGTGCTGCCTTCTAGTCTGGCAGAGCAGAGCATACTCACGCTTTCGGACACCTCACATGTTATTGCAGAATGGTTCACCTATTGGTGCGACTTCCAGTGGGAGGTCAGGCTTTCAATTCAGTTTTGAGCTTGCCCAACACAGTTTTTTCTGGTATTGTGTGCCCAGGTGACTGAAATTTTGTGGGGACCACATAATGTGCACTATTTAGTAACCCCCCCACCCCCGCAGCATATTTCCCTGACATTTCTTGTGCGAGCAATGCTATGTTTCCACTGTGGCTTTTAAAGCTGGTTTCTTTTCACACGTGTGCAGAAATTTTGCTTTTGATGTTTAAATCCGTCTTGCAGGTCATTAGATTCTAAGTTCTCCTCCTTGGGTGAATTCACATTTGCTGTTAGTCCATTGATAATGAGGGGTACACCCCATTCCACATGGTTCTTTTGTGTGACATGAACAAAAGGAAAAGCCCATCTGTTTTTTGTTTGCAGTGTTTTAAAGGGCTGCTGTTCATTTGCTAGGGAAAGCAAAAGCAGTTTTTCTTTGCAGTTTTGAAATTTTTGTCATTCAGGTGACAGCAACAGCCAGGCGTATTTTGGTTGCAGTGCAATGTTAAACGTCTGGTCATTCAAATGGAATAAAAGCAAAGCAGGGACGCTTTCTGGTGTTGCAGTGTTCAAAATGCTTGCCACACGTGTGCCAGTGAAAGCCAGTGGCAATGTTAAAATGCAGTTTTTCAAGTAGCAGGGATGTCTGTTCGAGCCTCTAAATGCACCCTACACATCTCCCCCTGCTCTTTCATGACTTTTTGTTGGGGAAGAGTAGGCATAGTGGGGTTTCCTTCGGCGTACTTTCCCTTCATCAGGGAGTGGCACTCCGGGATCCCCTTCCGTCTTTGGGTTGGAGAGTGCAGTGCCGCACCACCTTTCCTTCCTTCCCTTCCAGGTCCCCGGGGCATTTCTCTCCAGGCTGGAATGTAAGGATGTTAATTCTCTAATGGAAGATAGAAAAAAAAAAATGTTTTAGTACTTCTTGCTGACATTATTGACTGAAGATTTACAACAATGGAACAACGACCACAACTTGCAATTATCATGACATCTTCTTTTTCATTTTTACAATAACACCAAGTAAATTACTCCCTGTTATATAGATATACCTATGCACCTCCTTTCTTTTCATTCTTCAGATGGTTCCTCTGATCGATTTTTCATTTGGCTCATCAATCAGTCGCAAAGGGTGTCTTGGGTGACAGCTTTTTTACTGATTGATGTGTCCTATTTTTCTTCAGACAGTTCTCCTTTGGGGAGGCAGTTCTTATAGGCGACAGGTGAAATGTTGTCTACATTTTCAAAGGGACCGCGCCAGGAAGGGAGGAATTTCCGCTCCTTGGTCTGGTTCCTCTGAAAATTGTACAAGTAGACCCTGTCTCATACTTGATATTCTTTTTTAGTAGTCTTTAAATCGTAGTGGGTTTCCATTCCCTCTGCTGATTTCTCCCTATTCCGCTGAGCGTACGAAGCATTCTGAAGGCGTTTTCTCAGATTCTCAATATATTCATGTGTTGTGGATGCGTTAATCAGTTTCTGCTTTTGGGCTCTGTAGAGCAGATGCTGAGGAAGTACCATTTTTCATCCAATCATTAGCTCAAATGGAGACATTTGGGTCACAGAAGATGGTGTAGACCTGATGGCCATCAGGACAAGCGGTAATCGGATGTCCCAACTAGGCCCCGATTCATCCACAAACTTCTTAAGAATGCTCACAATTGTTTTATTATACCTCTCAACACCCCCACTAGAGGCTGGGTGGTAGGCAATGTGGAGTTTTCTCTTTACCCCAAGTATCTCCAACATCTTTGTCATCACCTTGCTGGTGAAGTGACTTCCTTGGTCCGACTCAATCCTTTGGGGAAGGCCAAAACGCAGAAAATGTGGTTGATCATCAGGGCAGCTGCTGTTTTTGCCTTGCAATTTGGTGCCTGGAGACAGTCCACCCATTTGGTAAACAAGCATGTTACTGTTAACAGGTACTTGTTTCCCCTAGACGAGCGAATCACGAGCCCGATGAAATCTACTTGTAAATCTGGCCAAGGCAGTGTCATCCCCCTTTTCTGGAGGGGAGCTTGGTATGTGAGTGAACCTGGCTGAAATTGTGCACACACAAGACACCCCTTTAAATATTGCTTGAGGTCCTGACCCATGTGTGGCCCGTATGCAACCTCTCACAAGATCTCCAAAGTAGTATGAAACCCCGATGGCATCAGGCTTCGGAATGAGGCAGGTACCACCCACTGGTCAAATCCAGAGATGGATCTAGTTACCAACAAACCGTCTTGGATTCGGAACATTTTGGGAAATTCCATCAACACCCAGAGATCCTCTCTCCCAATGTAATCGGTTTCGGTCAGAGGTAAATTCACATGGTCTCCAATGTGTTGATACAATTTCCCAATAATTGGATCCCCTTTTTGTGCTGTGATCAAATCAGCATCTGGGGTCTCCTTACTTCACTGGGCAGTTGAGAGTTCATTTTGAGCAATTGTTTGGGACATGGTGACGGCAGCGACCTGGATTTCCCCCAATAGGGACTCAATCTCAAGGAGATCCTTCTGGATGGCTCTGGTTTTGGCAAACTGGTCAGCCATGTAATTTCCGGTTTTGTCTGGTCCCTCTACCCTGGAATAACCCTTGATCCTCTTCCAGTAGATGGTCATCCCATTGGTCATCCATTGCAGTGATTATGACCAGTGTTTGGAGTCGGTGTTGCACGGCAGTGAGGATGGCCTGGTGAACTGCCATCAACTCTGCCCCCTGACTACTGTGGGGACCGATCTTGTAGGAGGGGAGGGCTCCGGGGCATTATTCACCCATTATTCACCCAGGCATTCCCAACACCGGCCACCAGTTACTGTTCCCTGTTGTTATCAACATGGTAGGAGAACCTGTCTACATAAACTGTGGGCTTCCCCTTGCACGTGTCTTCTTCATAGACCTTGTGCAGGGAATTCAGGTATGCCTCCATTCTGTCTTGTGTTTTGAGACTTACGTCCTCAAGACAGTTTTCTCGGGCACAATCATGCAGGTCAGCCAAACTTTGCGCGAGAGATCTTTTCTTGTTTTGGCCATATCTGACCTCCACTGGAAAGCCTTGCATGGACAGAATCCAGGAAGTAATTTGGGAATGACTCACTTTCCCTGCCCGATTCTGTCACTTTGGAGGTATTGCAAAGGCTGGTGAGGAGTTTCGACGATGATGTGCTCCCCCTGGATGTACGGGCAGTCTTTTTTCAATGCCCACACCGTTGCCAGGAGTGCCTTCTCACAATCGTTGACTTTTTCCTCCACAGAGGATAAGGTCTTACTCGCATAGGAGATTACTTTATTGACCTTGTCATGCTTTTGGTATGATACTGCTGTTAAGCACGTATTCAAGAACCCTGTCTCCAAGAAGAACTCCTTGTTTCTGTCATGCCTGCGCCATGGGCGCATACATTGTCGATCATTATGGACTAATGGTTATTCATTTATCTACAGAAAACTCTTGGATCAACCGCTATTCACTTCTTGGACCTTATTTCCCATTTGCGAGACTTTGGTGCTTTTCTATTTTTCCCAACAAACTACACTTACCACAATGCACTTGGCTATAACTATCTATTCCTGGCTATTCCTATTTTTCATCTTCGGAACTACAATCCCCAGAAGCCCTAGGGATCAGCTCTGCTTCCACCAGCTCAGGAACAGAGAGGGAGGAGGCAGATTGTATGCAGGTGTGATGATCCAGGTGCGGCTAATTAGCCTGCCTCTGTTCTGGGCAGGGCGATATAAAAGCTACTGCCTGCAGGGGCTCAGTCTCTTGCATTAAGAGTCCTTCCAGCACCTTTTTGCTTCGAGCTACGTATTTTTGTATACTGTTCCTGCTTACACCTGCTTTTGATCCAGTGCCCTGCCGGGCTTTCTGCATTGCAGCTGATCACACTCTGCTGCCTCCTACCTTCCGCCCTGGCTCTTCTGGGCTCCCTGCCTCAGCCCTGCTCCTCTGGGCGCCCTGCCTTGCAGCCTGCTACACCCTGCTGCCTACAGCCCTAGCCTTTTGGGCTCCCTGCCTCAGCCCTGCTCCTCTGGGCATCCTGCCTTGCAGCCTGCTACACCCTGCTGCCTACAGCCCTAGCCTTTTGGTCTCCCTGTCTCACAGCCCTTCTCCTCTGGGCATCCTACCTTGCAGCCTGCTACACCCTGCTGCCTACAGCCCTAGCCTTTTGGGTTCCCTGCCTTGCAGTCTGCATCTCTCCGCTGCTTACAGCCCTTGTCCTCTGGAACCCCTGTCTTGCAGCTTGCTACACCCCTCTGCCTTCAGCCCTTGTCCTTTGGGCTCCTTGCCTTGCAGCCTGTTTCACTCCGATGCCTACAATCTTTTTCCTTTGGGTTCCCTTCCTTACAGCCCTGCTCCTTTGGGCTTGCTCCTTGCTGTCCTGCTCCTCTGAGCTCTCTACCTTGCACCCTACAGTCCTCTGCAATCAACAACAGTTTACCTGCATTTATTACTTTCAGTTATTGCAGCCCCCCTGTTTCCTGACTGCTGCTCCCTTGCTCTCTTTCTCGTTTTCATCCCTCAGTTCTTTATCCCTGTCCAATTCAATTATACTGCTTTCCTTTCATTTCATTCTGCTAGTTTGCTCATCGACTTCCCTATTCCTGGATTTGTCTGTTATTGTCTTCTCTTGTATCGTTTGTAGACCCCTTTGTACAGGGCTTGTCTGTTGGTTTCCGGCAAGCAACCTCTGCCCCTTCCCTTGTCTAGTTTCTGTGTTACAGGCACCCACAGCTGTTGTTCCCAGCCATGAGCAAACAGCGTGGGCCTCTGTTATAGCAAACTGTGCAGAAGGCTAGAGTTTTTCCTAAGGTCCGTGGAATACTCTTTTCCTATATCTGCATACACCCCAAGAGGGAATCCATTCTGTTGTACCTTATTTCCTTGCTACACTTGCCTACTCTTCATTCTCTTTACTTTCAGCTGTGTGTGTACTTATCTGTCCACCTTACTTCGGCACAACCACCCAAACCCTTCCTGGGTGTCCAGTGCCACTCTTAACAGAGTGCCATCCGTGACAGTTTTTGACAGGGTAAGCTAGACAAGGCGCTTGTGAGAGGCTTCTTTTTTTCAGTTATTTCACTGCCTCAGCTTTTTCTGGACCCCACTCCCACTTGACCCCGACCTTTAATAAATGGACCAGGGGTCTCATGACCTCTGCATAATCCTCTATGAACTTTCTACTGTAATTAGTCAGTCCAAGAAGTCTCCTTAGTTCACGCAGAGTTGTGGGGTTTTTCAGTTTTAATAATGCTTCCACTTTTTTTGCTTGGGGACAGAGACCCTCTGGGGTGATTTCATGTCCTAAGAAGTTTACACGGGTCCTACATCACTGCGCCTTCTGAAAGGACAGGTTTGCTCCGGCAACCTTCAGCTGGGTCAGAACATAGCAGATTTCCGCTATGTGTTCCTCCACAGTTGAACTTTTCATTAGGACATCATCCACATAGGCCAGGTTACCCCTTTCAGCCAAGTCGGGCAGTGCCTTATGTAGAAAGATGGTCAATTGATTGCTGGAGTTTATGTATGTGAAAGGAGTTCGGGTCCATGTTTACTGCTGCCCCCCGAAGGTGAAGGCCAGCTCATAGTGGTCTTCCCTACTTACAGGAACTGTTCGGTATGCATTGGTCAGGTCAATGGTGGTGTACACCTTTGACCCCTGGATCGGGGTCAGTTCCTGGTCAATGTAGGGAAGAGGACACCGGGACATGTGGACCAGTTCGTTCAGTTCCCTAAGGTCTGCGCATAGTCTCCATTGGCCATTAGGTTTTAGAATCCCCAGTACCGGATTGTTAAAGGCACTGTGGACTGGACAAATTATCCCACGGGACTCTAGGTTTTTTTATGATTCTGTCACATATGGGAGGGTGATGCTTCATCCCCAAACAGCCAAATGTCTCCCCCGGGCTCAGCTTGCAACAAAGAACTTTTATTATACCCTTTGAAGCTTGTCAGTTTGTCCTTTGGAGTGGGTGCTGAACGAACTCACACTTCTGGGTCAAGCTCTAACCACACATTCTTTCTTGGTCATCCCTGCCAGTGCTGCCTTCTAGTCTGGCTGAGCAGACAATCCTCACGCTTTCAGCTACCTCGCATGTTATTGCAGAATGGTTCATTATTGGTGTGACTTCCAGTGGGAGGCCAGGCTTTGAATTGAGTTTTGTGCCTGCCCAAAACAGGTTTTTCTGGCATTGTGTGCCTCTTTCCCAGGTGACTGAAATCTTGTGGGGACCACATAATGTGCACTGCTTAGTCAAACCCCCCACAGCATATTTCCCTGACATTTCTTGTGTGAGCAATGCTATTTTACCACTGTGGCTTTCAAAGCTGTTTTCTATTCACACGTGTGCAGGCTTTTTTCTTTTAATGTTTAAATCCGTCTTGCAGGTCATAGGATTCTAAGTTCTCCACCTTGGGTGAAATCACATTTGCTGTTAGTCTGTTGATAATGAGGGGTAGACCCCCCTTCCACATGGTTCTTTGATGTGACATGAACAAAAGGAAAAGCTCAGTCGTTTTTTGTTTGCAGCGTTTTATAGGGCTGCTGTTCATTTGCTACTAAAAGCAAAAGCCGTTTTCCTTTCCGTTTGTAGTTTTGAAATTCATGTCATTCAGGTGAAATGACAGCAAAAGCCAGTCTGATTTTGGTTGCAGTGCAATGTTAAACGTCTGGTCATTCAAATGGAATAAAAGCAGGGCTGCTTTCTGGTGTTGCAGTGTTCAAAATGCATGCCACATGTGTGCCAGGGAAAGTCAAGCACAGCCATTTTTGGTGGAAATGTTTAATGCAGCTTTCCAAGTGACAGGGATGTCTGTTTGTGCCTGTAAATGCACCCCACAGGGAGAAGTTACGAGATCTGGTGAATCGTCACATAGCATTCCCCTAATGCTTTCAGCTTCCTCATCTAGCCCCAGGGAAACCAGGATAGGAAGTCAACACTTCTTTGTTTTTTCTCTTCCTATGCTCAACATGGAAACACAAATACTACAGTTCTAAAAACCATCACATTATGCAAGGGTTAGTGTCTTTCTGGAGGCTGAGCCAGTCAAAGGGGAATGGTCAATCACCAACCTAAATTTGCGACCACTGAGACAATATCGTAAATGACTGACTGCCCATTTAATGGCAACAGCCTCCAATTCAATCGTTGCATAGTTTTTCTCATGGGGACAGAGCTTCTAACTTGCATATAGGACTGGATGTTCTACCCCATCATATTCCTGTGAAAGAACTGCCCCAAACCCATTTTAGTAGCATCCCTCTGTAGGATGAATTTCTTGTTAAAATAAGAAACCTTAGCACAGGCTTACTCTAGAGGATGTGCTTCAAGGTGTCGAAGCTGGCTTGGTCATCTTTTTCCCAGTGTCACGTTTGGGCCTCATTGGTTTGGTCGAGAGTGGGAGGTTCCCCTGAAAATGAGCACCCAAATTGAAAATTATGTTTTTGATAATAATTGATTGTGCAGCAGAATGGAATAGGTTTCAGTTTGTGAATATGGGCTTAGCAAAGTGTTACATAGTGACTTTCATGAGATATGACAGTAATGGGAAATGTTGGTTTCCCCACTATATGAATACACTATATTTGCCCTGAAGAAGGCTGGGTTCTTTGAACATTTATAAACACACTTTTGCTGAAACTCGAGTAGGTAAAAAGACCAAAGCTGTTTGAAAATGTTTTTTAAGAAGTGTTTTAGCACAATTGTTTTTGGTAGGTGTGAATTCACTTTGGCACCACGTTATTACAGAGTAGTGGCACATTGTGTTGTAAGTTTATTGGTGCTTAGAGGTATTAGTTACCTTAACTTTGCCTGAACAAGCACATCTTGTGTTCAGGAAATGTCGTCATGTTGCACAGTAGGACATTGTTTGCACAGTGTGATGATATAGCACTTTAGTATTATATTTGGTTGTGTATGTGAAGGATGCTTGGTTGGTTGTTGTGTGAGTGGCTTGTTTGTGTGGATTGACTGATGTCCTTTTATTATTGTAGTATTGTGGATAATTTGATGATGTACTGTATTTGAATGCTTTTTTGCACAAGATGGTTCTTGCACTGCTGCACTTTTAGGCAGTATTTTCTGTATGTTTTTCTTGAAAACAATCAGTGTTTAAAAATAAATTTGAATAAAAATGATGTTGAATTAAATGTGCATCATAATTTTCTTGTGCATCAAAACTTTTGGGCCTCAGCATTCTTTAATCTGGCCGTCAGACAAGCTGTTATCGAGGAATAATTGGGAATAAATCAGTGATAATAACTGGTAAGGCCAAAATAAATGCTTGAATTTCCTTCTGGGTTTAGAGGCAAGTGTTTTACTAATAGCCTTAACTTTCTTGATTTCAAGTCTCACCAGGCCATTCCCACAAAGAAATCCAGGTATTTCACAGCTGACTGGGCCAAGTTTGTTTGTTTGTTTATTTATAGTGTGCACCCCACCCTGAGGTATGTGGACCCATTACAAGGATATGCAGCTCATAGTTACACACCAGAGATATACAATAGGCAATACAAGAAAAAATGCCGGAGAAATACAATAGGCAGTCATTTACAAATGGCAGTAATTAAGATTATTCTAATTTTAAAAAAAATGTTTTATTGGTTAAACAAAATTTCAACCTTTAACATATAAGTCGATGTCATTCTCTTTCCAAAATCTCACTATGAGAATGCAACACCGCCCTGAAAGTTCTTCATTGTCCTCCATTGATCACATTGAGAATCAATTCTACGAATCTTAGGGCTTCCAGGGTGGGGCCGATTTTTATCTGCCGTCAATATTCTTTCCCAATAGTCCTCTTCCGTTGTCGTATTTACATTGGTCACCCACTCTCCCAAATGCTGTTTTCTTTGTGTGATCAATTTCGGACATGATAACAACCAATGTTTTACTGATTCTAACATATCCGGATTATTGCAAAATCGAGATCTTGCGTCTTGGGCTGACATTTTTTTCTTAAGTACTGTACCTCCCTGGATGGCAAGACGTTTAGCCTACATCTCATCAAGAGGTCCCTATAACGAGATGAGGGAAACCTTCGCAGGTATGGTGGAGGATCGTACAGTGTCTTTCGTAATTAAGATTATCTACAACAAGGTTATGTACAAGTAAGGCGGGCAGAGTCGTAGTGTACAATAGGTATTACCAACCGTGTTAGTTGTTCAGATATATTGTACAGGGTGACATTAGGAGGGCTGATGGGATTAGTAGGGTGCATCATTGGTGATAAGCCAGTTCTTCATATCTTTTCTAAATGTATGGAGGACTGGTCAGATCTTAGTGTCGTGGGGAGTAAATTCCAGAGTTGGGCGGCCAAGACTGGGAAGCTACTGCTGCCTACTTCTTTAAGTTTGTATCCAGGTACTTGTAGACAGCCTGAAAAAGAAGATCTGGTAAGCCAGACACAGTGGGTTTTGGAGAATTTATACATAAGATACTTAGGGGCTGAATTGCTGAGGCCTTTATGAGTTAGGAGTGCTGTTTTAAGTTGAATTCTTTCCTTGATAGAGAGCCAGTCGTTGTCACGTCTGGTTGAAGGGATGTGTTGTCTACGAGGAATGTACAGGGCTGTTCTGAGTGCATAGTTCTGCAGGATTTGTAATTTCTTAACAATGGCCCTCATTACGACCCTGGCGGATTTTTTCCGCCATCGACGGACTTTCCGGCCATGGCGTAAAGTCCGTTTACGCCATGGCGGATGGTGGACTTACCGCCCCATTCCGAGGTCGGCGGGGCGGTAAGTCCCCATTGACCCATTTACCCTTCCCCATTCCCATTTCGGCCCCATAGGGTATAATGGGAGTGGGGAAGGAGTTAATTACGCCACCGTAAATTACGGTGGCGTAATTAACACCAAGGTCCCATAGCGCCATGGATTTTTACGCCCTCAAAAAGCGGGCGGAAAAATGACCATGGCGCTCTGGGAACTCGGAATTGGCGGTAAGGGGTCGGCGCAGCTAACGCTAGCGTAAACCCCTTACCGCCAGGGTCCTAATGAGGCCCAATGTGTTTATTGGCACCTAAGTATAGTGCATTTCAATAGTCAATTTTGGAAAATACTAAGGCTTTGGCCAGAGTAACACAGCTTTTTGAGGAAAGGAAGGGTTTGCAGGGCAGATGAGCTTACAGGTATACGCTGTTGCCGAGGCTGTTGCACTAACCTGTTTATGCATATTCAAGGAGGAGTCTAGGTAGAAACCTAGTTTTTTTACCTCGTTGGCGACCTTGATATTGTGTCCATCGATATTGAAAGAGCGGTATTTTATTGCCCAGTTTAGTAATATTGATAGGGGTAGCTAAGAGGAGCAACTCAATTTTCTCATCATTCGGGCATAGACCATGTGTGGCCATGCATGCCTGAATGATGAGATAAATTCTGTTTATAAGGACCAGGTCGTTATCATAGTCACCTGTCAGTGGTATAAGAATCTGGGTGTCATCTGCATAGTTCGTGAAGGTGAAACCCAGATTGTCCAAGTCATCAAACAGTGGCTTGCTTCCGGAACCCGAGATGTTTCTCCTCAAGTTTCAGGGTGGCATGGAGGCTGTTCCAGAGGGAGGCCCACCCGAACCTAGAGATCTGCCACCAACTCATTGCTTGGAGAAGCGACTGCCCCAGAGGGAGTTCGAGGCGGGTGGGCGAATGGGCGAAGAGCTTGAGAAAGAAGATATTTAGGAAGAGGGAGTTGAAGATATTGAGGCCCCAGAAGGCCTTGTTGACAATGCAGAGGGTTTTGAACTTAATCCTCACAGCCACTGGGAGCCAGTGCAGCGGTTTCAGTCCTAGAGTGATAAAATCCCTGGGCTTGATGCCAAGGATATGTCTTGCAGTCCTGTTCTGGATGAGTTGCAGAGGGCGGAGAGTAGAAGCAGGCAGATTTAGAAAGAGGCTGTTGCAGTAGTCCAGCCTAGAGAGACCAAAGTCTAGAAACAGTGAGCTTCTGGGGGAAGGAGAGGAAAGGAAGAATACCTATGAGGAGGTGCAGCTGGTAGTGTGACTTCTTAGAGACATCAGCGATGTGAGGATAGAAAGAGAGTGTGGAGTCGGAGATGACCCCAATGTTTTTAGCCTCACAGGTGGGAGCAGGAAGATATGCCAGCCAGAGATTAACAGGAAAGGAGGGAGCGGGTGTGCAGATGAGGAGAATCTCGGTCTTACTGGAATTAAGGCAGAGATCATTGGCAGCACTCCACTCCTGGATAGCAGACAGTCAGAGATGAGAGAAGGAGAAGAGGTGGCGGAAGAGAGCCTGAAAATTAGCTCAGTGTCGTCCGCATAGCACTGAAAGTTGGGGCAGAGAGCAGCAATGCAGTTGGCAAGGGGTGCCAGGTATTGGTTGAACAGCCAGGGAGAGATGTTAGACCCCTGGAGAACACCACAGGTAGAGATAGAGGAGAGGGAGGACCCACGCTGGACCTGGGAGGGTTGATCAGAGAGGAAAGAGGTCAGCCAAGCCAGGCCCTGATCAGTGATACTCAGGTTGTCATGGAGACAGTTGAGCAGGATGGCATGGTTGACTGTACCAAAGGCAGAAGAGAGATCAAGTAAGATGAGGACACAGGGTGTATTGGAATCAAGGTTGGAGAGCAGTTCTTCACGAATGTTCAGGAGAACGGTTTCCATGCTTCTGGCAGCTTTGAAGCCAAACTGATGGTCATTGAGACAGCCAATCGATTCAGTGTCAAGGTTAGGCTGAGAGATGGCCAGCTTTTCCAAGAGTTTTCCCAGGAAAGGAGTGATGGAGATTGGATGGTAGTTAGCCGGGCAGCAGGGGTCGGCTGAGGGTTTCTTAAGAAGAGGGTGCACAAGGGAGTGCTTCAGGGGGGAAGGGAAGACTCTAGTGGCGAAGCAGTGGTATCAGAAGTCAGCCAAAGCACATGCCAGGGCGTCAATGTGGCCCTTGATGGTTTTAGAGGAACAGGGGAGAACGTGTTTTGACAAGACTTTCATAGATCAGACTTGTCTAGAAACCTCATATGGGGAGAAGAGGGGAAAGGCAGAGAAGGAGGCAGGAGAGGTGGCCACAGAAGTGCCAGAGGAAGAGCGTGAAGACAGGATGTCCTGAATTTTAGAGATTAAATGAGAGGCCAGGGCCGTACAGAGGGCCTGGGAAGGGACAAGAGAGGTAGAGACTGCAGCAGGATTGGCCAGCTCCAACATGGGCTGCAAATCAATCCAGGATCTATAATAATGGCCAGAAGGGTCGGGTGGTTTGTGGGACTAAATAAATCAAGAAGAAGATATGGTATTGGGTGTTCCTTTGCCCCAGATGATGGACGTGAGGACATGGGGTGCCGGGCTTCGGTATTGGCACTGGATGATGGAAGTAAGCCTGAGATCAACTAATGGTAGATTTGGGGGAGACATTCCAGGTGCTATTACATTCAGAAGCACGAGAGGGAGTTCAGCCATAGATCATTTTTTGGCATCTCTTAATATGTGGAGTCTGGTTAACTATTTTCAAGTAAGTGAAGAGCTATATAGTGATCATTATGCTCTCGATTTAGCCATAAAATGGCCTGGCACCAATCTAAAAGGTAATCAATCTGAACAAAAGCCTCATTTGGGATAAATATTATAAAGGATAATATGTCTTTGTTCCAGGCATTGGTAAATCCTGCTATTAACCCAGTGGTAATAGTTAAAACTTGTACGCAGCTGATGGGAAATATCCGAGATGGATTTATGGAGAGAGGTTTGTCTAAGTTGAAAAAGGGCACTATCGTGGGATGGTAAGATAAAGATTGTAGACTGACCAAGGCAAAATTCTTAAGTTTACTCGAAAATGTAGAGACTCCTAAGAGGACGATTGTCCAGGCTAGGGCCAATTACAAAGAACATATTAGAAAACAGAAGATAATGTTCGATAATCAAGTCTGGGATAGGCTGGAGTTGGCGAGTAAAAACAATGATTCCCAAATTTCCTGAAAGACGTCAATGGCCGCCCCATATATAGACGCCACGGTAGTAGCTGTGTAGTTATGGTTAAGTTGCTAATCCCATAGGAAGAACACTTTTTGGGCGGCTTATAACTTCGCTCTCCCTAGACGAATCCTCACCAACCTTTGCAACAAAAGTATATGGCCCACTCTGAATATTTTTTTGCAACGTTTGGTGAGGTTTGGTCTCAGGGGGCAAAGTTATAGGGGGGGTCCCAAAATGTCTTTTTTTCCCATAGACTGAATGGGGACAAAACGTAGAGCCTAAACCGCTGGACGGATTTTCACCAAATTTGCGGCAGGAGCAGCGGCTTTGTCCCGCTTTTTTAAATTTGGTGAAATTTTTTTTGTTTTTTTTTAAAACAACTAAAAAGTAGGTCGCAAAAAATTAGTGATATCTATGTCCGTTCCACGGACACACTTCCCTATTCGCCCTGCGGACAGGACACCGATTGGGTAATCGGTTTGCGTCATGTCCACAAACATGCAACGTGTCCGCTGATTGGCTGGGATGAAGCATGAGGTGCGTCAGGTTGTTTTGATGCACCCGCAATGTTGGATCCATGTTTGGTGTCCGCGGACATCGCAGTAAAAACATATTAAAAAACACAACATTGCACTCGTCAAATTTATCAAATAATCTCTGGAGAGGTGAGGGGTGATGAGGATGGGATGGGATACGGCTGCAAGAAGCAAAAAACAGGTTTTTTTTGTCACGAAAGTCTGAACAGTTAGGATGTTCGTTAACAGTCCTGTGCAGGAACGGAAGAAGTGGTTGATTCCATCTTCGCCTCCACACAAAGCACTTGAGAAGATTGTGTTTGATAAAATTCTTAAGAGATCTGATGGGACTCACAGCATTTTGTCACACAGTAGATTTGGAGGTGTTCCACAATATGTGCCTAAAGTACAAGCCAAAGAGATTGCATTTCGGCATTCAAGGGATGGAGATGAATAATCATGGAATTGCGTGCGATTTTTGTTCCGAGTACACATACATTGTCAGAAAACATTGCCAACATGCCCTGTCCACCTAAAACAGAGCTTGTGGAACAGTTTAAATCCAGGTACAAATGATTACCATCTGTTTTTTTGATCAACGATGTTTTTAAGAAGTGTCCAAATAAAGCATTCAATTTATCTGTTAAAATGTATTCCCTTCTTTTTTTTTCAACTATTCCACTTTTTACAATTGCCTTACAATCCCACAAAAGGGATGAGACCTAGGCTACATAAGTGAAGGAGTCCGTGACCTAAGCATTGATGGGGCTATTGCTAGAAACACTTTGGGCCTCATTACAACTCAGGCGGAATGGGTTAACGGGCTCCGCTAATGGTGGCGGGCCCGTTAACACCATTCCGCCTGATTACGTGGTCCCCTCGCGGGACCCGGTAAGGACGCCTGGTCCTGTGTCCCTCGCGGGACCCGGTAAGGACCAGGCGTCCTTACTGGGTCCCACGAGGGGAAGAGGGAGCTCACAATGGGCCGGTCGTAATCAGCCTGTTAGCTCCCTCTGCCATTCCCATTGAGCCCTATGGGGGTTCAAATGGGAATGGGGAAGGTCCTGTCCGGGTTCCCAGAGGGATGAATTACCGGGCCCTCCGAACTCGGAATGGCCCGGTAATTCCCCATTTAGGGAACCCGGTGAAGGAGCCCAGTTTCGCAGCAGCCGTGGAGCTAACAGCTCCATCGCCACCTCCAAACTCGTAATGAGGCCCTTTGACTTTTTTGTGTACCCTATACTTCAGTTTTGGAGTAGGGCGCATTCTGTCATTGCGAAGTTTCCCTACCCCTTAGCAGCGCCACTATCATCAAGCAAGGGCAGCGCCCACATTTTTCCTACTGTGCACATGCACAGGGCCGGTCTTATTCCAGATTGCACCCCAGGCAGGAAGCATCATTGGCACCCCCCAAAATGTTGGCAGAGGTGCTAACTTCAGAGACGATGGTGAGGGGCAAACTTACTTGTGTGGGGGCATCTAACTTCTTTACGCATTCTAATGAGACTATTCTAATGCAGCTTCAATGTTACAATCAGTTATATCTCTCTTTCACTTATATAAAACCACTCATGAGCCACACACTTAAGCTCTGCTGTGAAAATGAACGGCCTCCTGCCCCTACGCTTACAATCACTTCCCTGACATGAAAGAATGAACACCCATCTGATTTCAATAGCCTAAAAATGTATGCATACGATTGCAGGTGCTAACAATAAAATGTTTTACATTGCCAATTGCCGGTCATTTGTTAAATGTGTTGCTGCCACCACCATTTATTTTCTGTGCTTTGTCCTTCTATGGCTCTGTTCGTATTACCAAACATGATGAACGGAAGTGTATCACTGAAGCTGATCATGGGTATTTGCCTGGGCTCTGCTTGATTCACTCAAGGTGACGGGTTGGGTGCACATGGGTGGGTGGGTGGTCATTCTAACCAGTGGCTGTGTCCACCATGTAGCCACACCCTCTAATTTATTTCTGATCTGGTGCTTCTTCAGTGCCTGTGTGTGCCTCGGCATGTGACTGGGTGCAACACAATGATGGGTGCAGCGTTGTGTCTGTGTTGTGTCTGTGTGTTAGCAAAACCAAGCAGCATGGGGAAGCCTGGCTTGGGACAAATTTAAGACCGATTGCAGAGTGCTAGGGAAGCGAGGACGACCCACAAAATATGTAACCGCATGTGGGTGCTGTATCACTTCTCTGCAAAGTGCTTTTAGCCTGCAACCTTCACTAATTTTCAACTTGATTGCATTATTTCAGTGACAACACAGATGGTTTGGCAGAAACGTAAATGGTGGGCTTGTAAACATAGATTGTTGCTTCTGCAGTCTGCAACCCCAAGCTTACCTTGTGGTATTACAGAGTAATACTACATTCCGAATGCCCGTTCTTCTATATTGTTTATATTGGTGGCCCAATATTTATTAATATTAAATAGAAGCAATTTCAGGTTATTTTACACTCTTAATTAAAAACGCTTGATGTTTATAAATTGATGTGCTTGTGCTACACCCAGAGCGTGGCAAAGAAAGGGCTATTCACGTCTGTGTTAAAATGTAATTAAAATAATAATGCAGTCAGACTGGCGCCCCCTAGAGCCTGGCAACTCAAGCAGCCACCAGCACTGCCTGATGCAATGACCGGCTGTGCACATGCATCAGAATTACAGTTCTCATGGATGCGGTGAGGCAAGTTGTTGCAAACTACGAATGTATGTTGATTCTGAGTGAAGGTCACCAGCTTTGAATTTTTGCTTGCGAGCTAAGGAAGCCCACGCATCGGACACACAGAATACACAGTATAAGGTTCAATTGTTTTTGACCTTGAGAGAAAGGGACCATTCCAAAAGGAATTGAATGAAATGAGGGTTGTAATAATGTAAGATATGATAAGGTTATGCATTCCAAAACTGGACTAAGGAACATGTAAATTCAGTTTATGAAAAATCGTTGGTGCAAACGGAGTCTGCGTTACGGTATGAGTTACGCCATGAGAATGGAAATGGTGAATATAATGTAAGTTTGATTTTTGATGATTTTATACCCGATCGAGCATCAACTTATCATTATTTGACCATTATTTCTGGGTTACATTCTACTTGTTTGTTCTGTGTGGCATATTTCAATAAAATGCAAGTACAGCCTTTGTGTGTAGTGGTCTTTCTAACATGCACATGGGCAGTCCAGCATCAAGGTGCATGTAGCCCACCACTCGGTTCCCCCAGGTTCAACGCTAATATTTCATTAAAATGCCATCTATGAGCACCTCTAATTGTGTACCACTTTCCACGTTGTTTTCCTCTCTTTTGAGATTGTTTCATGTCTGTGCTAATCGTTAGTTTAAACTCTATGACGAATTAATAAGTCAATAGATCATTTGTAATAAATATCAGCTAGTGAGACACATTTCTGTTATGTTTTCGAAACAGGTACATCCTGCCATTCTGCGATTGTCATAGATTTTACATGCCAACTGACGGGTTCTTTAACCGGCAGCTGCAGATACTTGTGAACAACTGGATATATTTGACTCTTTTTTGGAACGATCACCAAGGGCCCATATGCCCTTAAGCGGTACCAGCGATTATGAGCAACATAACATCCTTAACGATGGTCTAGCCCCAAGTTGATGCACAAGCCCTGGAATTCACTGTGCAACCCAAGCGCTTCTTTTACCCAAAACGAACACCTTGTGCACCCAAAAAGAAGAACGCGTGACTCATGAGAAACATTTTGGATCACGAGCAAAGAAACACATTTCCAATTTGATTGAATATGGGAATAGTCGGATGGTCTTATAAATTGTACAGTCTTGTTTCCTTTTAAAGTACGATTTAATATTCCGAATTGTGACGTGCTGTGTTGTGAGACGATGTGTGTTGCTTTTCGGGTTCTGCGTCACGCCACGTAGGTGATTATGGGTGCATTTGGCTACGCTGCCGAGGAACGTCACTGAGAAAGTTGGAGAATATCACTAGGTTTGGTGATGTGAGGCTCAGGTGCGGGGCATATGATTTAGTGACGTCAGGGCAGATCACCTCAGGCCGATGTAGCAACGGATAAGATTAGCACAAGATGGCCAGATTTTGCATGTTTACAAAAGAAGAAAACTAAGGTAAGGTGCATTGGAAATGTTTGTGTGATCGATCAACGTATGTATAAAAATAGATGCCCGGACCCTCGGGACAATAATATTTTCTGACCATTGCACTTGTCTAACTTATCAAATAATCTCTGGGGAGGTGAGGGATGATGAGGATGGGATGGAATATTTCTGACCTGATTGCGAATGAGTTTACAAAGTTTGGTGGGATTCTGTCATGAGGGGGGAAAATTAGAGGGTGGGTTCCAAAATAATATAATGGCTTATAAATGAGGTGCCATTTGCTGAATGTACACTTCTTTTGGGAAACTGATAATAGATCTAGATATACATGTTTTTGCAATGTTTGGTGGGATTTTGTCAAGAGGGGGCAAAATTAGAGGGGGGGCGCCAAAATAATGTAAAGGCTTATGAATGTGGTGCCATTTGACAAATCTACACAAAGGTTTGCAAAAAGTTTATAGATCTAGATATAAATGTTTTCGTAAAGTCTGAATGGATTTTGTGAAGTGGGGGCTAGGTTATATGACGATTGTATGTGCATTCATTTGACACTTTTGAAAAAATAAAACGTGGGTGGATTTACAGCAAACTTGCGTAAGGCGCATTGGCAAGGATCTACAAGCATGGTTTTGCAAATGTGCCAGTAGTGGTATACCTTTGGTGACTGAGGGGTAGCCTGTGGCCATGGGCAGTGGCCAGATTGTCCGGTTCATGGAATCAGGTCTGGCCATGACCACAAGGGACAAAACATAGGATTAAAGTGGCCATGTCCACCTGGGACTGGCTTTGTGGTGAAGTTATTCGAAATTAGGATAGATCTGAAAGGGAAGAAAAATGTGCTTGTGGTAATATGGTCATGGGGTTCTCTTTTTGGATTCTGCAGGCTGCCATGGAAAGTGAAGAGGGCCCTGTATGGAACCATCGCCTTCTCTTTCCATGGTGGCCATGTTGGAAAAGGATTTTCCTTCCTACACCGGGACGCCACAGGCGTCCCGGTGTAGGAAGCAAAATCCTCTTTTTTTTAGCACCACGGGTTCCCGCTTTGGGAACCTAGGTTGCGAATGGCCTTCATCCCCCATTTCAGGGGCTGGAATGGGGGGATAATGGTCGAGAGTCCTCGTTATCCACCCTCGCTTTTCTTGGGCTGATAACATGGGCTGCTCCCCTGGCATCACACAAAATGCAAATGGAAATGTTGGAAAATCTTACTGAGTCTATGTACTTTCTGAGAAATATAAAGTAGATGGAGTCTATAGTTTTTTTTTTAGTTCTATTTTTTTAGCTGTGAAAGGTGGTTCCATTTATTTTGTTTTTTGGATACATTTTTTTTGGCAGGAGAGCTTAGAACAAAAGGTGGGGAGGCAAATGAGGGAAGAGGCACCAAACACTAATATGGAGGGGGTAGTTGGACAGGGGAAAATGTTGCGCGTGTGTTATTTCTAAGGTAGGGGACAGTGTTTCACATGCTCCTTGATTACAGCAGTGGTGGTGCCTCTTGGGGAGGAGGGATGGCAGTAGCTGATTCTATTTTAAGATAAATAGCAGTTTTGCTAAAAGTATGTACTGTGTACTGGATTATTAATGGATGAGTAGGAATAGGTATTGGAGCTGTGCAAGGGAAATTTTGAAGTTGAAAGTTCCTAAATCAGTAGAAAATGCAGTTCCAAATTGTCCATGAAGCACAGATCTTATTGTGAAGTGTGTACGGGTTCTCGGACACGTCATTATGCCATGCGCCAGCATATGGTCATGTGGCACTCTCCAAAAGGTCTGCAATGAAGTCAGATGTTTGTAGACATTATGGTTAAGTTGCACTAAAAAAACCTATGAAATTCAATGAAAACACTTTGTTAAGGGGACATTATGGTTAAGTTGTGCTACTAAAAACCTATGAAATTCAGTGAAAAAACCTTGTTAAAGGGACGTTATGGTTCCAAGTAAAACCGAAAACTAAGCTAAGCAACCATAACTCGCGCCACCGCCGTGGTGCCTTACTTCCAAGAGTGTAGGCCCTGGCCACAACCACCGCACCATGTCACACCCATGAATACACCCATAGTATTGCGTATCGATTGCCTGGTTGTGGGGAGTGTGGCCATGCACCCAAGAACAAAGTTATAAGCAGTGGACGTCCAAGCCACTGCACACCTATCCCATGTAATATCTATGGACATACAGCTAGGAGTGCAGTCTCATGCCACAAGCACTGAAGGATACCACACCTATAGAAAAACATCACTGAGGTGGTTGTGGGGAGACCCTGCCTTTTTGGGTGCATGGCCAAACGCCATGCACCCAACCACAACGTTATAACCTCTTTATTTACAAGCCAACATGTGTCTTATCTAGTGCAGTGGTTGTGGCCAAGATGGATAGTTTTGGGTGCATGGCTTCAGGCTGTATGCCGTACACCCAAGCATGTACACACTGCCCTCAACCACTGCAGCTTATCACATTTATACTTCACACCCACACAATCGATTATGTATCTGGTAGGTGTGGCCAGCTCGCAGACTTTTGGGTACAAATTCAGTACATGCTACATTTACAATGTTTCCTTCTATGGGTGTGCTACTGATGTTTATGCACCTTAGGCCGGACGCCATACGTCCAAGACTGTAGGCACTGGCCACAGCCACTGCAGCATGTCACAGCAATGGGTACACCTGTAGTATTCATTATTGATGAGACGGTTGCGGGGAGTGTGTACAGTCTAGGCTGCATGGCCGAAGGCAATGCCCCCAAGAAGAACATTCTAAGTAATGGAGTTATAAGCCACTTCACATCCATATATTGAAATGTATGCACATAGGCCCTGCCCACAACCACTGCAGCATTTCACAGCTACAGAGACACCCCTAGTATTGAACATCACTCAGGTGGCTGTGGGCAGGCCATGCACCCAACACCATAGTTATATGTAGTGTACTTGCAAGACAAAATGGGTGTGATATGGTGTGGTAGTGCATCAGTCAGGCGGCTGTGAGGAGGGGCTGCAGTTATGGGTGCATGGCCAAAGGCCATGCCCCCAAAAGCACATTTGTACGTAGTGTTGCTATATGCCCCAATGGATGACATATGGTGTAGTAGTAGTGGCCAGGATGTAGAGTATTTGAACAAAGTAATAAGCACTGCAGTTGTAAGCACCTATGGATTTTATATACTTTACACCCATCCATTGATAAATCTATGGCCTCACACTCACGTCTGTAGCCTGTGGCTGCAAAATACTGCAGCATATCACAGCTATAGGTACACTTGTACTGGTTGTGGGTAGGCGTAGCGTTTTGGGAGCATGACCGAAGGCCATGCTCCCAAAACCTACTTTGTACGTAGTGAAATTACAAGGCACAATGGTTCCGATATGCTGTGGTGTTTCTGTCATGGACCCAGAGTGCTGTCTACATGCCCAAAGGCCATGCACCCAAGACTGAAGTCATAAGCTGTGGGGTTATAAGTGAAGATGGGTGTGGTATAATGCGGTAGTTGTGTACACGTCTGTCACGCTTCCATCTTCATCCACGCGTTCCGCGGACACATCCCAGATTCCAGCCCCCACTATCACCACCAAAATACATGCCAGGACATACTCTCCCCTGCCGGCAAAGGGTTGGACAAGGTCAGTGACGCCGATATTTGCCTCATTTCCCATCCCGGCGTTGGTTTCCATTCCGGCATTGGCAGCTGCCATGGAGACGCGCCACGGGCATTCTACGTCTCCGTTGCCGGCACCTGGAAGCTCCTCCTTCAGCACGTTCGATCACGTGACGGATGATGAGAGTCACGTGATCATTAGTCGGCATTCAAAAGCGACGTGCTGACTGCCCTCCAGCGCTTCACAGCTGATCATGTTGGGCGCATTACGGATTACGGATTACAGACTACCACTGACCTCGTATTTATTCTTGGACTCTGATTTGGCTTCTTCCTTCACGGTACCTTTGCCTGGAACTTACTCCTTTTGCTATACCCTGCTGGAACTGTTCTCTCTTGGACTCGACCACGTTTTTGTCCCCGGACTGCTATTGGATTGCCCTTTTGTTATGAACTTTGTTCTTGGATCACGTACCTTTCAACTGATTGAGTCACAGCTTCTGGCTTCTACGTCAGGTGGTGATTTCATCCTACTAAGTGCGTTTCCAAGCTGTCATCTTGTCGCCACCCATGCCGGCTGCCCCCGATAACATCCTTACACCAACATTGGGTCCCGACCACCTCCTAAGGGTAAGCCCTATTGTAGACTTCTTACATATTCATTATACAAGTCTAGGGTTCTGTGTTTATGACCTAACTTCGTGTTTGCCTTACAGTGGTCATAGGGGCATCTTCCAGCATTCCTGGTTCCGGCTGATGAAATTCACCACCTGTGGCCTCAAGGACCGCTCGGGCAGTAATTTCTTGTTTGCTCGAGTGGTACTTGGGGACGGAGGTTTCATCGGCTACATGACCATCAAGTCTTGACAACGTCCTAGCGTCTTGGCTGCATGGCTGCAGACGATGATACCAAAAGTTAACGTAAAAGTACTTAATTTACAAGGACCATGGTTCTGATATGCAGCGATGGTTGTGGGTAGGAACTATACTCTTTGTACCATGGTCGTAAGGCGTAGGTGGTAGGTTACACAACCAAGATGCAAGGGCCAGCCTACAGCCACAGCAGCATACTAGTACCATGGATTTGACGTGTAGGTTCGCATGTGTACAAAATGACTGGTAATATACTTACGCCTTACTTTGTTCAGAATCCATGCATTTAAAATGCCTTTAGTACTTGGCGGATGTATCCTTTCTTAATTTCTGTGATAAAAGAAAGAGGTATGTTAGTCTTTGCATTTCATGAAAACTTACTACATTGCATAATAGACAGTTTACCTTTTTTTTTACCCTCATTTTTACTTTACAAACCAGTGTACTGTGGATTCCGCTCAGTTTCTGTGTTTGCTTTTCTAATCCTTGGGTCTGGGAAAAAGAAATCTGTGTCGGATTAAAAAAAAACCTTTATTTGCTATGGTACTAACTACTTCTTTGTTTCCTTTGAGTCCTTCCTTCTTCTTTCTGATTAATGTTATGTTAGTTGCCTTGCTGACGATTTTTAACAACAGTTAGATACCTGTAGGCGTACTCTAACTGTTTGTAGTCTTCCACATAATATTTTGGTAATCTTGAAGTACACATTCTTTATTAGATTTTGGCTTTAAAAAGATTAAATACGCATTTGTAAGATTATCTGGCAATCTCTGCTTTAGAGTAATGGTGCTATCATTACATTCGAACCATCCACGTTTCTTTTTAATGTATGCAGTGTAGTGACCTGCATTGGTTGCAGCTCCTGCGTGGTAGATTATACCTATTGTTGTAAAGGTTTTCTTTCCAAGTGACACTTGACCCTGTGTGAATCCAGTCAGTTTGCAGTTGTTTTTGGTACCATCTGCATTGTAACGTAGAAGCATAAGTATTATGTAGGCACTATGTGATTATATCAGTAAGGTGGAGCGATTGTCTGAATTGCAAATAGTACATAATCTGCCATGGTTTTGCATTCTGTACAAGTTGCTGAAATGGAATGGATTCACAATTAGGTATGTAAACATAAACAAATCGCTCATTTGGGATTTGTTCCTGTATCACATTGCTACAGAGAGTGCATGTATGTTTCCACATGTACGAAATATGGAAGATTTCTTTTACAGGTATGCTTTTGTTTTCCAATACTAGTAGTAAGTACATTAGAAATTCTTATGAATCTTCTTGTGAGTTTATAGTGAATCTCACCATTCTAGCACAGTGGTCCAATTCTTGCCTTATTCCGTGAACACTGTACGTGTTGTCTGGATTGTTTGTTGCATTTCTATGAAGCACTAACATTTGCAAACACAATTGGTCTGTACTGTGTAAGTAAATATTGTTAACAATTGGTGGTAATTGAAATAGAATACTCATTGCTACATTTGCATAGCAACTTACCCCAGTTTCTTTTGCAAGTTTGAATGGACCAGCTAGTTCTGCATCTGAGTGCATTTTTCGGAGTTGTTGTTCCTTCTTTGAAGACGTACCTGGTTTACTTTCCCTAATAGGTTCTTGTTTGTTTGTGGTCATTGATGAAGCGTTAGCTTCTTTCTTTTCTTTGAGGGATTTGCTGCTGGATTCTGTTGAATTTCTGTTTGATTCAGTTTTCTTTTTCCACGTTTTACTTTATCTGGAATAGGATATTGTTTCAGATGGGGGGTGTACAGTGAACGCAGTCTATTGTATTCTAGGATGCAAGGAATATCAGCTTTGACTTTACTTGCATCAAAGTTCATTAGCAATAGTCCGTCAAGTGTGCGTAAGCATGATAATGCTACGTAGCTCATGCCTTCTTTAAAGACTGTGTTTCCTATATCTATCAATGCTTTGTCTAGGGTAAGACCTTAGGATTTATGAATGGTAACTGCATATGCAAGAGTTAGAGAAAATTGCTCTTTACGTACATACATGTCTTTGAAGAGAAGGAATCGAGCAATTGAGCGCCCTATCCTTTTCACTTCTGAAAGTTTATCAAAGCGAATATTGACAAACTGGATATTTCTATCACGTGGGTATGATTGAAAGCCAACAACTGTACCCAGTGCTCCATTAACTAGCCCTTGCTTGACATCAAGGTTACGTTTAAGCATTACTCTACAATTTAAGGATAATTTCAGTATTTTTTCCAACCCAGCTGAGTTGGCTTGCTCACACATGGGTACTGTCATACCATGTACGTCTAGTTTGTCTGTAGCCCTAATTTCCATTATTGGTTGCATTACTTTATTTAACATTGTTTCATTGAATTTGAAACAGCTTGCAAGAGTTGGCATTAAGGCCATACAATTGACATTTCTGTGGGCTAATTGTTCCATAGCATTAGTTGCACATGCATTATCGCCATAAAGTGCATGAATGTGCCATACTATTTGTGATTCTTGCGACAGTACACCAACTCTAATACTTTTTAAGATGTTGGCATAAGTGAGATCTGCAGACTGCTGCATGTTCTCTGTTAATTCTTTGTATTGGAAATGTTGCCAAAGGTTGACATTTCCTATGCTGCCAACAGTGTTACGACAGAGTTTGTGGCCTAAGGTTTCAAAAATAGGTTCACCTTTCACTGGCCTCAATTGTAGAAGATCTCCGAAAACGATAATTTGTTTCCCTGCAAAGAGTTCTCCGTTGTTATTTTTAAGTATTCCTGTAATTTGAGGTGAATCAAAGCCAACATTAGGTTGGAGACAATGCTCACTTCATCTATTTGTAGCATTTTCATTTGTTTCAATATTCTGCGTACTTCCATTGCAGTTTCTGCAGAAAGTTTGTAATAGTCTAATTTACTGTGATGCTCTACTGGAAGCAGTAGTAATCGGTGTAAAGTGACACTGCCTATATTGTAGGCAGCTTACCCTGTGGGGGCCATTACAACAGCTGACAGTTTGTTGTTTTTCAATTGTTGAAGAAACTTGCTGATGATTTTGATAAAGAATGTTTTTCCTGATCCAGCTTCACCACTCACGTACAGCAGTATACATTTGTAATTTTGGCAGGTACATTCTTTATTTTCGTGTTGCACACATGTACAATTTGTTTTGTTACGTCTTCAAAAATGATGCGCTGATCTTTCTTAAGTTTTGCTTGTTGTACAGTTAAGTCTTCTGTATCTTCTTGATACTGATACATGGTGTTTTCTACTTCTGCCAAAGCTACTTCTGCATAATTTGCTATTAGTGGTTGTCCTAGTGGTTCTTGACTTCCTGTTACGGAAGGTTGACTACTGTCAGAAAAGTCCTTATCTAGTTGGGCCTGAAGTTCTTCTTCCTGTTGCTGCTCATTGTGTAACATTGTTTTGTACTGCGTAAAGTTCACATCGGTGATAGTGCTTTAATTTGCTTTGAAAGCATCTTCTTAGCAGTCCTAGTTATCTAGTATGTCTTCCTCCTTTCTCTATGGTTTAAAAAGTTGTAACAGACATGTAATATAGTTCTTTCTGTTGAGGAGTTTTTAATGACAATTTCACATGATTAATTAAGCTTTGTTTGGTAAGTTTCACTAAGTTCCCTTCACAATTGGGCACTCTATATCTACGTTTGCTTTCATCGGGTTTTATATTATTTTTATATGCCAAGTGCTGAGCCATGTGATATAGACACATGCTTTCCAAAGTGCTACACCTGTTCGGATTGTATGTGTCCAGTAAATTGTTTTTTAGAATGTCTTGGCTGTTTGGATTATTTCTGGCAATTGTTTCTATGTCCTCATATGATTTCAGCACTCTTTTTCTAGATTTAGCAGGACCAAGACTTAGCCATAATATATGTTGTCTGATATTCCATACAAAGCAGTACCGGTTAAACGATCTACTGCTTCATAGGCGCCACATTTTCAATGAGAGAGCATTTTTATGCCTAGGCTGTACAATTATTGTGATAGTGTTTTGTCTGATGCTAGGTCGTCCCAGAGGTCTTGAAGCTCTGTTTTTTCTGCTTTTGTTAAGTAGGCTATAACATATCGTGCAACAGCAGTAGAATTGTCTGAAATGTACTGCACATATATGTTTGCATTTCATAAGAGGGCAATGATTGCATTGTAATCATTAATATATTTTGATTCTTCTGTTCTTTTTATATAATACGTGTTCTTAGGTGATTTACCTTTAACACTATGTCGAACTGAAGACATGAAGTTGTTTACTTCGCCTGTTTCTGTAACTGGTCTAGGGAAACCAAAGCGGCATTTGGTGTAGTATTTACCTTTGTTTTTGTATTTGCAACAACAATATTTGCCACATTTGTGTCTTTGAAATTGTAAAATCTGCCCATGCAACTCTCTATGTGTCTGTTGTGAAGGGATTTCACAAGTGACATATTTTTGGATAAACTGCAAAACAGTGCTATCACTGTCGTGACCAAATTTAGGTGCACCTTTGATCCATAACAGCATGTGAATATGTGGTGCTCCTCTCGCTTGATATTCTTTTCTCCAAAAGAAGTGTTCCACTTCTCCGAGGGGAGGAACAGTTTTATTGCAAATGAAGTGTAGCATGGCAATGAAACGATGATGGAAATATCTTGACACGTTAACTGTTCTAGAGAGCAAAGTTCTCCAGGTGTTAATATATCTATGTTGTTTTTGTTGCCGTTTGCTATGCGTAGGAACTCATGTAAATCTTCCCATGCATATTCTGCACAGCTTAGTGTAACAAACCAAGTCTTTGGTCCTAGGTTTCTGATCACACAACGCACGTCTCCGTGCCGTCGGTACCAGTATTCCTTTGTACCAAGCATGTTTGCAAACAAATTTGTTATACTTGATTGTAAAACCTCATCTTTTTCCTGTACTTTTTGTATTAATTGCATAGCTGACATACTTTGAAAGTGGGTTCCAGATTTCAAAATCTGTGCAACTCCGAACATAACATAGAATTGCTAATTCACTTTCATAGAGTAGGTGGAATATGTATTCCACATTTTGTCTAAATCTGGGATCTTGCGAATACATTCGTGATGAGCGGTATTCTGATGCCCCAATCTGAGTGGGTCTATCATCGTATCTTCCGCCTTTGCCAGTAGGAAATAGCAGTGGAAAAGCACGTGCTTCTATACTTTTTTCCCATATACTCATTGGTGACCCTTTGGTTTGTCGCATTTGGTAAGTTTCTAGTGCATCATCTATGCATTCATTGGAATGCAATGGATGAATTGTGTACTGGTCCAAAAGAGTGGATACTGTAGCAGGATCCAGAAGTTCGAATTGTCCACTTTCTGTTGGCTCTTCAATTATTTCAGTTGTTTCCCTTAAGCCGTCTTCAATATTTATTTCCTTGTAGTACTCGTTATTGTCTTTTAGATATTGCAATGCTTGTGTAACTTTATGTAAGTCCACCAGTTGTTGCCAAATATTTTTGTCTTATTTTGGTACACCATTTACCAAGACTATTAAAGAATGCTCTATTGAAAGTTGCACTCCTAGAGTGTGTGCATTTTCGGTTAGATCTAATGGCAAATAAACTACTTTGTCTCGAATGCCTTTGACCAATTCAGAGGAAGGTAATTTTGCTGTTTTTGGATGAAGGCGTATAATTGCTTGAAATGGGTGAACTGTTTGAATTATGATGTTCTCATACAAATTGAGTTGTTGCAGGATTTTTGGTAGTGGGAACATTTCCAAATTATTTGTAATAGCACGTGAAGGAGTGTGGTTGTTGTCTAATTTTGTAGTGCAGTAACTACAACATATTAGACGTTCAGTTAGTTCATATTTGTTTTCTGCTAAAAGGTAAACAGCTAATTCAAAACATTTAGAATCTTCATTGTTTTCTATTTTGTATGCTATGTCTATATTTTTTGTGTTTCTTTTGTAAAACATTCTGCGGCAACGCACATGGTTTGGTACTTCGGCCGATGCCCTTTTAAATTTTAGAATTTCTTTTCTGTATGTGTGTAATAGAAGGTTGCAGCCGGTCGAGTGGCACAGCGAGTAGAGAGCTTGCTTTGACATCGGTGCAGAGTCTGCTAACACAGGTTTGAATCCCGGCAAGGACAAACTAAGCCTTTCATCCTTCCAAGGTCGATAAATGAGCACCACACACTGTGGGTAATAATAAGCATCGCTCAGATACCTGAGGGTTCGTAGCGCTATGTAAATGCCAAATTATCATTTATTATCATTTAAGTGCAGAACTGTTGCTTCTATGTTCTAAAACTATTGGATTTTGTAAGTGGCTTTCACTTCCAAAATATTTTCTCTGAATACGGTCAATTTCTTCTTGTAAGTATTTGGATGTACCATGCAGAAGAGTGTTATTCAAATTGCCTAATTCTGAAGCTGGACTTTTTGCATAGTATATTTTATACACTAGATTTCTAACATTTGAACGATGTATTGATATCCTTTTGATATCATGGAAGGTGCTTTTGCAAATAGGCCCAGAAATGCGGCCTAATGAATGTCCTTGTAGTCCTGTGTATTTGCGCACTGGACAAATATCCATATTTTGCAGCACTTTCATTTTAATTTTGTCTTTACCTTTTACATACTGATTGAGGAACTGACATAAAGATTTGAAAGATTTGTTAGGAATGTCACACATTGATGTGCACGGCCATTTGTATACTGGACGGTGTGGTTCTGTCGAATCGAGGGGTAGTTCTGAGTTTTCAGGGGATACTTTTGTAAGCAGTGTTTCTTGTTCCATGATGGTACTATTGATTTGTTCATACCCTCGTCCACTGATATGGATGGCAATTGTGTTTGTTTCATTTTGTTTGCATGCTTCTTCATAAAAATATGGTTCTGTGGTTGTTGTGGGACTCCATTCACCACCACAAACATTTAAGAAATTATGTTTGTTCACATTCCGTTTATTGCTGAGTTTCTTTTGTAGTTTGGTACTTAGTTTTGTTAATGCTTTCATCCTATTTAACACTAATATGAACATCTTCCTTTTGAGAAGGATTGCACTGTCCACGAGAGCTTGTAGGATTCATTTTCTATGGTAGGTTTTAAGGGTTGAGGATGATTTCGGTCCTCTTCTTATTAGATTCTGAAGGACTCTGTGGTGAAACTTTTTTACTAAAATACTTTTTTTACTGTGGGTTCTTGTTACTATATCAGGATTATTAGGAGCATTGCTAGCTGTACCGGTAGCCGTTTGTTTGGCAGGATTTTTGTGTTTTGTGACGCATTTTGATGGAGGAGGTAAAGTTTCTGTACTTGGCGCTTCCTTTGTTTTGCTACACGACTGTATTAGCTGGTTTGTTCCAACGCTCTCTACAAACTCTACTACAGATGGATGCTTAGATTGGACACTTTTCTTTTTATTTGCTCTAATTCTGCGTTCCTTTCTACGGACTTGCTTTCTGGTAGGCATTCTTTGGGGACTGCTGAAAAAAAGAAGGCATGCTTTGGTCTGTTGTAGAATGTAGGTGTGTCGTGTGCATGAGTTCATGACTTTGATGGGGAAGCTGTTTGTCGTGGTGTGTGCATTACACTCTTACAATGATTTGGGAAGGCTATTTTTCCATTTATTTAGCTCTACAATGTGCTTCAGATGAAAGTACAAAGTGGTCTAGTGGTGAGAAGCATTAATTGTAAACGAAATGGCATAAAATTGAAACAGCTACTTCTTTCCTACTACTAACATTCTAATGATTTTGTATGTTATTTGAGTTCCAAACACACAGCGATCTGTGAGCCATTCTGCCTGTTATTCTTTGTTTAACAAAATGGGATTTGTGAGTAGAACGGTGCAGAAATCAATGTTTGCTTTGGTGCCCATAGCTACCAAATAACCCTCTCACCCTCATTGAGGAATAGTTATAACATAAAGGTAGTACTGTACTTACTTTTATTGGCAAAAAGACCAGGTTTCTTCGAATATGTCGTTTGAAGTGTAGATGCTGTTGCTTTCCAGGAGAGTAGTCTTCACTGTGATTGAGAAAAAAAAAATATTCACTTTGTGTGTTTAAAGCAATGATGATACTCTACACGTAAAATGTGCATCATTTCGCAGAGTATTCTACTTTCGTATTGCAACACAGTGCCTGAGTGCATTTCACTTCACTATGCGCTGTCTTTGTATGTGTTTTGCAGTATGTTACTTGCAAGTCCTTCAAAAATGAGAACAATTTTAAGGCTATGAAAATGCCTTCTTTTTTTAAAGCTATTTTATCTATAGGAGAGAGGTTTGTAAGCGTTAGGACATTATAGTAGATGGGAAAAAAATGTCTACTTTTACATTACAAATACGATGCCGAAAAATCGGGAGACCCTCAGAGGGAGATGTCACCACAGCACTCGGGAGCGCTTAATCTTCACATACGATCGCATTGCAAGTACCATTTCCGTAGGCCGTACACAGTACACAACTCAGACATTTTGTACTGTAAACTTGAGTTTCGCGCTAAATACGCATGCCTGTAACGTATGCATAAGTTATGCGGGAGACAATAAGACGTGGTGCGGTTTGCCAATGAAAACTTGGACATCTTGCACTTAACAGGGGAAGCGTTGGTATGTATTGCCTATGCAGATTTAGCAGCATTAATTTGTGTAAATGAATTCATAAGGGCTGCACATCTTCTCTGATTAAAATATGCATACCTGTACTCTATAGTCATGCATGTGGGCATGCATGGAGGTGTACGTAGAAATCTGACACACATGCACAGTCGTTTGTGAGGTAGATGCTTTGCAACGATATGCGACTTCCATTCAGAGTCATCGTTAGTTCATTTGAAGTGTGCAATGTTGCTGACGGAGTTAGATTAAGCGATGTTCAATGTGATTGGTGGATGGTTGTGTGAATGCTTATTTGTGGCCAATGAGGGACTGGATTTGCGACTGATGTGGAAAGGGTAGAAGGACTGGGTAAGAGTTACGTGCCGCACATAGACAATGCTTGTCCGCGGGTAGGGCGTGTCACATAAGGGTTTCTACAGCAAATCCATTATGGAAAGGGGACTGTAGGCATTAGCCAATCAGATGTTCACATTGTTCTTTTGTGTCGAAAGACGGCGCGTATACTGAAGATGGCAGAGGTGGAGAGGGTCAGGTTTTTGGTGCTTGGAGACATTTTTGTCCATGCCTTACAGCACTATGCCGAGAGTAGGCATGTGACACACCATTTCGATGTGAGAGGAGTGGAGGTGGTGTGGAGTGCTGAGGCTGATCGCGATGTTGCGTCAATTCTGCAAGTTTGCAGACAAATGCGTACGATGACCTCTCCTCATGTGGTACTTTTGCACTACAGTGCTTGCCATTTGGGCTACTTGAGTTCATGTACTTTGTTGGAAGATTTAAGAGAGTTGGTTCAAGCAGTGATGAACATCTTTCCTACTGCGAAAGTAATTTTTTCCGGTTTATTCCCTATAGGAAAATGGGACAACAGTTCTGTTTTCTGTCCTGATTAAAGTATTGGGAGGTGCATCATCAATCGCGGCATGCGTGCTTTCATGTTACGAGCTGGTATGTTTTTCTGCAGCCACGACAACATTGATCCCAGGAATGCAGATTATTTTGCAGCAGATGGTTTTGCACTGTCTTCTTTGGGAAATGCCATGTTCTTTTGGAATGTACGGGTTTCTTTAGAGAAGGTTCTGTAATGGCTGTAAGAGGAAAATAATAACACATTTTTTTAAAAAAAAAACATAAAAACAGGTGTCTGTCAGGCATCTGCCCAAACATACAAAAAAAAACTGCTCTTTTGAGAGCCCACTTTCAAGGGGAAAAGGGGATTATTACTTAACTGTACAGTCTTCACGCTCTGATCCTGTACTTGTCTGCGGACATGGCCGTACTTTGCAGGCAGCGCATATTACCAATGGGGATTTTGGCATGGAGACGCATGCAAATGAGGATGAGCGCAGCTAGGGATTGGTGAATACAGTTCAGTAGGTGTGTTCTAAACGGCGAGCTTTTGTGCGCCGTCCACTCTCTGACAGGACACCACTCAGCTATGGCTCTGTGTGCTCGAAAACAGATTATCTGGATTTTGGGAGACTCATGGATACATTGGTTGAAGGTGCATGCAGAAAGTTGCCAACTATCTACAGATCTTGGATTGCCTCATGCGGAAGTGCACTGGCATGGCGTGCGTGGAATGAGATGGCTGGACTTAGTACCTCTCTGTGTTACTTTACTGACAGAGCGTCATCCTGATATACTTATCATTCATTGTGGAGGAAACAGTTTAGGCCACGTCTCTGGAATTTCTTTGCAATTTGCAATGAAGGAAGGACTTGCCCTGATCATGGACATGTTCCCCAATTGCCACATACTTTTTTCCCGTATTGCACAAAGACAAAAATGGCTGCGTTCTTCTGCATTTGGTCCAAAAATGGAGAAAGCGAGACGCAATGCGAATAAGGCTGTTTGCGCTTTTCGATGTTGGCATGTCCTCATTCCACAATGAAAACATTTAGTTTCGCAGCTCTTTCATTTGTCGCCGAGATGGCGTCCATCTCACATATGCTGGCAACCAAATTTTTCTTCACAATGTACAAAATGCATTGCGCCCTTTTTTTGCTTCACACTAACCTATCTCCCATTCCGTTTTCCCCAATGTACAGTTTTTGAAGGAGAAACAACAACACCAAAGGCTCTTTTCAGAGCCACCACTTACTCGCAGCGTAAAGTCCATTGGATTTACTCCGCGTGCACCCTCCATTTCTGTGTCCTACGACGGTCCGCTGACTTTTTCAAAAATGCACCGGGGGCCTACAATGGTCACTTTCTAGTCTTACTGTTAAACTGAGAAAGGTGGTCCTGAAAAGAGACATTTTTAAAAAATGTTTATTTTTTTCCACTTTCCTGCTTTTGGGCACATGGCACACTAGGAGAGGAGGCCAAAGGAGGGTAAGGAAGGGACACCAACCACGGGGATAAGAAGGGGCAGGTGCAGAGAGAAACCTACAGGGTGATATTTACTTGCGTAGGAAGCAGTTATTCTGATGCTCTGTGACCGTAGCCTCAAAAGCACTTCGAAAACTCTCCTGCTGCAGAGTACTGCGTCACAATACATACACACTATTGTCACCTTTGAAAGAAAAGGGTCAGTAGCGTTTCGAATGGCTTGTGAGGCAGCTGGAGGGAGGCGCTCTCCCACAGGAGTATTTCTTGTGGTGGGATGATCGGACATGCAGGATGCTGTGGAGGAACTTAACCTACTCCGTTCTTCACATGGCACCACCTTGCAAATGTCTGCACTGTGGAACGAAGTCAGGTGGCGCTTCATAGTTGTAGTACCAAACCTGGACACACCAGGTCTCCAGCACCAACTGGCACTTGTTACACCTGACCTGGCTCGCACATGCTTTTGGTACGTTCCTACAAACGGAAAACAACCGCCACACCCACGACTCCCAGCGAGTGCTTGTAGTGCACATTTCCTCCACCTCATTCTCCTCTTCCTCCTCTTCCTCAATCTCCACATCCTCACCCGTATATCCCTCTGCAGGCCCTTGGGGAGGTGGTGGCAGTGGAGGGTTTGGGGGTGGTGCTGAGGCTAATGAAGCAACAGTACCCATGGATGCCATAACAATTACTTTCCTATTCGTCGCTACAGCAGTAAAGGCAGCACAACTCAATCTGCTATAGCCAGCAGCACAATGAAGATGCGCTCTGGGGTGTGGCCATTTATAGGGGTGGAGGGATGCACCTCATCACCATCTTCATCACTGAAAAGCGTTGTAAAATGTTTTCACAGCATGTCCACACGATATGTGAAACTATACTTTTATACTGTACAAAACATTGCCTTGTATGTATGCAGTGTTTTGTACTGCTGCAGAAGCACACAAACTGCGGAAATTAGTCCACACACTCGGCGTCGGTGCGGTCACATGATGACGTCCTGAACACATGTGCGACAGAAATGGGTGTCCGCTGGATAGCAAATGCAGACTAACAAACGGACACTGTTCAGGTTCTCCGACTAATTCAAAGTGCGACACAAGTGACCTAGACAGTTAGGGACAGGTGCGATGTCCGCTGTACTTATTATGGTTGTACTGCGCGTATGCGTACATGATATGCTCACTGTACGGACAGGTCCAGTGTCCTTAGACCAACTCCATTTTGTTTGACTATGAACATGCCGGCCACCGCACCTGTTCTACGGACGGTACCATCTTGGCTGCGGACGATACGGACAAGTATAGTGTCCTTAACACGCTCCCATTTTGCTCATTTACAGACATCCCGGACACCTGGTGTGTTCTACGAATATGTTTTATGTCGTTTGTAAGCAGTACGGCGAGGCATAATGTCCTTAGGACACCGCTTTCTGTTTCTTTACGCACAACTTGCACAAATGGTGCCGTCAAACATCAATTCCATCTTAGTTGTCATTAGTACGGGTAGGTGTACTGCCATTACAACATCCACATTCCATTCCTTACGGATAGGTCGAACAGGCGCACTGTTCGCGAACATTTTAAGTCTTTTTTAAAAAAAATTATTCTACAAACACTTTGAACACCAACTACTATACAGAAACATCCCAAACACGCGCACATACTTCATTCCAAAGAAATACCGATGGAAGCAGAAACTGACACAAATATAGGGGAATTAGGATTCAACACGGGCTGGTTATGAGGGCAAGATTTGTGAGGGGAAAAGGGATGGATGTTTCGTCGAAACGTCTATTTTGTACTTGCAGGTTTGGGGATGGTTGACTAGGGAATGGAGAAGGGGGGCAGGTACATGTGGGACAGTGGTAACATACTTTTCCTCTCGCACAGTCCTCCACAAATTCCCTTAAACTTTTAAAATTCTCATTCAGAGTCTCCATTTTCAATTCAATCCTTTTCAGCCTGTCTTCTTCTGTGTCGTTTGTTGCACTTTCTTCTTTTCTTTCCTGATCTGTAAAAAATAACTACATATCTATTAAATGCCCATAAAATACTGCCCATTACTTTGCATGCGCAGAGTGCTGTGTACCATTGTTATTGCTCTCTTCTGACATTTCCCCATGCGGAAAGTACTCTTCCAACCACTCCAAAGTACTCGCCATTTCTGTGTCAAAACAACATAAATGCGTTATTACTTCTGCACCACATGCCAAAAAAAATACACACACATATAAAAAAAAATCTTTCACATACTATTTTTAAGTTATTTCCCTTTGTCTTAGTGCGTCCACTGTCGGTGTAGGCTGCAGAGTTTCTGTGAAGTCATTACGATGGAGGCATCCTTTTCTCTTTATGGTACCATCCATTTCATTCTACATGTTTATTAAAGGTGTCTTTTCCATTTCACACGTTAGGTTTCCATTTTTTGTGTAAGAGAATAGTACATTTTCTGATACCCGCTGCCTGTTTGGGTACTGTTGAACTCGTCCGCCCCCTTCCGCAAACAGATGCTCAGTCCGTCCCTTTCTATTTCAATGTTTTTTTTCTTTTTTAGCAATGAATTGTGTACCGAACAATTTGGCATATGATAGTTCTGCAATGATATGTTACATTTTTTGGCCAATATTGTAATGCCAATCAGTAGTCGAAGTGCAGCGTGAAAATGAAATGCACAAGTGATATCATCAGTGATGTCATCAATGATATTTGTGATGTCATCTTTGATGTCCTGGGTGTTAGGCTTAGTAATGTACGTTGAGGGGTAGGGGGCGAGTTTTGGTTGATTAGGTTACCATAAATGGGGAATGTGCAGTGTTTTTGGTGTGAAGGTGAAGTGTAACATCCCTTTAACAAGGTTTTATGACTGAATGGACATATATGTATATGGCAGTGAACAAAAGCAAAGGGGCTCAACATGTGATGTCATCAGTGATGTCATCAATGACATTTGTGATGTCATCTTTCATGGTGTGGGTGTTAGTGTTAGAAGTGCACAGTGGTGATGGCAGGTATGGTGGCTTAGTTTACCATAACTGGCGCATTTCAAGGGTGTTTCGGTTTTAATTGGAACTGTAACGGGGAGGTGGAAAAGTTTTTTTAATGAAGTGTACAGGTTTTTGATAGGGCAATTTAACTATAACGTTCCCTTAACAACGTTTTTTTGTAGTGAATATGAATATATATATATATATATATATATATATATATATATATATATATATATATATATATATATATATATATATATATATATATATATATATATATATATTTTACATGGCCTGCGGAAGCGGCCATGTAGTTATGGTTAATTTGCTAATCCCATAGGAAGAACACTTTTTGGGCGGTTTATAACTTCGCTCCCCCTGGACGAATCCTCACCAAGCTTTGCCATAGACAAAATGGAAACAAACTTTTCTCACGCCTACAGCTCAAACCGCTGGACGGATTTCCACCAAATTTGCGGCACGAGTGGCGGCTTAGTCCCAAAAGTGTTCTTTTTTTCAATTTGGTGTAAATCAGTCCAGTAGCTTTTTTTTTTAATGACCAACCCGTAAGGCAAAAAAATTAGTTATATCTATGTCCACTCCGCCGACACACTTCCCTGTTCGCTCCACGTACTGGATACCAATTGGCTAATAGACTTGCGTCGTGTCCGAGGACACGCAACATGTTTGTTGATTGGCTGGAGTGAGGCATGAGTTGCGTCAGATTGTTTCGATGTGCCCGCCATCTTGGATCCACGGACACCCACGGACAGTGAGGCGTGAGAGTGAGCATAAATCCAATTTTGGGGAGTGTGTTGGTGTGCAGGAGTGTTTGGGGAGCGTTGGGGAGTAAGAGATGGGTCAAATGCTGTATTTGTTTAGGTGGCAGGCACCCCTGATGTGTTTGCCATGTCTGCGGTCTTCGCTGTTGTCCACGGACAGGTTTTGGGTTGTTAGTAGAACATTGATTGTAATTAATATCCCCTATAAGCAGCCCACATACTACAGTCAAAATGTTTGGTAGCATGGGTGTTTTATGCTGCGGTGGTTGTGGCCAGGGCCTAGAGTCTTGGGTGCTTCGGCCATGCACCCAAGACTCCAGGCCCTGGCCACAACCACCGCAGCATAACACACCCATAGAATCAAACACCCATCAAATATCCACAACCCAAACATTTGTGTACTGTTTCATTTGTAGAGATTGTACGTGAAGTTTTGGCTAGGCTATGCAGTTAAGATTGTAGAGTTTGTAACAAGGACTGTGCCATAAGATACCCATAGAAGTAAACATTTTGGATTGTGGTGTATGGTTAGATGTTTGCCTGAATGGGTGTGTTATGCAGCAGTGTTTGTGAGTCCATTTAGTTTATATTTACTGGTTGAGGTTTTTTTTTTGTGGTTGTATGCAGTTTTTTCATGACATGGGTAATTGGGCCAGACAGACTTTTTCGATCTCTGTGATAAAAGAAAAGATCATATGTTAGAGTTGGTAGTTCATAATGAGTTATTGCATTGCATAATAGACATTTCTGTATTTTTGTTACTTTTTAGTCATATTTAGTACTTCACAAGTACTACAGTTCAAACCAGTGTACTGTGGAATTTGCTCAGTTTCTGTGTTTGTTTTCTAAATATTTGGGTCTGTGGGGAAAAAAAATCCATGCTGGATTAAAAAAAAAAAAACTTCTATGTTGTGGTACAATATATTTCTTTCATTGTTTTTCTGTTTATTTCTTGTTTCTTGCTAATCTTCTATCTGGTGGCTTGTTGCAGATTTTTGGGGCAATTAGATACCTGTTGGCGTATTCTAATTGTTTATTTCTACTTTTATGCTATTCATCTATCTGTTGGGTTGTTGCAGATTTTTTGGGACAGATACCTGTTGACGTATTCCAACTGTATATTTGTTGTTTGATTTCAGTGGTATTTATTTATCTGTTTGCTTGTTGCAGAATCTTTGGGCAGTTAGATACATGTTGGCGTACTCTAATTGTGCACAGTTTTGAAGTTGAAGTTTTGATTATGTTCATACACAGATTACGTATTAAATTTTGGTTTTAAGAATATTAAGTTAGAGTTTACAAGATTTCCTGGTAATATCTGCTTTAGAGCAATGGTACTATCATTACATTCAAACCATCCACAATTCTTTTTTATATATGCAGTGTAGTGATCTGCATTGGTTGTGGCTCCTGCGTGGTAGATTATACCTATTGTGAAGGTTTTCTTACCAAGTGATACTTGACCATGTGTGAGTCCAGTCAGCTTACAGTTGTTTTTGGTACCATCTGCATTGTAACGTAAAAGCATTACCATTACATATTTACTATGTGTTTGTATTTGTAAGGTGGAGCGATTATCTGAATTGCAGGTAGTACATAATCTGCCATGGTTTGCATTTTGTACAAGTTGCTGAAATGGTATGGATTCACAGTTGGGTATGGATACATACACAAAGCGTTCATTCGGGACTTGTTCCTGTGCCACATAGCTGCAGAGAGTGCATGTATGTTTCCACATGTATGAAATCTGGAAGATTTCATTTATAGGTATGTTTTTGTTGTCCAATACTTGTATTAAGTACATTAGAAATGCTTGTGGATCTTCTTGTGAGTTTATAGTGAATTTGACCTTTTCAGCACAGTAGTCCAATTCTTGTTTTATTCCATGAACACTATGGGCCTCATTACACGGTAGGCGGAAGACCAAGGTGCTATTAGCACATTGGTCCATGCCGGTAAAATACCGGCACCACCTTGGTGGAAAGGGGAATTACCACCCTATTCCAAGGTTGGCAGGGCGGTAATTCCCCCTTCCCCCATTGCCCTTCCCCATTCCCATTTTTGCCCCATAGGGCTCTATGGGAATGGGGAAGGCGTTAATTATGGTGCCGCAAATGGCGGTACCGTAATTAGCACCCTGGTCCCTTTGCGGGTTGGTTTGCTGTGCTAAACAGCAGGCGTTAAAGTACCTACACGCAAAGGGACCTCGTAGTAAGGCGGTAAGGGTTTACCGGTACCGGTGCCCTTACCGGTACCGGTAAACCCTTACCGCCGTCTGTGTAATGAGGCCCTATAAGTGTTGTCCGGATTGTTGGTTGCATTTCTTTGAAGGACTAACATTTGCAAACACAATTGGTCTGTACTGTGTAAGTAAATGTCAATAATTGGTGGCAATTGGAATAGAATATTTATTGCTACATTTGCGTAGCAATTTACACCAGTTGTATTTGGAAATTTGAATGGATCTGACAGTTCTGTATCGAAGTCATTTATTCGGAGTGTGGGCCTCATCACGAGTCTGGCGGTAATCCTTAAATACAGCGGTAGCGCTATTTTACCACCACATTTAAGGGTCCGCCAGATCATGTGCTTCGCGGATTTTCCCCCAGCTCTCAGCTGGGGGCAAATCCGCTACAAATTTGCCAATTTTCTGTGCTATTGCCGAAGGCGGGAAATCCGCCAGGGTTAATAGCGCAAAAAGTCCCCATTGGGCCCAATGGGGAATGAGGAATTCCCGAATGGGCCCAATGGGGAATTGGAACCACCCGTTCCGCCAAACCCGTAAACCGGCGCAAATGGCGCCGTGGGGTGTGGCAGTAGCGCTAATAGCCCCAGCGGTAATAGCGCCGGAACTACTGCCCAACTCGTGATGTGGCCCTGTGTGTTGCTTCTTTGAAGAAGTAGGAGTTACTTTGACCAGTAGATTCTTATTTGGTTTTGGTACTTGATGAAATATTAGTTTCTTTTTTTTTTCATTGGAGGAATTGCAGTAAGATCCTGTATCGTTTCAGTATGAAGTAGTTTTCTTTTACAACGTTTTACTTTTTGTGGAACAGTATAGGTTTTTAGATGGGGGTGTGTAGAGTGAACGCAGTCTATTGTATTCTAAAATGCAAGGAATATCTGCATTTACTTTACTTGCATCAAAGTTGATTAGAAATAGCCCGTCAAGTGTACGCAAGCGTGATAGTGCTACATAGCTCATTCCTTCTTTAAAGACTGTGCTACCAATATCTATCAATGCTTTATCTAGGGTAAGACCTTGTGATTTGTGAATGGGAACTGCGTATGCTAGAGTTAGTGAAAATTGTTCTCTGCATATATACATGTTTTTGAAAAGATGGAAGCGGGCTGTTGAGCGTCCTATCCTTTTAACTTCTGATAGATTGTCAAAGAGAATATTAACAAACTGAATGCTGTTGTCACTTGGGTATGTTTGAAAGCCAACTACTGTACCAAGTGCTCCATTAACTAGTCCTTGCTCCACGTCAAGGTTACGTTTCAGCATTACTCTACAGTTTAAAGATAATTTTAATATTTTCTCCAAAACCAGCTGTGTTGGAGATAGAGGTTTCCAAGGTATTTAGCCTTGTTGTGGCTTGTTGACACATGGGTAGTGTCATACCATGCACCGTTGAATTTAAAATTACACAATTTAAAATCTCAAGCAAATATTCTGACATCTAAATTTGGAAAGTTCTCATGCAAACATATTATGATGTTTTATCAAAGCAAAGTGGTACCGATCTTGTTGTATGGAACCGAAACTAAGCTACCATTAAAATGTAATTTCTGGGATGTATGTGACGGTCAGTTCTGGAAATCTGTGTTGAATTTACCAAAGTGTACTCCATTACCCATAATTTTGTTTGAACTTGGCCTAATATCATTATCTGCCCAATTGTTATGGAAAATGTGTAATCTCTTCCGCAAATGCCTGTTGGGCTTCGAGAAAAAAACAACATCTTGAGTGCTCTTGCTTATCATGTTATTAACTCGGAGCATGTGTACCCTCTTCAATGGCGAAGCTATGTACTGGATGCACTATCAAATGCGTGCATATCAATTGAGGTGTTGTTAATGAATCCAAACCGTGCAAATATGAAACCTTTTCAGTATGATTGGATATGTAATAGAGCCTATTGTTGCACATATAAAGATTTCAAATGCATACTATTCGGGTAAAAAAAAAATGAGTCCTGGCAGATTATCTGCTAAAATCTCCATCACCGCTCATTAGACAACAGTACATGCGATTTAGACTGAATTTACTACCAACAGCAGAAATATTGGTAAGAAGGGGGTCCCTTCTAAAATAATTAAACTATTGCCGATTTCGTCTGGATGAAAGATGTCTAGAAACATTACAGCATCTAATTGTTATTTGTCCAGCACTAACTTCGATAAGGGTAACCTACTTTCACAATTTATTGTCTGTGTATACTCCTTTGACTGAAGACGAAATCTGGTTTGCAATTTTCACTAGCAGAAAACTGACAATTAGAATTACGATGCAATATCTAGAAACTGTATTGTCACTGGTTAATGTTGGAATCACCCAGTAATCAGGCACGTAACTTTATTGACCAGTATGCCACCAGAAGAAATGCTATTTTAGGTTATGTGATAGGTATTTTATGAATCATTGTTTCTAGGCCATCTATGTAATTAATATGTATATTTCCTCCTTGTTTTGTATGAACATATATGTGTTATATATAAGTTGCGCTTGTATTGTGTATGATATATTTGAAAGGTTGTTTATCAACCAATCAAATAAAAAAAATAAAAAAGTGTCATACCATGTACCTCCAGTTTATCTGTGGAGCAACTTTCAATTATTAGTTGTATTTCTTTTTTTTAACATTGTTTCATTGAATTTTGAACAGCTTGCAAGAGTTGGCATCAAGAACATACAATTGACATTTTTGTGTCCTAATTGTTCCATGACATCAGTAGCACATGAGTTATGGCCATAGAGTGCATGGAGTGCCTGGTTTTTAATATTGATTGTGCTTCTTGAGATAGTACACCAACTCTAATACTTTTTAAAATGTTGGCATATGTGAGGTCTGCAGACTGGCACATGTTTTCTGTTAATTCTCTGTATTGGAAATGTTGCCAAGGTTGACATTTCCTATGCTGCCAAGAGTTTTACAGTACAGTTTGTGCCCCAAGGTTTTAAAAATAGGTTCATCTTTCACTGGTGTCAATTGAAGAAGATCTACGAAAACAATAATATATTTTCTCCTCCAAAGAGCTCTTCGTAGTCTGTTTTGAGGACCTCTTGTAATCTGAGGTGAATCTAAACCAACATTAGGTTGGAGATCATTCTCACCTCATCTATTAGCAGCATTTTCATTTGTTTGAAAACTCTGCCTAGTTCCATTGCAGCTTCTGTGGAACGTTTGTAATAGTCTAATTTGTTTTGATGTTCTACTGGAAGGAGTAGTAAGCAGTGTAAAGTGAGACTGTCTATGTTGTAGGCAGCTAAACCTGTGGGGGCAGTTACAACAGCTGACAGTTTGTTGTTTGTCAATTGTTGGAGGAACTTGCTGATGATTTTGATTAAGAATGTTTTGCCTGAACCAGCTTCACCACTCACGTATAGGAGTATAGGTTTGTAGTCTTGGCAGGTATAGTTTTTATTTTCATATTGCACACCATGTTCAATTATTTTTGTTAGTTCTTGGAAAATGCCATGCTGCTCATTGTTCAGTTGTGATTTCAGTACGGCAAAGTCTTCTGTAGCTTGTTCATACTGACACATGGGGCCCCATTATAACTCACCTGGTATGGAAACAACGGTGGCGGTAAACCCGCCCCCACCGTTGTTTCCATGCCGGGCGATCACAACTCCTGCAGGCAGAGGCGTCAAACCCGCCAGGTCTGACCTGGCGGGTTTAACACCGCCCACCTGCAGGCGGACGAGGAAACAACGGCACCATCAGGAGATGGTGCCGGTGTTTCCATGATCCCCATCCCCATTGAGTCCTACTGGACTCAATGGGGAATGGGGATTAACACCATTCCGCCTCCGGAATTTCCGGGACACCGGGGTTGTAATGCCCCGGTAATTCCGGGAGTCACAGAGGCGGAATGGTAATACGAGTCCGGCAGTAACCAGGAGGTTTTACCGCCTTGGTTACCGCCGGACTCGTAATGAGGCACATGGTGTTTTCAACTTCTGTCATGGCTAATTCTGCCTCATTTGCTATTAGTGACTGTCCAAATGGTTCTTGGCTTCCTGTTACAGAAGATTGACTACTGTCGGGAGTGTCCACTTCTAGTTGGGCCTGGAGTTATTCTTCGTGTTGCTGTTCATTGTGCAACATTGTTTGGTACTGTGTAAAGTTTATGGGCCTCATTACACGGTAGGCGGTGAGCCATGGCGCTATTAGCGCCATGGCTCATGCCGGTAAAATACCGGCACCGCCTTGGCGGAAAGGGGATTTACCGCCCCATTCCAAGGTTGGAGGGGCGGTAAATCCCCTTTCCGCCATTGCCCTTCCCCATTCCCATTTCTGCCCCATAGGGCTCTATGGAAATGGGGAAGGCGCTAATTACGGTACCGCAATTTTGCGGTGCCGTAATTAGCTCAGAGGTCCCTTAGCGGGTTGGATTTTAACGCCTGCAAGAAGCAGGCGTTAAATCCTCCAACCCGCAAAGGGACCTCGTAGTACGGCGGTAAGGGTTAACGGTCACCGTTGCCATTAACGGTGACCGTTAACCCTTACCGCCGTCCGTGTAATGAGGCCCTATGTCTGTTATAGTACTTTCATTTGTTTTGAAAGCGTCTTTATAGGAGTCGTATGTATCCAGTAACTGTTCCTCTTTTCTCCATGGTTTCAAAAGTTGTAGCAGGGACATGTAATACTGTTCTTTATGTTGAGGAATTTTTAATAACAATTCTATATGATTAAGCTGCGTTTGGTAAGTTTCACAAAGCTGCCTTCACAATTTACAACTCTGTATCTATCTTTCTTTTCATCTGGTTTAATATTATTTTTGTATGTGAAGTTTTGGGCTACGTGTTAGAGACACATGGGGCCTCATTCCGAGTAGGGTGGTAAGGTTGAACGGTCACCGGTAACGAGGCCGGTGCCGTTAAACCCTTACCGCCCTACTACGAGGTCCCTTTGCGGGTCCTTCCTTAATGCCTGCTAAAAGCAGGCGTTAAGGACGGGACCCGCAAAGGGACTTTAGTGCTAATAACGGTACCGTTATTAGCGCCTTTCCCATTCCCATTGAGCCCTATGGGGGCTCAAATGGTAATGAGGAAGGGCCCTGGTGAATGGGGAATTACCGGTCCCTCCCACCTTGGAATGGACCGGTAATTACTCCATTCACCAGAGCAGAGTCAGAAATAGCGGCGTCGTTACCTCCAAAGTCGGAATGAGGCCCATGGTTTCCAAAGTGGTACTCCTGTTTGAGTAGTATGTGTCAGTAAATTGTTTTTCAAAATGTCTTGGCTGTTGGGATCATTTTTTGGCTTTTGTTTCTATGTCCTCATATGATTTGAGAACTAATTTTCTAGATTTAGCAGGACCAAGACTTAGCCATACTATATTGTCAGAATTTCCATACAAGGCAGTACCGGTTAAACGGTCTGCAGCTTCATAGCAGCCACATTCTCTATGAGAGAGCATTTTTATGCCTAAGCTGTACAATTTCTGTGATAGTGTTTTGTCAGATGATATGTCATCCCAGAGGTCCTGTAGCTCTGTTTTTCTGCTTTGGTTAAGTAGGCTGTGACATATCGTGCAACTGCAGTGGAATTGTCTGCAATGTACTGCACATCTATGTTGGCATTCCATAGGAGGGCTGTTGGGTAGAAATCTCATTTATGGCTAATTTCCCTCACCCAGTGAGTCCCTCAGCAGCTTTGCTGGATTTCTGGGGTTTATTTTTTCACCTGGTAAATGTGTAAACCTTTTTCCCACTCTTACATGTGTTTTGCCATATGTATTTCTACTGTTTGTGTGATCTTGGGCTCTGGAGTCACAGCACTCCATGAGCCCAACTTTTTGTGTGTGTTACACAGCACCTTCAGTGCAGTGACACAGCGTTGTCTCTAAGACGTCCCACTGACTCAATTTTTTCTGGGGCTGACTACCGTCCCCCAGAAATAGGTAAAGTTGCCATTTACTTTATGTAGTCATTTAAACTGCAGACCCAGTACACCCCATCTTACATGGAGTATTGGAAAGGGTTAATTCCTACTCCTTTTTGACTGCACCTCTTGGAGATTTGTTTCTCTCCCTTAACACTGAGGGCCTCATCACGACATGGGCGTTACCACCGGCGGTATTACCACCTGTGGTATTAGCCCTACCACCGAACTCCCCGGCGCTAATAGCGCCAGGTCACAAGTTCGGCAGTAATGTTAATCCCCATTCCCCATTGAGCCCATTTGGGAATGCCCCATTCCCCATTGGGCTCAATGGGGAATTTACGTGCTCTTACCGCCAGGGGAATTCCCGCCGGCGGTAATAGCGCACATTTTCAGCAGATTTCCCCCCAGCTCATAGCTTGGGCGAAATCCGCCGAAGTCCTGATTTGGCAGACCCTTAAATCCAGCGGTAATAGCGCAACCGCCGGATTTAAGGGTTACCGCAAAAGTCGTGATGAGGCCCTAAGACTTGGCTGGTGGCAGTGGTATCTACCCTAACCTTTCTACCGCAATTATAGAATATATACATGGTACTGTTTTAGGCTATTGTGTTAGCCTCGAACACAAACCCCCTTGACCAAATACATTTTATTTTGGCTCTGGTCGGGTTTAGTCGCCATTTCTTTGTGTTAACATCCTTCTTGTGTTTTAATTTGTGCGGCAAACCAGGTTTGCCTTCTTTGTTCGCCGTCCTTTGGCGGGCTTCTGCGAAGAAGCCCTCCTTTGGCGTCTGGGTGTTGAGGTGGGCTGAATGTGTGGAAGGGGTTTTGCACAGGGTCTCCTTGGAGACTCAAGTCACACTTTGTGTCCATTGGCTGGGGTGGTTGTCCGGGATGGACAACCCCCCTGCTGTGTGATTGACAGCCAGGCTATGTGAATGGGGGATTTTGGCATTAAAGGCAGGACTTTTGGGCTAGAAGTCAGAGTCGCCACTGGAACTGCAAGAACCAAAGAGAAACAGAGGAGAAGACGGCTGCTGCAACTCCCAAAGCCTGGTGAATCCCTGCTGCAGTCCTGAGCTATCTACCCTTCAATGACAGAGAAGATCCAGTCCGGAGTTGTCTTCTCTTGAGCCTGGTGTGATCAACCAGCTCACCTTGCACAGCCCGAGGATCCTCTTCTTGGTCGAAATCGCTGCACACAGCTGTAGTGGTCCGGATAGCCACCTGAAGAGCCTCTCCTGTTTTTAAAGGAGCACACCTTTTATTCACCGTTGCTTTGCTGCTGCTGGCCTCATCCCTGGGTAGTGCAGATCAATTCAGACGTTCTCCTTCTTGTCCCCACAACTGCAGCTCCAGGAACCGTGAGTCTGCAGGAACTACCAGGAACAACTGCCGTAGCACCAGCTTTTCTTCAAACGAATAAGGTACTGTGTCCAACTTCGAGGAATTGGGGTGAACCCTTTTTCCTCACCAAAGTCTTGTCCTTGTCTTCCTTCCCTCTTATAACTTTTGCTTCCATTTGACAATATCCAAATACTCCTGGCATTCCCGAATCGTGAACTTGTCACAAGTCTCTCCCCTTCTCACCTGATTTTGTTGTTTGCTTGCAACCTTCTGGGATGTCTTCTTTCTCACGGTCCGGGATTTGTACAAACCCGAACGCTGGTCGTCGTATTCCAGCGTGAGTTTCGCTATCCAGCTTCTGGGAGCGTTCAGAAGTCCAGGGTGGATACCAGAAAGGAATGAAGTTGCACTCGGAGGCACGGAACGCCGTGACCCGAGCGCAGAAGAAATCCAGGAAGGTAAGGTAGAGAAATGGGAGGAAGGACGGGGTTTCAAGGAACCGGGAACAAGGAATCAAAAGGGAGCCCTGAACAAACTCTGGCAACACACGTCCGACTACAGCAAGCGGTAGCGTTGAGACGTGCAGAGCTGCAGGGGCGGGTCTGTTTTGTAGAGCGTGCAGTGTTGAATGTAGAGACTGACCAGGAGCGTTCCGTTTCTAGCGGCCATGTTGGAAGGATCACTGTATTCAATCCCCTATGGGTCAGGGACCAGGAAGTCCAGAAGGGGCGCAGATGACGGTTCATGACAGAACTGTTCTAATCTTGTGATCCGCGACAACAGGACCCCTGTTCCATTTGACACTGGCGCAGGCCTATTGACTTTTATCTACATTTTAGAAAGTATCCTCTGATTCTATTTGCCTTGACAAAAGTATTGCCTATGATTTTTATCCCCTATTCTCTTGTGTTAATTCATGTGCTAAGTGTGTTTGACTTCGGTAACATTTCTTCTTCCGGGTATGCCTTTCTTTCGTAAAACCAAACTCTCATTACTGTCAAAAAGTGATTGCGTATTAACCCACTGTAACAGCTTTGTTTCACAACACTGGTCTGTCAAATCCCAATGTACTTACCTTGAATTGAACTGCACAAGGGGAATTGGTTGTGTGTAGTATATTTGGAGTGTGGTTTTAATGTAATAGAAGTGAAGTGTTTTGTGAACTGATGGTTTAAAAATAAATGTACTTATATTGTTTAACCAGAAACCTTGAGTCAGTGTTTGCTTGAGTCACAGTAATTGTAGTCCTTTGTGTAATCTCTACTACTGCTCATTTGCTCTTGAGATAAGTATGGCTGCCCAGCCATTGCTACCACTTTTTCTGTGTAGTACGGGCTTGTATCAGAGGTGAAATTGTACTACCACTTGTAGTCTTAATTGTGTGTAGTGGTCCCTTAGGGCACTGCACAGGATTCTGCCCAACAAGGGCAATGATTGCATTGTAATCATTGATGTATTTTGATTTTTCTGTTCTTTTTATGCAATATGTGTTCTTAAGTGATTTGCCTTTGACACTATGGGACTCATCACGACTTTGGCGGTAACCCTTAAATCCGGCGGTCACGCTATTACAGCCGGACTTAAGGGTCTGCCAAATCAGGACTTCGGCGGATTTTGCTCCCAGCTCTTGGCTGGGTGAAAATCCGCTGAAAATTCCCGCTATTACCGCTGGCAGGAAATCCGCCGGCAGTAAGAGTGCAAATTTTCCCCATTGGGCCCAATGGGGAATGAGACATTCCCGAATGGGCTCAATTGGGAATGGGGAATTACATTACCGCTGAACTCGTGATCCGGCGCTATTAGCGCCGGGGAGTTCGGCGGTAGGGCTAATACCGCCGGCGGTAATACCACCGGCGTTACTGCCAAAGTCTTGATCAGGCCCTATGTCTGACTGAAGACATGAAGTTGTTTACTTGACCTATTGCTGAAACTGGTCTAGGGAAACCAAAGCGGCATTTGGTGTAGTATTTCCCTTTTTTTTTTTATATTTGCAACGACAATATTTCCCACATTTGTGTCTTTGAAATTGTAACATTTGTGCATGAAGGTCACTATGTGTTGTTTGTGAAGGGATTTCACAAGTGACATATTTTTGGATCAACTGCAAAACAGTGGCATCACCGTCTTTACCAAATTTAGGAGCATCTTTAATCCATAATAGCATGTGGATGTGTGGTGCTCCTCTGGCTTGGTACTCTCTTCTCCACAAGAAGTGTTGAACTTATCCGAGGGGAGGAACAGCCTTATTACAAATAAAGTGTAGCATAGCAATGAAGCGATGATGGAAATATCTTGATACATTTACAGGATCTAGAGAGCAGAGTTCTCCTGGTGTTGTTACATCTATGTTTGTTTTGTTTTTGTTTGCTATGCGTAGGAAATCGTATAAATCTTCCCATGCATATTCTGCACAACTTAGTGTAACAAACCAAGTGGGTGGGCCAACGTTTCTTATCATACAACGTACATCTCCGTGACGTCGGAACCAGTATTCTTTTGTACCCCACATGTTTGCTAAAAGATTTGTAATACTTGACTGTAAAACCTCATCTTTTTCTTGCACTTTTTGTAGTAATTGCGTAGCTGACATATTTTGAAAACGGGTACCTGATTTTAATGTGTGTGCAACTCCGTAGCGTAGAGTTGCTAGTTCACTTTCAAAGAGAAGGTGGAATATGTATTCCACGTTTTGTCTGAATCTGGGGTCGTCAGAATACAAGGCCTGTGCTTCTATACTTTTTTCCCATATGCTGATTCGAGATCCTTTGGCTTGTCGCATTTGGTACGTTTCCAGTGCATCATCTATAGCGTCTTTAGAGTGTAAAGGATGATGGTCTAAAATATTGGATTCTGTAGCAGGATTTAGAAGTTGAAATTGACCAGTTTCTGGTGACTCTTCAATTATTTCAATGGTTTCTCTCAGGTTTTCTTCAATATTAATTTCTTTGTAGCATTAATTGTTTTTTTTTAGATATTGCAGGGCTTGTCTAACTTTATGTAGGTCCACGAGTTGTTGACAATTTCTTTTGTCTTCTGTAGGTACGCCATTTACTAAGATGATTAAAGGTTGATCTATTGGATGTTGCACTCCTAGAGTGTGTACTTTTTCTTTGAGATCTAATGGTAAATAAACTACTTTGCCATGAATGCCTTTCACTAATTCAGAGGGAGGTAATGTTGCTGTTTTTAGTTGGAGTATTATTGCTTGAAATGGGTGCACTGTTTGAGTTATGATTCTCTCATATAAATTTAGTTGTTGCAGGGGTTTTGGTAGTGGGAATAATTCCAAGTTATTTGTGATAGCACGTGATGGAGTTTGGTTGTTGTCAAGTTTTTCAGTGCAGTAAGTGCAAAGTATTAAGGGTTCAGTAATTTCGTATTTGTTTTCTGCTATGAGGTAGAGAGCTAATTGAAACCATTTGGAATCTTCATTGTCTTCTATTTTGTGTGTTATGTCTACAGTTTTTGTGCTACTTTTATAAAAAGTCCAGCGGCAACACACACACACACACACACACACACACACACACACACACACATCATTTGGTACTTCAGCTGAGGTACTTTTAAACTTTAGTATTTCTTTATTGTATGTGTTTAATAGAAGGTTGCTATTTGTACAGTAGTTGCTAGTTTGTTGTAAATCGATTTCATTTTGTAAGTGGCTTTCACTTCCAAAATATTTTCTCTGGATATGCTCTATTTCTTCGAGTAGTTTTAATCTTGTAGAAGATTGTTATTTAAATTGGCTAGTACTAAAGCAGGACTTTTAGCATAGTAGAGTTTATGGACCAGATTTCTTATAGTTGAATGGTGTGTTGATATCATTTTGATATGATGAAAGGTGCTTTTGCAAATAGGTCCTGAAATGCAGGCTAATGAATGTCCTTGTAGTCCTGTGTATTTGCGCACTGGACAAGCATCCATATTTTGTAGCAGTTTCATTTTGAATTTGTCTTTGCTTTTTACATACTGATTGAGGAACTGGCGTAAAGATTTGAAAGATGTTTTTGCAATGTTACACAATGATGTGCGTGGCCATTTGTAGACTGGACATTTTGGTGTAGTAGAATAGAGATGATACTGAGTTTTCTGGGGATATTTTTGTGAGCAGAGTTTCTTCTTCCATAATGGTTTTTATTACGTTTTTCATACCCTCGTCCACTGCTATGTATGGCAATGGGGTTTGTTTGCTTTTGTTTATATGCTTCTTCATTAAAATATGGTTCTGTGCTCGTTGTGGGACTCCATTCACCTCCACAGATGTTTAAGAAGCTACTTTTGTTGATATTCCATTTATTGAGAAGTCGTTTTTGTAGTTTAGTAGTTAGTTTTGTTAGTAGTTTCGTTCTGTTAAAAACTAAAATAGATAAATTCCTTTTGAGAAGGATTGCACTGTCTATGAGAGCTTCTAGGATTAATTTTCTACGGTAGTTTTTAAGGGTTGTGCATGATTTCTCTCCTGTTTTCATAAGGTTCCGAAGGACTCTGTGGCAGAACATTTTTTGTTTTACATTTTGATAGAGGAGGCAATGTTTCTGTACTGGAAGCTTGTTTTGTTTCGCTTAATGACTGTATTAGCTGTTTTGTTTGAACTTTCTGTACAAAATCTGCTAGAGATGGATGCTTATTTTGGACACTTTTATTTTGATTTGCTCTACTTCTGCGTTGTTTTATATATACAGAGTTGCTTTTTGATTGGCATTCTTTGGGGTCTGTTGGAGAAAAAAAGAAAGAGTGGGGAGGGCTTTTGTACAGTGTATGCGTGCTTTGTGCATGAGTGTCTGAGCATGATGGTAAGGATGATTGTGGAGGTGTGTGATTGTGCAATTGGCAGCTACTTCAAGTTGGGAAGGCTATTCTTGTATTTGTGTGTCACTATACTGGGCTTCAGAGGACAATATAAAGTATGCAGCTGGTAAGGGGAAGCACTAATACTACATCTAATGGTAAAGGGTTAATACGCTTGTTTGTTCTACAATACTAAAATGTTAGTGTGTTTGAGTAACAGTTAGAATATTATGTTAGTATTGTACTTACTGTTTTGTATGGAAAGCGTAGTTTCTTCTAAGCTTTTGTTCGTACTTCAGACGCTGCTGCTTTTCAGGAGAGTGGTCTTCACTGCAATTGTAAAAGAGAGAAGTTAGTGAATATTTGTGTTTATAGCACTTTTGTTAATGTATGTTTTTGTGTTTTTGTAGTACTAGTGTTTTCTTATAACTGAGGATAGTATGCACATACAGTTTCCTTTGCTTATGTGCTTCCTGTATATTTTATTTAGAATCTGTAAACATATTAGAGCACACTTGTTTTTTTAATGTTATGTTATTGGATGGTAAGAGATAGAAGAAATAATAATATCCATTTTTTGCTATTTTTGCAGGGTAAATGGCACAGATTGTACAGAAAAGCATGCAATGTATGCATTTGTGAAGGTGTGCGAAATAAAGCACAAGGATTTCATATGGAGGCAGTGGTGTTGTTTGAGCTGGGAGCCTTTCTATTGATATTGTCTGTGTGTGTGCTTCAATGAAGATGCATGTACTCATCCTGGCTGCGTGTAATTTTATAACACACTGGACAGCCTTCTTCATAATGATTCTGTTATTTCTCCCATTTTGTATATGAAATAAAAACTTTTTAGATAGCTGTGTATGTATAAAAAAACTTGGAGAGCAGACAGGTTTGCAATTGACACTAGTTCATTTTACAGTTTATACAGGGTAAGTGGCAGTTACTCTGTTTATATTTGTTCCTAGAAGAGCTGTACATGTACCATACATGCCAACATCCCGAGGCACCTTGGAGGGAGATTTCGTCCATGAAATCGGGAAACATAAATTTTCCCATTCGACTGAATTGGGCCTGGGATTATTTAAGGTGGGAGAACGTGATAAATAGCAACATTTTCCACAGAAAAATCGGGAGGCTCACACCTAAATCTGGAGGGTTGACATGTATGCATGTACTGTGTAGAAAATAAAATACACAGGGAATTTCTATAGTACACAATGGGCCTCATTACGACCCAGGCGGTAAGTTACCGCCTGGGCCGTGACTTTACCACCATGGCGTAAACTACGTTTACGCCATGGTGGTTGGCGGACTTACCGCCCCATTCCGACCTTGGCGGGGCGGTAAGTCCCCAATCCCCATTTACCCTTCCCCATTCCCATTTTTGCCCCATAGGGCATAATGGGAGTGGGGAAGGCGTTAATTACGCCACTGTAAATTACGGTGGCGTAATTAACTCCATGGTCCCTTAGCGCCATGGATTTTAACACCTGCTAAAAGCAGGTGTTAAGTCCGCCATGGCGCTAAGGGACCTCGTACTCAGGCGGTAAGGGTCGGCGCTGTTTACGCCGCCATAAAACCCTTACCGCCTGGGTCGTAATGAGGCCCAATACCTCCAAACACGGGTGTTGTGTCCTTTCTGTTATCTAATATAACTGTAACACACAAAACAGAAAATGGACGAAGGCTTCGCTAGAGCCAATGTCTTTATTGCACAATCTATGCAAACCCTAACACTCTCCCTAGGTGGGACACACTGTCCTAACCCTGCATGATGCTCCTCACCCAAGAGCGCTCTGGTGCACCGACTGAGGAGGGGAACATACAACGAGATGATTCACAAACAACATTTGTTTACAATGATTTTTTTAACCCAATCTTAGTTCTCACACAAAACAATTAAAATATGCAGTTCCGGGAAACCGTACCCCCCGGCTGCACACTTTAGGCAAACAGGCAGGTCACGTGGGACTGAGCGTCTAAGTTTAGACAATTTATTTGCCCTCTGTGAGGTGTGCCTGGTTGGCCCAAGTGCACTGTTAAAACATTTAAGAATATAAATATCACACTCTCAACGACTTGTAACACTCCCACTGTTTTTCACTTTTTCTGGAGTACACACCCAATCAATTTTTGCGAGAGTGCATGATTCACACATAAAACCAAATACAATATCTACAGCATTAGTTCAATTATCCAGTTTGCACAATTCTCATATGTGTCACTTTTGATCAGGTGACATCTACATTTGTGGTCGACCGGTTTCAATGATTTCCTTTCGTTTATCATCTTCCTCAGGACCCATTACTTCTTCCTTAGACCCAATCTGTGCGCCCCTCAGAGTCGTAGACTCAACATGTTCTGTTCGTCTATTGTATGTGCAATGGTCGGCACATTCAGCATAAATGTTATTGGGGCAGTTTTTGATGATCATACCAGGACATCTCTATTGGAGCGTCATCTGGCTTTTAGTGTGGTCATCTCATTCTCATAACTGTTTCAAAAAGTTGGCGTCTTCTGAAGCAGTTCTTAATGTTGATGCCTCTTGGATAATCTTAGTTCTATTTCCTTTGCGGTTCTATCACCTCAGTCTTTCATACAGGCTGGACGCTGTCCTCGCAGTGATGTCATCAATGATATTTGTGATGTCATCTTTGATGTCCTGGGTGTTAGTCTTAGCAATGCACGTAGATCGTACGAGTTATGGTTGCTTAGCTTATTATAATGATGGAATGTGCAGTGGTGTTTGGTTGCACTGTGAGTATAACATTCTTTTAGTGATTTTTTTTATTGAATGCACATATATATGTATGGCAGAGAAGGAAAAGAAAGGGGCTAAACAAGTGATGTCATCATTGACATTTGAGATGACATCTTTCATGGTCTGGGTGTTAGTATTAGCAGTGCACTGGGGCGTTGGCAGGGTTGGGGGCTTAGTTTACCATAACTGTCGAATTTCAGGGGTTTTTTGGTTTGAATTTGAAGCATAAAGGGCAGGTGGAAAGTATTTTTTTAGTGAATTGTACAGGTTTTTAGTACTACAATTTCCGTATAAGCTGTACCTAAGAAAAAAATGTTGTACTGCATGGCACAGATTTTCAGTAGTGCAACATAACCAAAAGATTCCTTTAGGATGGGTCGTTTGGTAAACAATATATAGCTTCCGAAGAATGCCACATGAAAATATACTGTCGTACATCACCGTGACATGTTCCAGAATCAGTACACACTTACCTGAACGAAGTATGCCTGTTGGGCAATGTGGAAATAGATTTTATATTCATGTAGGAACGTCCACCTTTAACATTTGCCTTAAACAACGGCAACACGTACTGGTATGCAGCGACTGCGTGCGAATGCACTACACATTATATGTTGGTAGGAAAAGTTGTACTTATCTGAAAAAGACATCAGCTAAATGTAGCCTTCCTCCCAAAGAACCAGCAGCAGTTGTGTAATGCAAAAGCATAAGAAACTGTGTTGCTATCTTGCACATAACAGACAGAAAGAATGTGTTGCCACACATACAGTCACTCATATTACCATTTGATGCCTTTTTGCTCAATGCCGGTCGCATATTACCTTATTGCCTGCCCAGGCAAAAAATAAAGCCACCCGTAAACAAAGTTAATAATGGGCTAAGAACGACCTTTCACAGTATAATTGAAAAAAAAATAAAAGTTGAATACTCTCCAAGCACTCCTTATTTCTCTGTAAAGTACATAGGCACAATAATCTTTGCCAGCAATAGTCTAAATTACGAATGTAGTAACGTGTGGTACTAAAAAGGACGTGGACTTATTGTAATCCTAGGCGACTTTGCAAGTAAGGATCGCAAAAGAAAATCCTCTTTCAAGATGGCCGCCATAGAAAGGGAAGGTGGTTATTGCATACATAGCCCCTCTTCCCTTTCCATTGTAGGTTACAAAAAGCATAAGGACGTGGTGTGACGCAGAACCTGTAAATAAACATTCAGCGACGTACAAGCTAATAAATCACATTTGCAAATAAAACAGAGGAATGGTAAAGAACATGTGACCATTTTGCAGGTTACAAACTACAGTTATTTAATAACAAACTTGCAGAGACCATCGTAATAATCGCATAATCAATGCAATGATTACAATGCTGGTTAGGGAGGCATTGCAAATGTTGAAGATAAGGAGGACGTTTTCTTTTGCGCAAGTAAACATTTTGGGGTCTACGTTGAAGCAGTCGCTTTGTTTCCGCACTTATTTCCCAAAAGTCGTCATGACGTTGGGCCTACAGCACCATAATTGATGTCATGTTGCTCCGAATAATGAGGTCAGCGAACGGACAAAGCGGGCTTACAGTGTCATTCCACATTATTGTCATGGACAGGCAACCGCTCACCAGCAGTTGTATTTGCCGTCCGAAGAAGCCCTCACTCGGGATGTGAAACCATGCCACGCACAGTACGGCAAACTATACCTAGTCGGGAAAAGTTACAAAAAATATGTGTCAGTAACCAACCTGTACCAACATTTTTTGAAAGATCAAATAGAAAATGTGCAAAGTTGTACACAAAAATGCGTGCTCAAAGTTGACATTTTAGTAATGTCCAAATGTACCTATAGGTGGAGGTTAGAAACAGGGAGATTTTGCATTCGCCATAAGAGAAAACAAAATGGCAAGTACACAGAAGGACGATAATTTAAGTATGAAAGAAAAAGGAGTGGACAAATAAAAACAAAATTACGTCTCGTCATTTCAAAGAAGACCAAAAAAACCGTGCAAAGTTATAGACTAAGCTATGTGGACAAAGTAGGCGTTTCAAATTAGAAATATAAATAGTAAAAAAGGGTGAGCGCAGTCATACTCTGCAAATTAGCAACGTATGCACTCTGCAACATTACAGGAATATTGTACAAGGGCAGAAAAATAATATGTTAACTATAATAGCACAATTAGATGGGCAGTTATGTAAAATTAAAGCATAGATTGCTTTACAGTGGGCCAAAGTAACCTTACAAAATATTTACAGCCTCCATTATTTTTCGGCAAATCAGTCACGAAAGTGTTCGCAGCGAAGAATCTTCGTTGACTGATATGCATGTCACTTAAAAACTTTTTAAAACATAACCTTATCAATTGCAGTTTTTTTTTACCCTTTCATTCTGTGAATAGCGCGCAAGTTTCTCTTGGGCTCAAGGTCAAAAAACAATTGCCCCTTTATTTTCACTCGGATGCGCGGGCGTACTGAGCGGTCAACCAAAAAAGCAACTCTTGTTGTCTTCAATCAGAAGGCAAATACATTCTTGCTTTGAAGCAACATAATGAAATCTATTTATCAGAACCTGTACTCCCATACAGCTTCAGAAGCGCTGTTTCAAACAAACAGTGCAGATGATGGCCTTGTAGAAGCCAATCTGAGGGAAATATTAGTGCAAAATACATTTTAATCCACACGTTGTAATTGGTCGTGGTGCAGTGAGCACAAACTTCCATTTAAACATATCATTTTGCAGACAAGAAAACTGCACTTTTTCACTTTGTGCTTCCACAGCTCATTGGGCCCCCTCAAAGGTCACCTTGGGAAATATTACTTGTGTGTGAGAAATCTAATGCTCTCTTGTTTTGGAGCTGTTTCTGGCGGTATCCGCGCACACGACAACATTAGTAGAAGAGAGGGGCCACCGAACAAAGCTACCTTACTGCACGCTATTTTGCAAACAATCTGGGAAAGAGCCACATGGTCGTGAGCATGACCTTTTCCCCCCCGTTCAGTGTAAGGGGGAAAAAAGACGTTTTGAGAGCCCCTCCCCCTAATAACTTTCGGCCCCCTGCACCAAACTTGACCAAACTTTCCAACCAAAGTCAGAGTGGGCGATATATTCTTTTTCCAAAGTGTGGCGACAATTAGTCCAAGGTTAGGACATTTATAAGGCAGCCAAAAACAGTTCTTTCGATGGAAACACCCACTCCACCAAAGCAACACAGTCACTAACGTCCCTCTCGAATGTGTTGCAGTGGGTGCCGGCAGGACCTAGAGGTTAAGATATATGTCCACGTACTTTTGAATGTATAGGTGTACAATGGCTAATACCTCCACTGCTAACAAGGTCGTTACTGGGTGCATGGTCTTTGGCCATGCAGCCAAGACTGTACACCCTACCCAGAACCATCTGACATGCTAACCTATAGGACGAGTGTATGCACTGCAGTAATATGAAGTGGTGTTTCTGGGCAGGGCCTAGGGTTTTACGAGTATGATGTATGGGCTACGTGCTGCAGCCATGGAAGCAAAACTCTACATCCTGCCCACAATCACCTCAGTGATGTACAGTAGTACGGGTGTATTGATAGGTGTGCTATGCTTCACTTATTCTGGCCAGACACTGCACTCCTACCTGTTTGTACATAGATATTATTGCAATGTGTTGATGTGCACTGGCTTATAACTCCAGTGCTTATAACTTTGTTGTTGGGTGCATGGCCTTTGGCCATGCTCCCAACACTGTACACTCTCCCCTCAACCATGTAAGCGATAGTCAATACGACACGTGTAGCCATGGTCGTGACAAGCAGCAGTGGTTGTGGGCAGGCCCTACAGTCTTGGAAGTATGGCCTTCAACCTACGGCCTACGGCCATGCATCCAAGACTCTAGGCCCTGTCCACAACCACTGCAGCATGTCACAACCATGGTGGCATACTAAGCAATAACACACCCATAGGAAAATGTAATATCATAGGGAAATACACTCAAAATTAATGGTCACTAACGCCACGTGTGTCCTGCGAACATTTTCAAGGTGCCTGTACATAGCGCGGACTCAAATAGTAGCCTTATTAGATCCCTCATTTTCTCCACGTACAAACATCCTGAAGAAGGGGCCAATGCACAATATATAATAGACAATTGCCGGCCAAACAAGTACAGTATTTCATCCGTCTCTTACTCTGTGATCCTCCCCATGCACAGCAAAACAGTTTCGAAAGCAGCATTTCGTGTCTGGTAAGTAGCACGCTGTCTTCGGATCCAAGATGTCGGGTGCATCCACACATTCTGACGTACATCACGGCTTGCTGTAGCCAATCGGCACAGACGTCGCGTGTCCGCGGTCATGACGCCACCCCCCCTGGCCAATCGGTATCATGTCCGCAGAGCGAACAGGGAAATGTGACCGCGGAGCTGACATAGATATCACTAATTTATTCAGACATATTTTTGTGGTCGTTTTAAAGGAAAGTACTAGACGGATTGTCACCAAATTTACTAAAGCATGCTTTCGGGTCCAAGCCCCTCCCCTGGCACAAATTTGGTGCAAATCCATCCAGCGGTTTCACCTGTAGCCGTGCGCAAAGTTTTTCCCCCATTCAGTCTATGGGAAAAAAAGACGTTTTAGGACCATCCCTATAACTTTGCCCCCCCCACTTGCCCAAACATCTCCAAACTGCAAAAAAATTCAGAGTGACCCATATACTTTTTTTGCAAAGATTGGTGAGGATTCGTCCAGGGGGAGCGGAGTTATAAACCACCTAAAATGTGCTCTTCCTATTGAAACAGCAACTTAACCATAACTACAGCAGGCTTGGGGTCTAGTGTCCAAGATCATATATGGGTAGACAACTTTAGCAAAGTTTATGAAGCTCAAGGACGGGAGAATAATGTGGCGCTTGTTTCTTTGTCAAATTTAAGGCAAGTGGATAAGGCACTTAGTGAAGTTTGTCTATCGCTTGAAGAGGTGCTTAAAGCGCTTCAAAGTGCAAAACGTAGCTGTGCTTCTGGTAGTGATGGGCTATCAGTTGAGTTTTATCAAGATAATGCCGATATGTGGGGCCACATTTCGATAATATTGTTTAATGGGATATTGAGTTCAAAATCCATCCTAAGGGAATGACTAAGAGTGATTATCATTCCCATCTACAAAAAAGGCTGTAGAAAAATTCCCCAAACATATTGGCCAATATCCCTCCTGAACACTAGTTTTAAAATGTTTGGGAAGTGTCTACTTTTCAAATTGGACGAGTGGGTCACAAATTGAGATTTTATCCAATTGGGGTTTAGGCCTAAACTTGGGACAATGGAGCAGTGTCTAAATTTGTATTTGATAATTGCCCATTCCTTGAGCATTAAACAAGAACCAATTTATCTCACATTGATGGACCTGAGCACTGCTTTCGATAAAGTTAATCGGAGCAAACTATGGCATATGCCCAGTTGCCATCATGGAATTTCTTGGATGTCCTGCATAGAAAAACGAGGCCTGTATTCGATCTGGTAGTGAGGAGCCATTGTACAACCCGTTTCCCGATCAATTCAGGGGTGCATATTGGGGATAAATGCTATATGCAATGCTATACCAAGACAAATAAAAACAAAATGCACAATAATAATGCGTTTCTATTATGCGCTGATAAAGGCTGTTAACAGAGTAATGACATACTTACAGTTCACACATCCCTCATTCCCTACAGCCTGCATGCCTTCAATGGGATGATTTATGAACCAGTGGATGGTGACATATGGAGGTTTGCCACTGCATACCTCTGTCCGGTTCCCCTGTGCACATCAGACATGAAGTGAATGAAGGTGTTCGATGGCATCGCGCCCGCAGCTGCACTCACTATATGCAGATGGGTTAAAGATGCGGGCTATGTTAAGGCAAGGGAATAATATCAGCGCTGTCACCTTGCATTAACCGCGGCCAAGTGTGGAGCTAACCATATAAGACCTTATCTTTTTGACACGATGCAAACTCGAAGGCAAGTGACAGCAGCTTAAACATTTCATTTGTTCCCTGCATGCTGTACGAGCCAGCGCAGTGTCTATTCAGTTTACATTACAATGACTCATGCATGTTGATATTATTGATGTATTGATATTTTATTTGTATCACACTCGTACACAAGTGTTTCAGAGAGCGACAAGACAAGGGAGGGGAACAAGGGAGAACAAAAACAACGCTCTTACTAAGCCCAGTGACATTGAGAACGATCAAGTGCATGGGAGAGAGAAAGGGGGAAAGTGCATGGGAGGGGGGAGAAGTGGAAGGTGCGGAGCAAAGGAAGAACAGATAAATAATAAAATAAATAAATAATAAAAGGCAACCAACAGTGGTAGTGCAGCCAGCAAGTGGCAAGTGCTGGGTTTATGGCAGCAGATGGGGTATGTCTGATAAGTGCAGGAAAAAAAGGGGAGGGGGGACTGTATAGTTACAGATACAGACCCCAGTGCAAGGGGTGGCCAGGAGGCAGTGCGGGTGGGTGGAAAGGTGAGCAGGTACCTGGGCCCGGAAGTCAGAGGGTAGGCCAGGTGCACGGTGCCGAGAGAGAGAAGATCAGCAGGGTCGAAGAGGGGCGAAGGCAGAAGCAAAGAGGAAGGTCTTGAGGTGCTTCCGGAACGGGAGATGGTTCTTCTCAAGTTTGAGAGCGGCAGGGAGGCTGTTCCAGAGCGAGGCCCCAGACAAAGACAGAGATCTACCCCAGCTCGTTTCTTTGAAAAACAACTGACCCTGAGGGAGTAAGAGGTAGAGGAGCGAGAGTGGAGGGGAGGTATTTACGGAGTGACAGTTGAAGGTATTTTGGACCCAGGCCCCAGAAAGCCTTGTGGACAATGCAAAGGGTTTTGTATTACTGTGTGTTTTATTGCCGCCGTATAACTGTCACGGAAGCAAGAAATGGCAGCACAGCGCTGGGGAGACATTAAATGAGATGTGCAGACAATATTCTAAAATATTGTATATTTCGAATAAATAGTTTTCCGAAAAGTGGAATTCGGTCAAATTGCATTCAGTTTTTTATACGAAAACCAATGTCAATGTAAACGTATGATCTCCAATCTCTTACGATTGGATAATAGTAGTTGCTATTTTTTAAGACATTTGCGGAGTGGGTAAATGATGCCAGAGAGACGCAGGATTTTCTGAAACCAATGAATAGACAATTGATGAGAATCTCGACAAATATATCTTGTCTGTTCTAACTTCAAATACCAAAGGGCACCTATTACAGGGTACGCTTTGGGTGCATTGAGCTGGGTGAGGTTTTAAGCCGGAGACGGGCTGGGATTTTTAATCGAAATGCCCTGTGTGTCAAGCTGGGCATGAAGACCTAGCACACTTTATTTTTGTGTTCAGCTTATTGTCACCTAAGGAAACAGTATTTGATACCCTTGTTTGTAGGTAGAGGCTTCACCCAGCACAGGCCTGCTCTTTATTACCTCTTGAATGCCGCCTCGCCAGCAATTGCTTGGAATTTGTCCCAATATATTAGAAAAGCTTGGTGACCACGAGAAAGGGGACACTTGTAGGAAGAAGTGATGAATACCAGCTGAGTTTGTTTTTATACTTTTTATGGCTGCCAAGGCTACTATTGGTCTTAGAGAATGTTCATGGGTATTAAAATGTGTTATTTATGTGATTTTGTAAATTAATTGTTCCCTTGATTTTAATGTTTTGATAATGTTTTTTGTCTAATGGTTTTGTATGATGTATCTTTTATGGATTTTTTTAACCAAAACAGGTTCATCCCTGGTCCTCGAAAACTATCAAGGACCACATAGACTCCCTGGCTCCTGTCCTGGCTGACTTCTGCAATCACTCCCTCACCTCTGGTGTCTTCCCATCCTCCCTTAAGCACTCCCTTGTGCATCCTCTTCTTAAGAAGCCCTCTGCCGACCCCTCCTAAACTGCTAACTATCGCCCAATCTCCATCACTCCCTTCCTGGGCAAGCTCCTGGAGAAACTGGCCATCTCCCAGCTTAATCTCCATGTTGAATCTGTTGGTAGTCTTCATGACCATCAGTCTGGCTTCAGAGTTGCCAGAAGTACGGAAACTGCTCTCCTGAACATCCGTGAGGACCTGCTCTCGAACCTTGACTCCAACACCCTGTGTGTCCTCATCTTGCTTGATCTCTCTTCTGCCTTTGATACTGTCAACCATGCCATCCTGCTCAATCGTCTCCGTGACAACCTGGGTATCACTGGACAGGCTCTGGCTTGGCTGTCCTCTTTCCTCTCCAATCTCTACCTGTGGTGTCCCCAAGGGATCTAACCTCTCCCCCTGGCTTTTCAACCAGTATCTGGCACTCCTTGCCCACCACATCCCCACTCTCTGCCCCAACTTTCAGTGCTATGCGGATGATACCCAGCTCATTTTCAGGCTACCCTCGGCCTCCTCCTCTCCTCCTCTCGTTCCTTGATCTCTGACTGTCTGTCTGCTATCCAGGAATGGTGTGCCGCCAACGACCTCTGCCTTAATGCCAGTAAGACTGAGATTCTACCCATCGGCACACCCATTCCCTCCTTCCCTGCAGTTCTCTGGCCGGCCTCTCTTGGCCCTCTTCCTGCTCCTACCTGCAAGGCAAAAAACCTTGGGGTCATCTTCGACTCCACACTCTCCTTCTCTCCTCACATTTCTGACGTTTCTAAGAAGTCACACTACCAGCTACACCTCCTCAAAGGTATCCTTCCTTTCCTCTCCTTCCCCCAGAAGCTCACTGTCTCCAGAGCCCTGGTTCTCCCTAATCTTGACTACTGTAACAGCCTCTATCTAAATCTGCCTGGCTCTACTCCCTGCCCTCTGCAACTCATCCAGAACAAGACTGCAAGACTTGTCCTTGGCCTCAAGCCCAGGGACCATATCTCTCCAGGACTGAAATCACTGCACTGGCTCCCAGTGGCTGCGAGGATTAAGTTCAAAACCCAATGCATTGTCCACAAGTCCTTCTGGGGCCTGGGGCCAAAATACCTTCAACTCTCTCTTCCCAAATATATTCCTTCTCGTGCTCTTCGCTCATCCGCCTCCAACTCCCTCAGGGTCAGCCGCTTCTCCAAGCAATGAGTTGGGGGTAGATCTCTCTCCACAGCAGGGGCCTCCCTCTGGAACAGCCTTCCTGCCTCCCTGAAACTTGAGGAGAACCATCTCTGGTTCCAGAAGCACCTAAAAACCTTCCTCTTTGCTTCTGATTTCTCTCCCCCTCTCCCCTGCTAAATCATTGAATCTGCAACTGGGCCACTCGCCAAACTTGGTCTGTAGCCCAGCCTCTCTCCCCTGCACTGCCCCCCTGGCAACCCCTGCACTATGGGACTGTCTCTGTATCCCTACAGCCCCCCCTTCCCAGCACTTGGGCCTCATCACAACCTTGGCGGTAACGCCGGCGGTATTAGCGCGGGGGCTATTAGCACGACCACCATAGCCTCCGGTGCTAATAGCACGGGATCACGTGTTGGGCGGACTTGGAAGGCCCCATTCCCCATTGAACCCATTCGGGAATGCCCCATTCCCCATTGTGCTCAATGGGGAAATTTCGCGCTCATACCGCTGGCAGATTTCCCGCCGGCGGTATGAGCGCGAATTCTCGGCAGATTTCACACCAGCTCAGAGCTGGGTTGAAATCCGCCGAGGCCCTGATTCGGCGGACCCTTAAATCTGGCGGTAATAGCGCTACCGCCGGATTTAAGGGTTACCGCCGAGGTCGTGATGAGGCCCACTTGTCTGCACTTATTTTGCACTTGCCACCAGCTGGCCCTTATTATTTATCTTGTATTTACTAACCATGTACTGCACTTTCCCCTTTCCTTTTCCCCCTTGCACTTCTCGCTTCCCCTCTACCCATGCACTTGCGTGATCTGATTGACCCCTGGCCTAGTAGGATCTTTGTCTGTCTTCCCCTGTTTCCCCCCCTCCATGCCTCGTCGCGCCTTGAAACACCTGTGTATAGGCGCGTTACAAATGCCAGATCATATCATATCATCATATATAATCATAAATAAATAAATGACTACTGCTATTACTCACCGTGTGCCTGTTACATGTGATGCCTGCGAACATCTGGAAACTAATAATGTGCTTTTCCTTTCATTTCAATAGGTGACTGATGCCCCAGAAATGCAACAACACTGACTGTTCCATTCTCTGGACTAATGAAGTTCAAAGCTTCATTGATGCACCGTGGCGTTTCCTAACATCTTACAAGGATACACATGTGTGGTCCAGTTGTCTTCAGATTATACAGGAACTTGGATTGAGAAGCCTATAGAATACATGCTGGGTTTTATCCATTCAACACATTTATTGTAGCATCCAGCAGCACAGCACTAGAATACATATCTAGCATTACAGACTAATGGTAGCAACAGTGCTTGATGTGCAGTAACAAACACCCTTTTGCCTATTAGTCCTGAGAGAACACGTGAAAGTGCTATTTTACATATCGAATGTAAGGGTTGTTTATTTACATTTTTGTTTTAAACACCTGTAAGTGTGAATTGACAAATATTATCCATACCCTAAACATTTTAAAAGCTTCAGTCACGAAAATATTCTTTGTCACCAGAAGTGACCTACGCCTGAGGAAGCTTGTGACCTGAGGTTTGAATGTGGGAAATGCTTCATTGGAAAGAGTCCTCTAATGAAGCGCCTCACAACATAAACTGGGGCGATGCCCGACCAGTGGACAGAATGAGGGAAACAGTGATATCTACTAAACCTTATCTGTGCTCTAAATTTGGGAATAGCTTCCATGTGCATGACAGACCTAACTGCCACCGGAGGACACATATAGGTGAGAAACCTTATCTGTGCACTGAATGTGGGAAAGTGTTTGCTCATAAGCAAGCTCTTACTATCCACCAGAGAACACATACAGGTGAGAAACCTTACCTGTGCACTGTATGTGGGAAATGGTTTGGTCGGAGAAAATGTCTTATTTGCCACCAGAGAACCCATACAGGGGATAAACCATATCAGTGCACTGAATGTGGGAAAGGGTTTTCTGAAAATGGAACACTTACTCTCCACCTGAGAACACATACAGGTGAAAAACCATATCAGTGCATTGAATGTGGGAAATGGTTTGCTGTGAAGGGACACCTTACTAGCCACCAGAGAACACATACAGGTGTGAAACCATATCAGTGCACAGAATGTGGGAAAGGGTTTGCTCGTAAGCAAGTTCTTACTAACCACCAGAGAACCCATACAGGTGAGAAACCCCATGAGTGCACAGAATGTGGGAAAGGGTTTGCTAATAAGGGGGCTCTTACTGTCCACCAGAGAACACATACAGGTGAGAAACCTCATGAGTGCACAGAATGTGGGAAAGGGTTTGCTCGTAGGCAAGCTCTTACTATCCACCAGAGAACACATACAGGTGAGAAACCCCATGAGTGCACAGAATGCGGGAAAGGGTTTGCTCAGAAGGGAGATCTTATTTACCACCAGAGAACACATACAGGCGAGAAACCCAATGTGTGCACTGAATGTGGGAAAGGGTTTGCAAAGAAGGGAGATCTTATTAACCACCAGAGAACCCATACAGGTGAGAAACCCCATGTGTGCACTGAATGTGGGAAAGGGTTTATTGAGAAGAGAAAGCTTACTATCCACCAGAGAACACATACAGGTGAGAAACCTCATGCATGCACTGAATTTGGGAAAGGACTGGGTCAGAAGGGAAATCTTATTCTCCACCAGAAAGCACATAGAGGTGAGAAAACCTCATGCGTGCACTGAATGTGGAAAAGCTTATTTTTGAAGGGACATTTTATTTCTCATCAATGGACACATATAGGTGAGAAAAGGTATTGGTGCAAATAATGTAGAAAAAGCTCCAGTGGGAATCAGGCATCAGACAGAGCATGCACATGAGGGTCAGTTTCCGTGTCATGAATGTGGGAAATACTTCCGTGCGCAGGATGCATGAGTGAGGACACGCCTGTGGGGAAATATCCGCTACAATTGAAGCTTAGCAGCGGGGAAAGCGTGTTTTCAGTGGTAATGTTTGGCGTGGCTATTGATCAAAACTGCAGCAAACCCATCAACAACACTGTTTATTCAACTAAATAATGGCTGATTATGATTGGTTGAATAATGTGTTTGAAATGCATCCCATCTGTAATATTCTGAAGGGAAACTGTACTTTCTGTGCTAAGGTGCCCATCTCATGAAGCCCTTTGCCTAAGGACCTTAGACTAATTAATGGGCAACAACATTTTCAAAAAGATTCAAGACATGGTGGCTGACTCAATAACTATAGACCCTCGGATATACTGGGGTACTGCCTCCAAATTCATTACCAAAAGGCTGCCTAGCACTAAATGAGTAATCATTTGTGTAGTTCTGCTAGAGCACATACACAGATAGGAGAAATTGCATCAGTGAATATGGGAAGCTTTTAGTATTCTCTTGCAACTCTCGGTTGCATTTGACATCGACAATTAGTTCCTACTTAATGTAAGCAATGCCTGCTTCAGAGACTGCACCTGCTCCTTTTTACAGTCCTTGTTTTGTGACTTGTCTATGGTGATGCCATTTATTCTTGGCTGACTGGCATATGTGACTAAACCTCAGGTGGTACAGAAAGTGCCAGCCTGTCATTTTTGAGGCATTCTGAAATGTGAACATATCAGTCTGTTTCATTACAATCTGCACTGGCTTCCTGTCAGGTCTCGGGTTGGGTTTAAGGTGCTGTGTCTCGCTCCTTGGGCCTTTTATGGCACGTGACCCACCTTTCTGCAGTCCAACTTTCCACCCGTATGTCCGCTGTACCTTTATATCTAGCCCTCCAGGTGAGGATTTCTTGTTTCAGCAGGTGGACAGATGGTGTAGCCTTTTTTGGTTTTTGCTCCATATAAAAGGAATGCCTTAGGTCTAAGATTGCACACATGTGATCTTCACATACATGCCGAAGACTCAACATTTCTTGTTTGCCTTTTTTTATTTTTTGCTCGACGCCTGCTGTTCAAACCAATCCACCTCGGATGGACAGGTGTCATAGGATGTTATTTTTAAAATGAAGGTAGCGGCTAATTTCTGCCCCAGACCAGCTGTGCAAAGACCACATTTACTCCACAAGACCTTGCAAATACTCCCAATGAAAAAGTAGTAATACTCCCACCTATAAACCTGGAAACAATGGACACATAGGTGTCGTCCTTCCTGCGCTCAGCTACAGAGAATTGTACAAGTACGGGAAACACAAGTAGTGCTGTGCAAGTCCAGGGTGAACGGGTAGATTCTATAATTTTGGAATAATCTTTTGTCCGTATGTGTCAAGATTTGTAGGCGGCGCCAACTTTGAATGGCCAAGTGGGGTTCAATGAGCAGCAAAAATCTCCTTCATTGCAAATGCACGATAAAGATGTGCGTCATTTACACCTATTGGGACAGACAGCCAGCCAAACCTTCTGATGCCCAGCGGAACCTTCTGATGCCCAGCGGAACCTTCTGATACCCAGCCAAACCTTCTGATGCCCAGCCGAACCTTCTGATGCCCAGTGAAACCTTCTGACGCCCAGCCAAACCTTCTGATGCCCAGCAGAACCTTCTGATGCCCAGCAGAACCTTCTGATGCCCAGCGAAACTTACTGATGCCCAGCGGAACCTTCTGATGCCCAGCGGAACCTTCTGATACCCAGCCAAACCTTCTGATGGCCAGCCAAACCTTCTGATGCCCAGCGGAACCTTCTGATGCCCAGCGGAACCTTCTGATGCCCAGCAAAACCTTCTGATGCCCAGCGAAACTTACTGATGCCCAGAGAAACCTTCTGGTGCCCAGCCAAACCTTCTGATGCCCAGCGGAACCTTCTGATGCCCAGCGGAACCTTCTGATGCCCAGCCAAACCTTCTGGTGCCCAGCCAAACCTTCTGATGCCCAGCGGAACCTTCTGATGCCCAGCAAAACCTTCTGACGCCCAGCCAATCCTTCTGACGCCCGGCCAAACCTTCTGACGCCCAGCCAAACCTTCTGACGCCCAGCCAAACCTTCTGACGCCCAGCCAATCCTTCTGACGCCCGGCCAAACCTTCTGACGCCCGGCCAAACCTTCTGATGCTCAGGGAAATCTTCTGATGCCCAGCGAAACCTTCTGATGCCCAGCGAAACCTTCTGATGCCCAGCGAAACCTTCTGATGCCCAGCGAAACCTTCAGATACCCAGCCAAACCTTCTGATGCCCAGCCAAACCTTCTGATGCCCAGCCAAACCTTCTGACGCCCAGCCAAACCTTCTGATGCTCAGGGAAACCTTCTGATGCCCAGCGGAACCTTCTACCCAGCAAAACCTTCTGATGCCCAGCGGAACTTTCTGATGCTCAGCAGAACCTTCTGATGCTCAGCAAAACCTTCTGATGCCCAGAGATACCTTCTGATGACCAATGGAACTTTCTGATGCTCAGCAAAACATTCTGATGCTCAGCAAAACCTTCTGATGCCCAGAGATACCTTCTGATGCCCAGCGGAACCTTCTGGTGCCCAGCGAAAACCTCAGATACCCAGCGAAACCTTCTGATGCCCAGCAGAATCTTCTGATACCCAGCGAAACCTTCTGATGCCCAGAGATACCTTCTGATGCCCAGCAGAATCTTCTGATGCCCAGCAAAACCTTCTGATACCTAGAAATATTCTCCCTAATCTAGACTTTCTCGTCCCATCTTCATATCAGCGCTTCCCTTGGTCTTGGAATCTCCACTAAGACTGTACAAGAATATCAAAGGTATAGTTCTTGAGAACTCGAGCAGCTCTGCAGCGATGGACAAAAATGTAAGCAACTTGCAGGAGATGCATAGGTCATCTGCCGTTAACATTGCATGCAGTGGAGGATTGGACCTTGACAAATCCGAGGACCTACCTGTTCTATAAGGGGAGGTGTGTAGTCCTAATACGCTATTAGTGGGCCAATATAGGCTCAGCTGTTCACCGGACTTTTTTGCTACAAGCAACAAGGTACCTTTGGAGCCAGTAGAAGCTAAAAAAAGCTATTTTGGAAGACTCTGATATGGAACAAGATCACACCACCGCCCTTATGTATAAGTCAAAGAAAAGGAAACGATCTAAGGGTCAAACACAGAAGAGAACTAAATATGTACCTAAAAAGAATAAAATCAAAAATAGATCTTCGAGTGTTTTTATGAGCATTGCCACTCGAGGAAGAAATAAATGCTCTTAATACATAGACTTTGGATATTGTGTTAGATGTTGATCCTGTAGTCAAACCATCTATTGACACTAGAACCGGTAATGAAATGAGACAGTAAACAGAAATGCTTGAATACGAGCCAAATCAACTACTACTTTTTTAATACCTCAGAATAATGACGACTCGGTTTTGGTATAAGAAGATTTTGAGCATGCTGATAATACAGCCTCCTCTAGACGATAGACAACAACAAATTCCCCCACAATCATGAAAGCTCAGGTCTCTTATTCAAGTAGTTCCTAAAAATCTTGTGGCTGGTGTAGGTTCCTCACTGGGTGGATTAGCTGCAGAGGATCGGATGAACCGCTTCCTGGTATTCTTTCCTGTTACCCAACAATTTCTATAATTAAATGCTATAATCTCTAATTTATGGCCGTAATACGTGAGGTGCTCCTGGGATTGCCTGCCCGTTGAATCTCTGCAGCACACCTGCAGAGACTTGCTAAGTGACAAGTGATTCCCCAGAGTGTCAGCCACTTGTTTGTGTTTATGTTGACTGGCCGTTTACGAGTACCCACCTCTCCGGTTTCGTACTTGTTTTGCCCGCCCCTCGCTGCGTGCTGAGAGTTGGGTCACGGTAGCTAGTGTAGAGGCTATTGTGTGTCGCCCATTTATTCTCTTTGGTTTGCAAGCTTATTCCTCAGTTTCTCCTTAGTGGGCACCCAAGGGCCTATGGTGGGCTGTTGTGATTATACTACGCACCAAGTTCTACCACTAAGATGCTGGTGGCTGCCAGTGCTTGCAGGAAGAGACGTCTCTCAAGAGACAAAAATAAGTATGCCTGAGGACGAATATCGAGATGTAATAACTGAAGACCCTGTTAACCAGGTAAATCCTGACCACTCTTGGGATGAAGACCCTAGGGGCCGGGAATCTGGCATTACAACTGTAGCTTCTTTGGGGCCCATGTCCCCAGAGCCTGGCATTGATAAGGGGGAGACAACCATGATTTTGCCTGGAGATATATCAGGGCCAAATGGTGAGGAATCCAGTGAGAAGGAACAGATCAGTTCTACTCAATGGCAGCAAGTAAGGGATGCGTTGGTGCTGATCTTCTCCAGTGTAGACATTTTTATGACTTCGGCTTCTGGGTGGACCTAATGGTCACAGTTGCAATGCTGTTGCGCCCTGTCATGGTGGGCAATTCATGTCAAGCTGATCCACCTCTGGATATGGAACACCTTATAATATCTATCTTATAATGCACCCACACATATCAAAGGCAGGACTCTGGACTGGATCCTCTCCCTTAATACCCCCATAACCATTGAGGCCATCTCCCCTCTTACTTGGACCGATCACCATAACATTGTATTTACAATCAATCCCTCCGAACCCACACAAAAGAAACCTAAAACCATGATTACCTATGAAACTAGAAACACCCGCAAACTCACACCAGAAAACCTCACGCCTCCACTTTCAAAAATCCTAGATTCTACCTCGATCACTAGTGACAACCCCTGTCACCTAGCTGACTTATATCACAACTGCCTCACTGCAACCATTAATGCTATAGCACCGCTCACCACCAAGGCAAAACGCTCAGATCTAGCTTCTGGTTCAATGATGATCTTATCGCCATCAGAAGAACCATACGCGCGTGTGAACATGCCTACAGAAAGCATCCTACTGCAGAGGCAGAAAAAGCCTACCAAGAAATAAACAAAACCTATAAAACAGCTACTATTACCTACAAATCTAATGCGTACAATAATAGGATCAGCAATGCGACCTCAGATACCAAGGAACTATTTGCCATTCTAAAAGAATTGGAAAACCCTACCCCAGCCATAAACCCAACCATCCCCAGCAAGGAATGGTGCACCACTATTCAAGACGCACTAACAGCCTAAATTGAACTACTCAAATAAAAATCACATCCAAAAAACAATCACTAGCCAACAAACCTGCCCTCCTTAATCTAAATCGACCACATCGGGAATTCACCAGCTCCCCATTCCACTTCACACCAGTATCCCAAAATGTAGTGTTTGACACCATCGCCAAACTTAAAGCCTCCAACTGCAAAGGAGATTCTGTCCCCGCATCAGTAGTCAAATCCTGCGCCCACACCCTCACCCCCATTATCACCAACTTCGTGAACGCATCCTTCAATACTAACCTAGTACCAGCTAGCATCAAAGAAGCCTGGGTCACCCCTCTCCTGAAAAAACTTACCCTAGATCCTACTGTGCCCACTAATTACAGGCCAATAACAACTGTCCCATTTCTCCTCAAAATATTGGATAAACTAGCATACAACCAAGTCCAAACTCACCTTGAACAAAACCACCTCCTTGGCACGAGGCAATCAGGCTTCTGCCCCAACCATAGCACAGAAACGGCACTCCTTGACTTAAAAATCCAGATGGATACCATCAGAGACTCAGGAAAACTCTGCATCCTCCTCCTACTCAATCTAGTAGACCATAATAAACTGTGCGTCACACTAGCGAAAGACTTCAACTTCTCCACCGAAGCTACTACCTGGATCAAATCTTTTCTTGCTGACCGCACCTCCAGGGTCGCCATAGGTAAAGAAGCCCCCAACCCCATCATAGTACCCATTGGTGTCCCCCAAGGTTCCTGTCTCGCACCAACATTATACAATGCATACTCTAAACTCCTCTTCTCAGCGCTAGATGACATGGGTGTCATCTACACCAACTTTGCAGACGACACCCAGATCCTCATCCCTTTATCGGGAGACTACACTCAAGACACCGACACTATCAACAAAATATATGCCATAATCCAAAATTGGTTGGCACTAAATAGTCTCTGTCTCAATGATGAGAAGACTGAGGTTCTCATTGTGGGCTCCCAATCCAAAATAGAAGCATTACATGCTGACTACTCATCCATCAACATTGATGGCACAAACATATCAGTACTCAAACAAGTAAAAACACTAGGTGTCTACCTAGATGCCAACCTCACCATGACCAAGCACATTAACGCCCTCTCTTCCTCTACCTCCTACACCGCAAAACTTATTGCTCTCAGTCGCCAATTCTTGACACCCACCAACTGTATCACGCTGGCAAGAGCTTTAATCTTATCCAGACTCGACTACTGCAACGTACTCTACCTGGGTACCTCAAAAGCCAATCTAAACAAACTACAGCTTATTCAAAATAAAGCCCTTCGGGCGGCCCTTGGATTAAGGAAGTCAGATCACATCTCAAATATTAGAAGAAACCATCACTGGCTCCCCATCAAAGCCAGGGTCACATTCAAAGCCCTGTGCGTCACATTCAAATGCATCCACTCTTGTGTCCCCATCTACCTCAACCACGCCATCACCAGAAAAGTATCTAAGAGGCCCCTCAGATCTAACAGTCAACTACTCCTAGCTATCCCCCGCTACAAGACAACCAAGGCAGGAGGCAGTAGTTTCCAATACCTCGCACCCACATATTGGAACACACTTCCCCTCCCCATCCAAAATGAGCAAACGTTCTCAGGTTTCAAGAAATCCCTGAAAACGTGGCTATTTAACCAAGACTAAGGAAATATCACTGTACTGAAGCCCTGCATTAAATGTCTCGTGTATGATTATCTTGTATTCACATGCACTGCGCCCGATTGGATATTTCTAAGAAATGTTTTAACCAAGCTGTCTGTAACATCGCCGTGGTACCCAAGGGTTTGGGCGAGTAATAAATGCAATAAATAAATAAATAAATCTCACAATGCCCACTGCAGCCCCTTGAAATCTAAGCTTTTAATACATTTCAAGTGGCTGAGGTTAAAGGTCTGAGGAGAAAGCTGCTAATATGCAGGAGTTGTTGAAATTCGAAAATGTGATCTAACCCCACCCTAACAATATGGCTTCTCCTTCATCTGGAGTGGCCGTAAGTCAAGCTCATGTTGGGTCTCCAATATCTGATGTCTAACTGGAACCAAGTACTACCCTGGCTGACCTCAGGACTTCTGCCAAACCTAAATCCAATCCATTTAAGGTCTCACGTCTGAGTAAATTACAGCTGCCATATATTGCAGATAAGACTCTCAGAGAATTGGTCTTGGATCAAAAAAACCTTATTATCACCAATGTTACCTCGCCATCAAGGCCAGAACCTAGGGACGCCCTCAGAAATAAGGTACTGGCCTAGCTGCAAAAAAGAACTGCTTAGAAGCTCCGACCTAAAGGCTCTGTGGAGGATGAAGATCGATGGATGGGTAGAAGCTCCGACCTAAAGGCTCTGTGGAGGATGAAGATCGATGGATGGTTAGAAGCTTCGACCTAAAGGCTCTGTGGAGGATGAAGATCGATGGATGGGTAGAAGCTCCGACCTAAAGGCTCTGTGGAGGATGAAGATCGATGGATGGTGCACTCAAGCTAATAGTGATTGGGCCTCATTCCGGGTTTGGAGCTAACCATGGAGTAATTAGCTCCATGGATGCCTCCGAAACCGTCCCAAATCCGGCATGGTGAATGGAGTAATTACCGGTCCATTCCAGGGTTGGAGGGACCGGTAATTCCCCATTCACCTTTTGCCCTTCCCCATTCCCATTTCTGCCCCATAGGGCTCAACGGGAATGGGGAAGGAGGTAATTACGGCACTGTAAATTACGGTACCGTAATTACCTCCGAGGTACCTTTGCGGGTCCCGTACTTAACTCCAGCTAAAAGCAGGAGGTAAGGAAGGACCCGCAAAGGGAACTTGGAATATGGAGGTAAGGGATTACCAGCATCGGCACCCTTACCGGTGCCGGTAATCCCTTACCTCCAACCTCTTAATGACGCCCAATGAGTAATTATTGATTGTGGTCGAAGTAGCTTTTTAGCTAACATTTTTTTATGAACATGTCATCTGAACTAAAAGTCATTGTAGATTGTGGATAGTTAACCCTTGTCCGGAACTGGGTTTTGACGCTTAGTCTATCTGTTCTTGTCATATATTGTTGTATTATTTAATGTGTAGTTTGCATTGTCCTGTTTTTCTGTGCACGCTGAATCTTATGGGCGTGTTGCGCTTTATAAAAATAAAACAAAACAAACAAAAGACACTGCCAGAGGGACATTTTCTGACAGTGTTGATCCTTTAACTTTGCCAATCCTATAACCTGGTTTGCGAGACTCATAGACGCTATGTATGAAAGAATTGTGGGTCTTGAGAATATTGTCCAAGTAAATGCTGTATTACAACTAAACAGGGATAAATTGTTGCATATATGTGCTAATATTCCTGCCTTGTGACTTCTGCACATGGGTGATATTGATCTGGTTCCTATTCCAGATAGTGGTACTGACAAACCTATTGTGTATTTTTATTCATATATTGTCACAAGCCTTGTCTGGGAGCAGCTGGACACTTTTAGGTCGATTGATTTTGACCTTATTGAATTTAAATTCCAGGGTTAGATTAATACATTTTTAGCCCTTTGTTATAATAAGAACTTGGCTCAGCTGCAACAACATCCCCCATCAACCATGAAAAGGATCTCTCTACTAGCACTCGGTCAGTGATCAACACATCGGTTCAAGATAATTCGATTGACTCTAATCAGGACAGGGCATGACTGGTGGCGCATATAAATGCAAATTCCAAATCAAAAGGCCTGTTTTCCAATCTTTAGCTGTTCTGACCTACGATTTTTAGCTTGGATCTCATGTGGATTTAGAAATTACTTGTATGCAGTAAAACATATCTCCACTATTCTCTGAGCAACACATTATAATGTTACAGGAGACAATGTTGACTGAAATTTTCAAATTCAAGGGTTATAAAACCTATTCCAAGTTGGCCGTTGGAGGTTTCCTAGATCGTCCATCGGGGGGTTTGCTATAGCCATTGACTAACATGTTAATGTACACTCTTTTGACATCTGTACGGCTAATGACGGTATGCTGGCTGAGGACTTATTTTTAACTGCCCCTCCTTTCCAACTATTGCTTATAAATGTTTACTGGAATCCTAAATATATGAATTGTAACGAGTTCCAGTTAGCAACATGTGATACAATTTTGGAATGGTTGGGTAAAGGATATGCAAATGATATTTTCATTGGAGGTTATTTTAATTCTGAATGTGCCGAAGGCTTAATGCCCTTTAGTTATTCCCTGAGCCGGAGGGCTGGACTGTGTTTGCTGGAGGCAAGAGGGGTCTCATGGGACATTATATGGAAGACTGGGACCTAAAGATTTGCTTAACCTTATTAGGTGACCTATCAAATGGTAAGACCTGGGAGAGAGGCCAAAGTTCATCTGTATGTAATATTGAACTTGAAACCTATGTGCTCTTCCATTAAGGTAACTGACTCTGACTCTAGTGACCACTCAATCTTAACCCCTTCTATATGTGTCCCATTTGTTACTCAAGAATAAATCTATGCATTAGTCATGGTATCTCCCGGCTAAGGGGGGTGGGGGGTCTTTCAGTTAAATGGAATGAGGGTACATGCTCTAGGTTTACTTCAAAGTTTAAACGTGTGTTTGACGTGTCTGATACCTCCAACTATCATGAATGTTTTCTGTTCCATGTTATAATTAGACTATTCTCTCGTGTCTGGGAAAAGCCACCTGGTTGTCTCTAGGACACACACTCACCAGTATAATGCATGTATTGCTGAGCCTAAAGCAGCTAAACAGAGGTATTTGTGAGAAACGTCTCAAATAACGATAACAGACCATATTCTTCTTAAGATTAAAAGACAGACGGAACAGCAGAAATAGAAGAATTACTTCATCTTTTAAATACCAAGTATACAATAGAGATAACTAGATTGTTCTGGAGTCATCAGTTATTGCGCCCAATAAGGTTAAGTGTCCGACCTTTGACACCAGCCTTGGGCCATTAGAATATGTGGCATCGTACCCATACTTGGGCCTAGATATGAGTGCCAATAGAGCCTACACTCATATAAAAGAGGCCCAGAATATAAAGGCACGTCGCTTGACCCATTTGGTAGAATGATTTGCACATCATATGGCGGGAAATTCCTTAGAAGGGATAATTACCCTATACACCCAGTGTTTTTGTCCCATGGTCCTATATGGCCTGGATGCCTTGGCCATGGGTTAATATAAATGGCTGGATAGCATTGAGGGATACTTTTGGAAGTGGATCCTAAAATTGCGACCTTTGACCCCTGTCGAGTTAGATTGGAGCTTCGGTTGATCTCCCTGAAGGGACAATTGATGGTTAGACAAGGGTTGCTTCATTTAAAAATGTCCGGTCATCCCAAATGGCATTGCTGGGGCCCTTTAATGGAACCAGCCGTGAGTATAGTGGAGAGGAATTGGATAGACTGATCACTGGGTTGTACAAGGCATAGTAGGTTCTTCCAGTCTTCCTCTTCCCCAACGGCTCCTATATATTGGGCCTCATTACGACTTCGGCGGTTGCCATGCCGCTATTGGCAGCATGGTTGCCACTGAAATCGGGTCCGGGTTCCCAGAATGGGGAATTACCGGGCCATTCTGAGTTCGGAGAGCCCGGTAATTCCTCCCTCCAGGATCCCTGGCCCGGACCTTCCCCATTCCCATCTGAGCCCCCATAGGGCTCAATGGGAATGGGAGAGGGTGCAAACAACGGGCCGATTACGAGTGGCCCATTGTTTACTCCCTCTTCCCCTCACAGGACCCGGTAAGGACGCCTGGTTTGACCAGGCATTACTTACCGGGTCCTGCAAGGGGAGCATGTAATGAGGCGGAACGGGTTTCATGGGTCCGCCTCCTTTTGCAGAGCCCGTTAACCCGTTCCGCCTCACTCGTAATGAGGCCCAATGTGTTTTAATGTATTTCCCACTTCTTTCCCTCACTTGCCCTGTGGGTGCTTTGAAACTTTATTTTATTATTGTTAAAGCGCCTAACAAGCAAACAATAAATAAATAAATATTGGTTGGTTCCCTGGCTTCAAACGTGGTACTAGGTTTCCCATAATACAACAGTTATTTAATATTAAAAAGAAAACTTAAAAATATTTTTGGAGATATCGAACTCGGTGATCCCTCACGAAATGGGACACATTTCACTGGGTGCCAAGGTTTCTTGGAAACAGTTATGCATATTTTGAACATGACCAATCCTCCCTCCAACTCTCTATACCAAGAATCGAACCAAGCATTGATGAACAATAAGGTTGATTCTATCAACATGTTCAGAAATATGATGTATGTCCTTCATGCGAAAAGAGATTCATGTCCAGAGGAGCTGTTAATGAATCCGCTTAGAGCTAAAGCTAAGCTATATCAAGACAACTAGAAGGTGATTATTGCCAACGTTTAAACTCTAAACGCGTAGGCTAAGGGCACAGTGGTGAGCGCTGCAGATCCACAGAGCTTCTGCTCGATCCACGTACACTGCGTGATACACATCGATTGCCGAATCTGCTGCATTAAAACCGGTGTGCCGAACCCTCTGCACAATGCCCGGGCAGGCCTAGGGCACGATGTTGCGCGCTGCAGGTCTGCAGAGCATGCTGCTCAATCTATGTCCACTACATGTAACGCATCGATGCCCCACTCTGCTGCATTAAAACCTGTGTGCCAAACCCTCTGCTGCAAATCACACGCAGGCCAAGGGTACATTGTTGAGTCCCACAGGTATTCGGTGCCACACATGGCACCACTGATCTCACCTCGCAATTTTGGCTGAACCCCATCACCTAGGACTTGTAACCACTCCAACCAGACCCGAGGCCTCAGCCGGCCCCTGCTGATCCTTTTGAGGATCAGCCTCCTCAGGCTGCACACTCGGCTCACTGCGTGTATCCCACACCACGCCTCTCAATCATTCCACTCCCCACAAACCGACCGACGAGGCCCCACGCAACCCAAAATCCTCGACTCCGACATCGCTACACCCCCGCCGATCCTTACGAGGAACGCGCTGCTCACTTGGCTCACTGCGTGCATCCTACACCACGCTTATCAATCACCCTCACCCCTGCAGACCCACAGAGCAGGCCCCACGCAACCCGGAATCCACAATTCAGTCATCGCCTCATCCCCTCCGATTCTCACGAGGAATAGGTTCCTAAGATTCCACACCCAGCTCATCCCACGCCTCCCTCTCAACACTCAAACCAAATTCCTCAAACACGCTCGCCTGCCAGACCCATCCACAAAGCCATCAGCTGTGCACTAATCAACGAAAGATCAGTCCCGGCACATGCAGGTGAAATCCTTGATCTTATAACCTCTAGCAACCTCGACCTGCTTGCCATCACAGAAACCTTGCTGCATCCCGCTGCAGGCCCAGCCCTCTCCATTGCAAGCCCCCCCTGACTTTGCTATCGTAAAATGTGACAGATCCTCTAAAATAGGAGGCAGCATTGTCCTCATCTTTAAATACACCTTCACTATTATAGTCATGCAAACCAATGTCATCCCCAACTGCAAATCCCAACTTGCCAAGATATCCATGTTGCTGTTCGGTTCCATCACCGTCCTCCTTATCTACTGTCCACCTGGTCCCAGCCTTACCTTAGAAGACAACTTAATGCAAAGCATCTTCACGTCCATCAAACCCAACTCTAAAGTCATAATCCTTGGGGACCTCAACCTAGGCCTCAACGACCTAGCAGACTCATCGGCCACCAGAGTAGCCACAGTACTTAACCATGACGGCTTTACACAACGCTCTCTCGTGCCCACACATGACCAAGGCCGCCCCCTAGATTGGTTAAGCGACCTCTATTGTAATAAGCATCACACTATTGCCTTAGAAATCCCCGGACCAGCTCACCCGGCCAAACCTGAATGCATGGCCTGGTGCACAAAACACCTCAACCCTACCAACCTCTCACCACTAATTGCCACCCGGGCGCACCCCCCACCCTCAGTAACAGAGCCAGCAGCATTGGTCGACCTCTACAAGCAATCTATTGCACAAGCAGGCGACACGCTTGCCCCTCTCTAACTCTAGAAAGCCAAACCATCACAAAAAAACAATCCCATGGTTTACTCCCGAACTCCTTGAAGTCTGTGCCAATAAGCACGCTGCTGTGCTAGCTTGGGGGAAAAAAATTCCCTGCCTCCGAAGCCATCTTCTCCTCCCTCGCCATAAACTACAGAAGGGAAATCCACGCTGCCAAAGCCAACAGCTACAATTCCAGAATGAGTAATGCCTCAACCAACTCGTGGGAACTTTTCACAATTCTCCGGGAGCTAGAGACCCCTTGCACCCCCCAGCCAGACCTGTCAGTAGACAGCATATGGTGTGAATAAATCCAAGACGCCCTCACTGCAAAGGTTAACTCCCTCAAAGGAAAAATCCTCACCAAGCAACTTGCTATGCTAACCAAACTACCATCGCCCACAGCACCCAGCCCCTTACTGACCCACACCAGCACCCCGTTCAACTTCCACTCTGTCTCAGACATAGACATCACCAAGATAGTCAAAACCCTCAAACCATCACACTGTAAAGGTGACACTTGCCCAGCTCCAATCATCAAAGACTACTCTGAGTCACTCATTCCCCATCAGCCATCATCAAAGCATCCTTATCCACCAATTCAGTGTCAACTTCATTGAAGGAAGCATGGGACCTACTGCTCCTCTTTTCTTACGTAACTCGCGCCAGACCTCTGTTTTCTTGCCTATTGTACTGCACTCCAAGGTCTACTAGTACTGCCTGTGCCCTCTTGTCTTACGTAACTCGCACCAGAACACTGTTTCCTTGCCTACTGTACTGCACTCCAAGGTCTACTAGTACTGCCTGTGCCCTCTTGTCTTATGTGAATCGTGCCATACCACTGTTATTTTGCCTATTGTACTGCACTCCAAGGTCTACTAGTACTGCCTGTGCCCTCTTGTCTTATGTAACTTGCACCAGAACACTGTTTCCTTGCCTACTGTACTGCACTCCAAGGTCTACTAGTACTGCCTGTGCCCTCTTGACTTCCGTAACTCGTGCCAGACCACTGTTAATTTGCCTATTGTACTGCATTCCTAATTCTATCAGTCGACCAATACCAGCACCACTTTGCCAGCTATACCTCCTTCCTTGATACCTCACTCCTTTCACGGCGCACGCCATCTAGAACTCTGCACTTCTTAGTCCTACTCGACTAGACAGCCTCTCTTGTGGAATACTGCTATACAGGTGCACACTACAGCCCACACAACAGCACATAAGCTCCTCACAGTTTACCCCTCACAGCACCTGCTGAACAACAGAGAGAAGTCTACCAGACATCTATTACTATGGTCACAATGCCCAAACTAGCCCACACATACGCTACTGAGCTCACAATAGCCACAACAGCACGCATAAAACCCTCTCACATCCCACTGACCCACTTCCTACCATTATTCTTTACCAAACCTACCTAGAACCTTCAAACCAGACAAACGCCACTTCTACCGACACCAGAAATAAACTCCTGGGTCTACGTTCCCGCTACACACCCAATCCCAGCCCACCTCAGGCACATCTCAGCACAACTATGCATATAGACACATCAAAGAATGCCACAGTCCTGCCAACCCCCACCTTGCATAAGTTCACAGGAACCGCTACAACCACACTTCCCAACTAAAGCAAATCTAGCAATAAAGTGGCTCCCGTTAATCTGCAATGTGCTCTGTTCAACATTAGATCTCTCCCAGCACATGCAACAGAAATCCATGACCTCATCACTCATCTTGACCTTGACATCCTACCTATCACAGAGACCTGGCTACATGAAGCAGCCAGTCCTGCCCTCTCAATCGCATCCCATAAGGACGCTCTATCTACAGGCAAGACAGACTCTCAGCCAAAGGTGGAGGAGTTGCCCTCATAATCAAAGACCACCTAGTGGTCAGACAAACCTTATCACATCTCGGGGAGAACATTGATGCACTCACAGTCAAGATTGTTATCTCCCCCAATTCGACCCTAACCATGCACCTAGCCTACCGCTCTCCAGGCCCAATAGCCGACTTCCATGATAATCTCGTCCATCACCCCGGTGAGAACCTAAAGAATTCCACCAAAGCTAGTCTCCTTGGTGATTTCAATTTGGGGCTCAATGATCATAAAGACAGAGAATCCAAAGCCTTTGCCCAAGTGCTACAAGAGCTCGGATTCCACCAGAAAATCCTCACACCCACTCACTGCAAAATGCACACCCTTGACTGGGTAGTAGACCACAACTGTGATGTTGATATCTGCTCCAACACCCCCACTCCTGTTCCGACCACCACCTTATACACTTCCTCATCCCCACCGGCTGCAGCACACCTAAAAATCTCAGCCCAATCCCATGGGCATTAGCCAGAAGTGCACAGAATCTTACCAAAGAAAGGATCCTCCCACACCTAGACTCTCTAAAGACCAACCTCCTATCATCCTCCGACCCATCGGTGCTGGCAGACATGTACATCACCACACTCAAAGCGGCAGTTGACACCATTGCACCGCTACAGAACAACAAAGCAAAGAAAATAAAACATGCCAATACCTGGTGCTCTGCAGAACTCAAAGTATTACGTATCCAAAAACAGAAAGCCATGAGCGCCTGGCTATGAACCCCACAGGAATCCACGCTACACGCTTACAAAACCCTGGCTTCTCAATACAAGAAGGCTATAATCACAGCAAAATCCTCGTCCTACAACGAAAGAATCTCCAATGCCACCTCTGAATCTAAAGAACTCTTCGCCATCTTCAAGGAATTATCCTCCCCAGCCACCAAATAACAAGATATCGACAAAGACAAAGCCTGGGGCACCAATGCACAAACAGCCCTCGTACACAAAAGAAATCTCTCTAAACATATGAGGCTAACTGCTCACAGTGACACCAATGTCACCATAGACAAAATAAAACCGTTCACCTTCAGGGAAGTCATTGGGTCATTCCGAGTATGGCGGTAGGGGGTTAACGGCACCGGTAAGGATGCCGGTGCCGTTAACCCCCTAAACCATATTCGGAGGTCCCTTAGCGGGTCCCACTGGGACCAGCTGGTCTGACCAGCTGTCCTTAGCGGGACCCGTTAAGTGACCATGGAGCTAATAACGGGCCTGCTATTTGCGGGCCTGTTATTAGCTCCTTCCCCATTCCCTTTGAGGCCTATGGAGGCTCAAATGGGAATGGGGAATGGTTTTCAGAATGGGGACCTACCAGGTACTCCAAGGTTGGAATGACCTGGTAAATCCCCATTCTGACTACCCGGACACGGGGTTGGAGGTAGCCATGGTGCTAATAGCACGAAGGCTACCTCCAAACTCGTAATGACCCCATTGTCAACAAAATGAGGCCATCCAACTGTAAGGTTGATGCCTGCCCAGCTAAACTAGTCAAAGATTGTGCAGAAACCTTAGCCCCTTTCCTAAAAACATTCATCAATGCCTCCTTCAATACTAACATAGTCCCTGACAGCCTAAAGGAAGCGTGGGTTCGCCTACATCTGAAAAAACCCTAACTGGAGATAGCTAAAAACTATAGGCCCATGACCACCGTCCCATTCCTGCTAAAAATTCTGGACAAGGTGGCATAGACACAAATGCAGCAATTATTGAAGGACAAAAAGATCCTGGGACAAAGGCAAGCTGGATTCCGCCCAGGACATGGGACAGAATCTGCCTTACTCGATCTTAAAATACAACTCGCCGACATTATGGACAAAGGCAAACCGGCACTTCTCCTTCTGCTAGATCTGTCAGCTGCAACCATGAAATTCTCGGCAAGCAACAAAAAAATGCTGACCATTTCTCCTCACAAGCGATTGCTTGGATTGAGTCCTTCCTCAACGGTAGACACATGATAGTCTTCTCAGAATCGGCTGTGCCGACCCCACTACCAAACACTGTGGAGTCCCACAAGGTTCATGTGCCTCCCCCACCCTGTATATCATCTTCACCCTTCCTCTCTTCAATGACTTAGATCGTCGGGACATAGCCTACACAAACTACGCCAAAGACACACAAGTCCTACTCCCACTCTCTGGCAGCTATGAACAAGATGCTGCGGCCCTAACCAACATCTACACCTCCATCCAAACATGGATGGCACCTAATGGACTCTGCCTCAACAGTGATAAAACCGAGATCCTCCTGCTAGGCGCCAAAGAAACACTCAATAAACTCTCCCCACAATACAGCACCTTCAACATCGACAAGACCACTATCACTGTTTCATCTGCAGGAAAAACTCTAGGAGTATATCTTGACTCCTCGCTGTCCATGACACGCCAGGTCAGTGCCATACCCTGTTCGGCTGCCCTCACCACAAAAGTCATTAACGCAGTTAAGCCCTTCCTATCCACCAAAAATCGCTTACCTATTGCCAGAGTGACATCTCTTTAAAACCATGGCTATTACACACAGATGCCTCTCCTCCACTGCCCCTCCCTATCTATCGGAAAGGATCTGCCCAGACGCATCTGCCAGACCCACTAGATCCCATCTCACCAACCAGAAATATTTCCCCTCATTCAAAAGGTCCACAGCAGGAGGCTCCCGCTTTCAACACTTAGCACCCAAAAACTGGAATACCCTCCCCACTGCACTCAGAAATGAAAAGTCTTACACAGTCTTCCGCAAAATGCTCAAAACTGTTTAATTAACCTGTCTGCTGTAATACACAACCCGCTACTGCTATAACTAAGAAAAATGTCTGTAACAAGCGCCACAATGCCTCCGGGCTGTTGCGCGCTCAGCAAATGCGAATAAATAAATATGATGCCCCCTGGTAGGCGATTTACATGCAGCTTATATTCTCGGTATGCTTCTTTACCTGTTGTATATTAAGCATGTACAAAGCAAACATTCTGTGACAGTGCCACGATGCCTGAGAGCTGCTGCATGCTTTATAAATTTAAATAAATACCTCTTGAAGATCCTGGATCGCGTTGCCTATATCCAGGTTCAACAGTATCTTGAGAAAAACGACATCATAGGCAGTCGCCAATCAGGATTCCGCCCCAAAAACGGAACCAAAACTGCCCTACTTGATTTGAAAATACAAATCGATACAATAAAGGACCCTGCAAATCTGCGCTCCTGATGATGCTAGACCTCTCCGCAGAATTCGATTTGGTAGATCACCAAATCCTCTGCTCTCAACAGCGGACTTCTGTCCATCAGCCACCAATTGGGTGAGGTCCTTCCTAGCTGACAGATCCTCACGTGTCTTCATCAACGCTTCTTCACTGAACCTACTCCTGTTCCCTGTGGAGGCCCCCAAAGTTTCTGCGCCTCCCCTACCCTCTACAACATTTATACAAAACCCCTCTTCGACCTCCTTGACCTACTAGGCATATTATACACAAACTATGCTGACAACACACAGCTCCTTACCCCCCCTCTCTGGATCGTACGCCCCGGGCTCAGCCACCATAAACTCTGCATATGAGTTCATAAAAACTGGATGGCTGCTCATCTACTCTGTCTCAACAACAACAAATCCGAAATCCTCATCATCAGCTCAAAATCCACACTTCGCAACATTGATCCAGCATTCAAAGGAATTTATCATCGATGGTAACCGTATCACCACCTCTGACAAAACTTTTGGCGTCTACCTGGATGCCAATCTCAACCTCTCATGTCAAGTGAACTTGATCGCCTGAGCGTGGCTTACACAGCCAAACTGCTTCATGCCAGCAGGCCCTTCCTCTCCCCTAACCACCTAACAATTGCAAGAGCTATCACAGGAGCCAAGCTCGACTACTGTAACGCCCTATATACGGGTACTTCTGAACGTAACATGAACAAACTCCAGACGATTCAGAACAATGCTCTCCTAGCGCCCATTGGTCTCTCCAAATCTAACCATATCTGCAAAACCAGGAGAGCTGCACACTGGTTGCCCATCCGGGGAAGGATTAAGTTCAAAACGTTGTCCCTGGTCCACTGATGTCTCTCCAACACTGCCCCGACCTCCCTCTCACGCTGCGTGAAGAAATACGCCCCTACTCGACCTCTTAGATCGTCAAACTTTCACTTCCTGAAGACTTGAATCACCTCTCAGTAGGGGGCAAGAGCTTCCCGGTCATGGCTGCCAAACTCTGAAATAATCTTCCACCAGAACACAGAAAAGAACAGGCCTACTGGACCTTCCACAGAAACTTAAAGATGTGGCTGTTCAACTCACCTTGTTCCACCTAAGATTATTCCATCCCAATACTGCATCTACCCACCCCCTCCCTTCTTCTCTTTTTACCTTAATGCTACTTGTAAACTTGTACCTTAATTTAACTAGCGCCTAGATACCCGAGGGTTTTGTGTGCTGTAACAAATGCAAAAATAAATAAATAAAGAGTACGTAATTTACATGAGGCAAAGGGATAATCTTTCTAAATACATTTACTTGTTCCTTTCACTTCTCAAAGGAATTCTCACTTTTCCTACTTTCGCCCAGAGGCTCAGCGTGACCCAATCCCTGGTTCTCTCTAGGCTTAACTATTGCAATAGCCTCCTCCTGAATCTACCATCTTACACTCTGCAACACCTCCAGCTTATACAGAATAGGGCAGCAAGTCTTATCCTTGGCCTCAAGCCCAGGGACCGCATCTCTCCTGCACTAAAAAGTTTTCACCGGCTCCCGGTTGCTGCACAGATTAAATTCAAATCCCTCTGTATCATCCACAAGGCTGTCGGGGTCCGGGGACCACACTATCTTCAACTTTATCTCACTAAATACTCTCCCTCTAGACCACTTCACTCCTAAGGCACCAACTCTTTGTGTGTAAAGCATTTTGCTAAACAGAGGGCAGGGTGTTGCTCACTATCCTCTGCAGGCTCCCTCCTTTGGAATAACCTCCCCCTGCACCTTAAGCATAACCTTTTCAAATTCCAGAAGCCCCTTAATACTTTCCTCTTTCCTTCCTCCTACTCTCCTCTGCAAATCCCACAGTTGCTGAATCAGTGTCCTTGGCCTTTATGCATCCTTGGGGCTTTGACCGCACACACCAATTCTTCCCAGCTCCTGTCTTTCTACAGCACTTTGCATCTGCACACCCTCTGCTCTGGAGATTCGTACTTGCACCTCCTGCAGCCTAGGCTGTGTAGCACTCAACATTCCTAGCACTTTGTCTATGGCTCTTCCACAAGCACAGACCCCCCCCCATCACTTACCACCTCTTCCCTCTTCCTTTTCTGCACTTGCACGTTCTGAATACTCACGAGGCATAGTAGGTTTGTCCCATTTCCCTTTTCCCTGCTCTGCTCTTAAAATATTGTGTTGTAATGTATTTCCCACCTTTGCTCCCTCCCTGCCCTGTGGGCACTTTGAAACATTCTTTTCTTATTGTATAAACGCCTAACAAGCAAACAATAAATACATAAGAACTACTAAAAAAGGTAATCAAGAGTAACGCCAGGCTGAATATAAAACAAGAGAGTCAAATTAATGAGCAGGTGTCCTTCGTGTCCGAACACATGTGGTTTAAACATCTCTCCTCCAAATTCTGGGTGCAAAATGAAAGTAGATCGGGTGGCATTGATTTATATACTAGTGGAGTACTGAACTGGAGCTACAAGTTTGACAGAGTTGAAATTGAGAATATCATTAAGAGTTTAAAAAACTCTATGGCATGTGGCCCAGATGGTCTGATGAATAGCCTCCTAAGAAAGAATCTAACTTTATGGTCAGATATTTTGAGTCGTCTTTAAACTCAAGTTGTAAGTAGCTGGGTTTTCCTTCGTTCTGGAATCAAGCAATGATTGTTCCAATATTTGAAAGTGGCTCGAGGGTAAGCCTTCTGAGTTACAGACCGATCTCTTTAATAGACGTGTCTTCAAAGGTTCTTGCACATATGATTTTAAAGGAAGTGATCAAGTGGGTTTACACAATTGGTAGATTCAGTGTGTTACAGATGGGATATAGAAAGGGAGTGAGTACTAGGCTGAGTGGGTTTACCCTGTTGTCCTGTATGTCGCAGGCAGGTATTAAATCAGAGAGAACCCTATATGATGAGTGTTAGATCTATCCTCCACTTTTGACAATGTAGACCGTACAATCTTATGGAGTACATTGTCAAAATGGGGGATGCAGCAAGAATTGTTAAAAATGCTTAAATTCTTCTACGATTAAAACACTATATATGTTGGATCTTTGGGAACAGTGTAAAGTTTGGAAGAGTTACTCTTCAAGATTGGAACAATCAAGAACCAGCTGTATAGTATATGCCGATGATTTAATAGTGCTTGGTTTTACACTTGCTGGTCTTCAGAGAGCATTAGAGGGAGTCTCACCTTATTTGACCTTGAATAATTTAATATTAAAACCCTTGAAATCAAAGATTTTATGATATGATATGATATGGCATGGCATTTGTAACGCGCCTTTGCACAAGTGTTTCAAGGTGCGACGAGGCAGGGGGGGAACAAGGGGAGACAGATAACGATCCTACTAGGCCAGGTGTCATTCAGATCGCGCAAGTGCAAGGGTAGAGGGGAATGGGAAAAGGGGAAGGGGAGAGGGGAAAGTGCAGTACATGGTTAGTAGAATACAAGATAAATAATAGGGCCAGCTGGTGGCAAGTGCAAGGTAAGTGCCGGGAGAAGGGGCTGTAGGAAACAGAGACAGTCCCGTAGTGCAGGTAGGCAGTGCAGGGAAGAGTGGCTGGGCCAAGGACCGAGATCGGTGAGTGGCCCAGTTGCAGATTCAGTGCAGGTTCAGTGATTTTAGCAGGGGAGAGAGGGAGAGAAAACGGAGGCAAAGAGGAAGGTGTTGAGGTGCTTCCGGAACCGGAGATGGTTCTCCTCAAGTTTCAGGGAGGCAGGAAGGCTGTTCCAGAGGCAGGCCCCTGCTGTGGAGAGAGATCTACCCCCAACTCATTGCTTGGAGAAGCGGCTGACCCTGAGGTAGTTGGAGGTGGATGAGCGAAGAGCTCGAGAAGGAAGATATTTAGGAAGAGAGAGTTGAAGGTATTTTGGCCCAAGGCCCCAGAAGGCCTTGTGGACAATGCAGAGGGTTTTGAACTTAATCCTCGCAGCCACTGGGAGCCAGTGTAGTGATTTCAGTCCTGGAGAGATACGGTCCCTGGGCTTGAGGCCAAGGACATGTCTTGCAGTCCTGTTCTGGATGAGTTGCAGAGGGCGGAGAGTAGAGGCAGGCGGATTTAGATAGCGGCTGTTACAGTAGTCCAGCTTCGAGAGAACCAGGGCTCTGGAGACAGTGAGCTTCTGGGGGAAGGAGAGGAAAGGAAGGATACCTTTGAGGAGGTGTAGCTGGTAGCGTGACTTCTTAGAGACGTCAGAGATGTGAGGAGAGAAAGAGAGTGTGGAGTCGAGGATGACCCCGAGGTTTTTTGCCTTGCAGGTAGGAGCAGGAAGATGGCCAAGGGAGGCCGGCCAGTGAGCTGCAGGGAAGGAGGGAGTGGATGTGCCGATGAGTAGAATCTCAGTCTTACTGGCATTAAGGCAGAGGTCGTTGGCGGCACACCATTCCTGGATAGCAGAAACACAGTCAGAGATGAGGGAAGGGGAAGAGGAGGCCGAGGGTAGCCTGAAAATGAGCTGGGTATCATCCGCGTAGCACTGAAAGTTTGGACAGAGAGCGGCGATGCAGTGAGAAAGAAGTGCCAGATACTGGTTGAACAACCAGGGGGAGAGGTTAGATCCCTGGGGGACACCACAGGTAGAGAAAAATATGTCAGAGTGGAAGGAACCCAGTTGGACCTGGGAGGGTCGATTGGAGAGGAAGGAGTTCAGCCACGCCAGAGCCTGACCAGTGATACCCAGGTTATCACGGAGATGGTTGAGCAGGATGGTGTGTTTGACAGTGTCAAAGGCAGAAGAGAGGTCGAGCAAAATGAGAACACAAGGAGTGTTAGAGTCAAGGTTTGAGAGCAGGTCCTCACGGATGTTCAGGAGAGCAGTTTCCGTGCTTCTGGCAGCTCTGAATCCAGACTGATGTTCATGAAGACTACCAACAGATTCAGCATGGAGATTAAGCTGGGAGATGGCCAGTTTCTCCAGGAGCTTGCCCAGGAAGGAAGTGATAGAGTTTGGGCGATAGTTAGCTGGGCAGGAGGGGTCGGAAGAGGGTTTCTTAAGAAGGGGGTGCACAAGGGAGTACATGAGGGGATTTAGGAAGACTCCAGAGGCGATGGAGTGATTGCAGAAGTCTGCTAGGGCAGGAGCCAAGGAGTCGATGTGGTCCTTGATAGTTTTGGAGGAATAGGGGTGGACCTGTTTTGACGAGACTTTCACAGATCTGACTTGTCTTGAAACCTTGTCAGCAGAAAAAAGGGGAAAGGCAGAGAAGGAGGGAGGAGGGGTGGCTGCAGAAGGGCCAGAGGAAGAGCAGGGAATAGAGGGGGGGAGTGATAGGAGCAGAGTGAGGACAGGATGTCCTGAGTTTTTTAAATGAAGTGAGAGGCCAGTGCCGTGCAGAGGGCCTGGGAGGGGACAGGAGAGGTAGAGACTGCAGCAGGGTTGGCCAGCTCCTTGCAGATTTTAAAGAGTTCGGCCGAATTGTTAGATGCCGCAGAGATACGAGCTTGAATGTGGACTCTCTTCTTGGTGAGAACGGAGAGCCGGTATTGCCTTTGGAGCAGGTGGCAGGCCAGTTTGTCAGAGGATGAACATGAAGCACGCCATTTCCTCTCTGCCACCCTGCACTTGCATTTAAGGGTGACAAGATCCGAGTCATACCAGGAGTTACATTTGGCTTTGGGCTTCAGGCGGATTCTCATTACAGGGGCAAGGATATCAAGGGTATCAGATATAGCAGCGTGGAGAGTGGAGAGGGCTGTGTCAGGGTGGGAGTCAGCCGAAGGGGTGGGGGGTGGGAAATTGGTAGCGGAAGCCTCAACTGACACGCGCTTCATGGGTCGGATGACCACGAAGGTGGCTGGCAGTGATGAGGGTGGCTTTGCCTGTTGGAAGGGACGGTGAGGTGGGAGGATAGGAGAAAGTGATCATTCCAGGAGAGAGGGACAGAGAGGGGAAGGTCAAAAGAGATCAGAGCATCAAGAGTGTGCCCTGCAGAATGGGTCGGCCCAGACGGGAGAATAGAGAGTGAGAGAGAGTCGCAGAGGTCACAGAAGAGTATAGAGCGAGGACAGGAGGCATCCAGGTGGATATTGAAGTCTCCAAGAAAGAGGAGTTGAGTGGTTGAGGACAGGAGTGAGGAGGAGAGGTCAGCCCACTCAGAGGGGAAATTTGACCAGGCGGCCGATAGATAGTAGCCACAGTAAGGGAATGGCTAGGAGAGAAAGAGAGAGTCGGCAGACAAGGCATTCAATGGAGGAGTAGGTCTGCGTAGGAGTGACAGTGGCAGGAATCCACTCAGGGAAGATAAGGGCCACCTCCCCCCCCCCAGCACGGTTAGGCCTGGGCAAGGAGAGGATCTTGTAACCGTCAGGTAGGAGTGTGTCAAAGATGGTGACAGAGCTGGCCGTGAACCATGTCTCAGTGAGACCAAGGATGTCAAGGTCCAGTTCCTCAAGAAGGCGACAGATATCAGCGGAATGTTTGACAGCAGAGAGAGAGTTGAGAGTGTCAATGTGGAGAAGGTTGCCATCCTTGAAGGACTTTCGGGGATGGGTACAGATCAGAGGTACGCGCTGTGGAGGTGAAGAAGAAGGAGCCCGAGAGAGGGCAGTGTGAGAGGGTGGAGGCAAGGTAGCCAAGGACAGAGAAGAGGGGACAGCAGGAGAGGAAAGGAAGTTGATGAGGCGCGGGAAGCGTCTATCAAAGAGGTGGAGGTTGGCCTGAGGGCCTTGGACCAAGACGGTCCCATTAGCGTAGCCATTGATGATGGCCTTAGAGGAGCAGAAGGGGGCCAAGAGGACATCCCAACGGGGGGCACCATTAATGGCAGACGTTTATTTAACTATCACAAATAAACAGAATAAGAAACGTTATACTTGGTCTATTAACAACACTGGAGTGAAGGAGGTCAGCACTTTCTGTTACCTAGGTTTCTGTTTTTCCAACAAAAGCTCACGTGAATGCTAAAATAGACGATTACATGAAAAACCAGAGCCTGCACTTCAACGATCACGATGGTGAAGAACAGATTTTGTCAATATACATGAATTCCATTGATTAAATTTTCTAAAATGATGGTGGCTCCAATTATTTTGTATGGGATCAAATTACTTAATTTTACAGATAGTTTAAAAATGTTGTGCAAGTTATTATGTGTACCAAAAATGCAACAATAAAAGAAAGCCTCAGAAGGATAGCTCAGCAGCAACGTGCTCGCTCGCCTTGAAAGCAAGACGACACAGAGCAACACAGGTTCGATCCCCGAGTCCGCGCTTAGAAACCTCTCATGTTATAAATAACCTATCATAAAGGAAGAGGCGCTAGAGATCGTGACCTACCTGTACCTTCCCATCAGAAATGTCAAAATAATTGTGGTGGGGTATGTTTGCGGCGAGCAGGTGGTGTCATTTGTGGCCTCAGCCACCAGACTCTTGCCAACAAGCCTTGGTGTTGTGGCAATCTGGGGCTGCGGACCACACTTCGCCGAAGACTCTGGGGAACATGAGAGTATGCGCATGCATCCTCACCGCTGCGTGCTTAAGCCACCATCTACCCATGCCAGGTGCGGATTATTGTGAATCACGGCATGGGTGGATGCGGCTACAGCAGAGGAGCAGGGATTCTCTCCTGCATTTCCAGGAGCGGCACAGCGAGCAGCAGAAGACGAGAGCCATCCATCAGTGACTGGCTACACAGGCACATTCTGCAACGTGGCATCCAGCTTTATCCGGGTAGCCTCACAGGGCTCCCGGACCCAAGATAAGTACTGAGTACAGTCAGTTCATGTATATACGGTCATCCAAAACTCATGTGTGTCCATGATACAGATCAGGTGTTATGTGGCTTGCTAGTTTTGAATGTTTTCAGACTTGGACCTTGGTAACACAAAGTTGTCCGATGTGATGTGAATCAATGTGTGAAGCAAAAACACAGCTACAATACTTAAGAGTGGACTTGGAGAGAAACACACTGTAGAAGTTCATTCATACGTTTGCTTTGTGTTAATTTCATGCTTTACCAACAGGCCATGCGTACTGTGAGTTCATGTGAAGAAAACCACAACTGTGTGTTGTTCAATAAGCAAACACGTTCATGTGTTGTCTGCTTAAATCCCATGTGCTCTAGCACCTTGAAGCATCTTTTTGTGCAATGCTAGGTGGAATTACAAATAATGATCTCAGACCAAATATGAAATAAATAACAATAGATAGAAATAAAATATCAATTCAATTGAAATAATCGGACAGACTCAAGAAATATGGCAAAGCACTCCTGTATTCTCATTTAATGAATCAGGGAGAACTCACAGGCATTGGACTGATGCTTGCACACTTGCAACTAACCCTGATTACATGGAGGTCCTCTACCCCCATCTATGATGTCAATCTATATGGCAAAATACAAAACCTATCGAGGGAAGGGATTGGTTAAGGGAACATATATACTTACAGAACATATAAAGATTAGTTTATCATTGGCTACCCCCTATCTGTAGGGCATGCATTGAACTACCTCTAAATACGTATAGCACTGATTATAGCAGACTAAACAGTGAATTGGTCTTTGCAATATTGTATGCTAGGTTTCCCTCAACCCCACTAATTGATTGCCACTCTATCCCATCCTTGGACTTTTGGCTCTTTATCAGCACATACGTGAAACTAAACAAAGGTGTTTGAATCCTGTCAGACTACTCCCCGTTTTCGCAATTAGTCCATCATCTCTCATCCGTCGGCCATAAGACAAAGTCTTCCGTTTGTAGTTGACCTTGTTGCCTGCTCACTGCCTTGAGCACATCACTATCTTAACTTGAAGCACTAATGAATAGCCCTTGTTTTTGACTTCTGAGTCACGTGCGAAGAGACCACACATTTGTCCATTTCAGCCTTCTATTTATGGCTATTTGTTTTAATTATGCTGGGTGCTGTTGCTCCTCTTGGCCTCCAGAGGCTTGCCCACTCTATCTCATATGAACTTTGCATGCTTTTAATTGACCAGCAGTTTGTCTCTCAAAGATGTTTTCTTCTTCAATCTATGAGGAATGTCCCACATTCAGAGCTTATCCATGTACGTCCCTTTGTGTTCTGTGCTTATTCCTTAAAATAGCATCCTTGATTCTGGGCCAACCTTGACTCATTGTCGGCTCTTCACAGAGAACTGGTTTCTCACGTCTCCTGATTCTACAGCCTCAGTCTGTCTCTGAGGTAACTTGGTTAAGTTCAACTTGAAAACAAAGAGGTTTGTCCCCAAATGGACCATTAAAAAAGGTAATTATGATAAATGTTATTTAACCACACAATGAATGAGGCTACAGGCAGTTGTGGGCTAAGTCAGAACAAATAAATATGACATAGAGAGAATATTTAATATATAAAATATACTATTTTATTGTATTTTGGAACGATGAGTCGTCTCCAGAATAGGGGTATTTAATAGCCCGTACAAAACATAGATAGAACAGATTCAAAATAAATTTGAAAAAATACACAAGGTACTTATTCTATTGTGAACAGCATAATGCAAAATGAAATGAACATATGAAAAAAAAAAAAACAGGGAACACAGTTTCCCACAAGAAAATGCATATATCAAAGAATTACACTTTCAAGAAAGCAAGAAAGACCATCCCCTATTCCAGTATGTATCTAGTGAATAAGGGAGTTATTAGGAGGTCCAGATGTAGAAGGCCAGTAATGAATGTATCTGTCCGCGGCCTAAAGACACATCCCAAGTCTATATGATGAAAATAATTTAAAGACAGCCGTGTCTTTCAAAGGAAACCGTACCCAAAGGGAAAACTCATTAGCAGTCGGAAACAAATGAGTATTATAAGTCAAAACAAACAGGTAAGTTCAACATGAACCACCGTCCATTTTCCTATCATGGCCGTCCTTGCCATGTTATATATTCCTCTATAGCAAGCTTCTATATGTTTTCTTTCTAGCTTGCGTTACTGCGTATTTACAGTTACTGGTCAGGAAGTTCCTTCATCTTCTTCATATCCATGATTACTTCAGTTTTAGGTACATGTTTCCCTTGGTGCTATAGTTACATTGTTACTTCTTAAGAATTTCCATATAGTTTCAGCATAGGTTCATATATCTTCTTTATGACATCACTCTATCCTTGCCAGATTTAATTTAACCTACGTCCATGATGTGCACAGGTGCATTTTGACATCCTTCCATGTGGCATCCTTCCACACTGCTTCCTTCCATGTGGCATCCTTCCACACTGCTTCCTTCCATGCGGCATCCTTCCACAGTGCATCCTTCCATGTGGCATCCTTCCACACTGCTTCCTTCCATGCGGCATCCTTCCACACTGCATCCTTCCATGTGGCATCCTTCCACAGTGCATCCTTCCACAGTGCATCCTTCCATGTGGCATCCTTCCACACTGCATCCTTCCATGTGGCATCCTTCTACACTGCATCCTTCCATGTGGCATCCTTCCACACTGCATCCTTCCATGCGGCATCGTTCCACTCTGCATCCTTCCACACTGCATCCTTCCATGTGGCATCCTTCCACACTGCATCCTTCCACACTGCATCCTTCCATGTGGCATCCTTCCACACTGCTTCCTTCATTGCGGCATCCTTCCACACTGCAACCTTCCATGAGGCATCCTTCCACAGTGCATCCTTCCATGTGGCATCCTTCCACAGTGCATCCTTCCATGTGGCATCCTTCCACACTGCATCCTTCCATGTGGCATCCTTCCGCACTGCGTCCTTCCATGCGGCATCCTTCCACACTGCATCCTTCCATGTGGCATCCTTCCATGTGGCATCCTTCCACACTGCATCCTTCCATGCGGCATCCTTCCACACTGCATCCTTCCATGCGGCATCCTTCCACACTGCTTCCTTCCATGTGGCATCCTTCCACACTGCATCCTTCCATGTGGCATCCTTCCACACTGCATCCTTCCATGTGGCATCCTTCCACACTGCATCCTTCCACACTGCATCCTTCCATGTGGCATCCTTCCACACTGCTTCCTTCCATGCGGCATCCTTCCACACTGCTTCCTTCCATGTGGCATCCGTCCACACTGCTTCCTTCCATGCGGCATCCTTCCACAGTGCATCCTTCCATGTGGTGTCCTTCCACACTGCATCCTTCCATGTGGCATCCTTCCACACTTCAGGGCGTGGGTACATTCTCTATGGTTGTCTCACTGCATAACGTCTCTCTCATACACTCGATGCGGTATGGGAACAATACAGGGCGTCCCATTTACTACTCTTCTCCTGCTGTTCCAGTATGATGGTGGTGAGGGAGCGGGGAATAGTGAGAAACCATCTACCTGCTCCTCTACACCTCCTAAGTGTGGCATGAATTCACATTTTGGGAGTTACTTCCTGTTGCTGGGGAAAAGGAGTGTCAAGTTAGGATTATAGGTTAGCCTTACTAGCAGAGGAATTATATTCATGGTTTTAGAGTGGTACGTGATGCACATATATGGTCCATGTTACATATACAGGAGGTAGCGTGTGTGGCTAGCTCGGGAGAGTAGCAGTCCAGGTTGCAGGAGTATATGGTACAAGGTATCAAGGTTTTCTCTTTCCCTTAACTCCCCCTACCAATCCAATCTCGCTACCCTAATCCTCTTTCCGTTTTCCCTAAAATCCACTTTCCTATCCAATCCCTCTTCCTCCCCATTGGCTGCCTCATGGCTATCTGTACTTCTACAATCCAGGAACCCATGGCAACCATAGTGAGAGCATTCATTCCATTTGGTTTCTGAGGTTCGGATGAAGGTGTTGATACCCTTCCCCTTTCGGGTCTTGACAATAAGGGGTGCAAGAGATAGTGGCCAACCCGTACCTTCCCATGAGAAGGGGTGCTAGAGATCACAGCCTACCTGTACCTTCCCATGAGAAGGGGTGCTAAAGATAGTGGCCTTCCTATACCTTCCCATGAGAAGGGGCACTAGAGTATGTGGTCTACTTGTACCTTCCCATTTGAAGGGGCACTAGCTATTGGCGCCTACATGTACCTGCCCATGAAAAAGGGTTGCTAGAGATTGTGGTCTATAAATCATAGAAAAGGGAGTATTACTGTGCCATGGGTTTTAAAGCAAATGGGTTAGTATTATTACGTAACCTCCCCATGCCAACCCACCATTGTTGCAATAAATGCATTAATGTACATCACATCTAGTCCTTTTGATAAAACAGAGGGGACACCAAAGGAAAGAAACAGACAGTCAAGCAACTTCTGCGTACTTCTCTGACTAGAGCCAATGACAAAGCTCAAACTCCAAGGCCTCAAACCGGCAAACCGGACGCATTCCCCAGAGGTCTTGCTGCAAAACATGGCAAAAGTCAGATAGTGTCACATCAGAGGGTGACAAAGCAATCAGTCAGTGCGACTTCAAAACAGCCGCACCCCAATGTCAAATGCAAAAGAATGTCAGTGATCACGGATCTCGAACAGACGGCATCAAGGTCTGGTCAATCTGGTCAGTCTGCAGTCGTCATGCTTCTCATGCGATGCGGCAATCATGGTCTGGTCAATTCATGCGATACAATCTGGTCAGTCATCTAGGTCTGCAAGTCTGCAATTGCGGTATCTCTAGATCTCTCTCCCCAGGTGTCACTCAAGGAAAGACAAATGTGAAGGTACCAGTCTTCTCAGATTTCAGATGTATTCAAGCCAAAAAATCAAGGCAGCATTACTCTTCACTGCTCAGTGCACTGCTGCACATAACTAGGTCTAAACTCTCAATGTCTCTCCAAGGATCGATACTACTATCTCAGTGTCTGCCCAATATCAGTGTACATGTATCAGTTCCAGTGTATCAGTGTGCACAAGGCATGCCTGTCTAAACAAAGCACTATGCCTTCTGCAAAATGCATATTCCCAGCTGCCATTTCTATCTTTCTCAATACAAAAGGAGACAAACCATTTCAAATAATTCAAAGATTGCAAAACTGCATTCCTCTCTGTGTCAAAACCATCTATTCCTAAAGCCACACACCACTCCCCTTTCAACATGTCGGATTCACCCTGAATCCCTTCATGTTGACAAAACAAATCGACTTAAGATGACACTGCGTCTTGCATAGACATTACTATTCAGAGTCAATAAACATTCATTCCCTTTCAGGCATTCTCCTTCAAATCAGCCGTCGGCTGCTAATGCTGCTACTGAAACCGTGCAATGTCTCGGCATTGCTATCATGACATAAACACCAGTTCTCTCCATGTGTTCTCTCGGCAAACTAAATATATTCAAAGAATGCAACCTCTCAAAACAACTCAGTGTGGCGTGATTCATTAAGCGTGCTCTTCTCTCGCCTTCTAAACAAGTTGCAAAGCTGTCAGGCAAAACAAAATTCTCTCGCCCAAATGTAGGCCAAATGCTGTCATCAAAAATGCCATTACAAATGCCATTGTCATACCATCTCTTCACATAAACTCAGAATGCAAAATAAAATGCTTCAAAAAACCATCTCCCGGACTGAACCCTTCACAATGCAAATCTACAAAAGCAACCACTCTTGGCATTATTTCTGGCAAACTGCACATCTCCAGATTCTCTTCCCTTTCACTCGAATCCACTCCCTTAGGTAACTGCTTCCCCTCAAGGGAAATCTCTACTCCTTCCGCTTGCAATGCTGTCTCGTGCATTACTCCTGCTGCTGTCAAAGGAACTCTGTTCCCTCCCATTACTGCTGCTGTCAATGGTTTCAATGGGTCACTCAATGGGACACTATCCCCTCTATACATTGCTGCTGTTTCAAATGCTTTCAATGGGGCTCTGCCCTCTCTGCATGTTGCTGCTGGTGCTGCTGGGTCATCTTCCCAGGTATCATTCATATGTCTGAGCCGATCCCTTATTGCTTTCAGGTCATTAAGATATGGACTCATTACTGCAGTACTACTAGTATTCACCCCTCGGGTTTCTCAACCAAAAATCTCACAGCTCGTGTGAGTTACAAAACAAGCTTCTAGACCTCTATAAACAAGCAGATACAGTCTTCAAGCTCGGCGAAATTGTGCACAAATTCCAACAAATTAATCCAAACAAAGGTCAGATTGCAATTCAAATATTCACGGCAGACTTCAACAAAATACCTCAAACATCTACAAGAAAAAAAAAAAAAATCTCTAGTCTGGCAAATACCTGTACATGTATTTTCAAAACAATTGCGAGTCATAAAAAACTGCCCTGTCAATTCAATTCAAAATAATCGTGGATTCTCAAAACAAAGGTCAGACAACTAGGTCTTCAGACAAAGTTGTGGACAAAGAGCTCTCTCTAATTCCAAGGATCCCCAAGACAAAACACAAAACAAAACATAAACACTCCCACAAACTCAATATCCATGGAAAGAAAATACAAAATACAGCTAAAACAAAACAGATAACACAGCCAGTTGCACACGATGTGTTCGAACCTTGCCTCATGCCAAGTCGATCAGCGGATCAGAAGTCAGCTGCAAAATTCTGCAGACTACACATCTGTTCCAGCCATCGATAACAGCATCTGGAAGGCCCCGCGTTAATGGGCGCCATTTGGGAAACTCCAACTATCTATCTTTGGCCTAGCCCCACATGGGCGACCATTTGTGGAAATGCAAAACTATCTACCACAGGGGGAGGAGGAACAATCTGACCCCCCGTTATTGCCTGCAAAATTTATCCCAGCTAATCTATCTCAGGGCGGTGTGCACTGCACTGTGTTACTGCTATACAAACCCAAACACTAAGAAGAGACACAAGATGAAATAACATAAGACACAAAGAAAACACATGAATCGATTCAACAATAAAAACACTTTTATTCATGCACAGCAGTGTGCATGCTAAACAGTACTAGCAAAGCATGGGTGCAATCTACTGGCTTCTATGCAAGCAATCTAATAACAATTATCCAGCCCTGCTGGATCTACAATGCTAATAACAATGCATGCCTAGTAACAACAAAGGCGGCCTAGTAACAATTCGCATGCGTCAGCATTTCTCTCTCCCATCACCACACATCGCACATCAGCTCTCTCTCTCATAAGACAATCTGCCTGCATGAATCTCCCCTTGAATCAGTGTGTCAATCCCACCTCTAGTGTGTGTGTGTGTGCCTTTCTCCCATGTCCCAACAAGCCAGTCAATCTCGGTAAATCTCAGCAATACTCCCCATTTGCATGATGTGATCAATCTGCTCCCAGCACGACTCGTCTCTCTCTGCTCACCAGCTCCTTTGCAGCCAGTCTCCCTGCACAGCCTCGCACCGGGCCTCTTTCTCTTGGCCTATCAGTGATCTGGTCTCCTCTTCGAACTGCTCACTCAAACTGCCTCAAGCCTCTGCATAGCTCATCTGATCTCCTGCCAACTGCTCTCCCAGAACGCTCTCAAACTCTGCTCTCATCTGCATCCGATCTGGTTCTCATCCCAAGCTGTATCTCTACCAAAGCCATCCGATTCCCCATCCGATTACCCATCCAATTCTGATTCTACTGCAAAACCCTTCCCTGGATATACTATGCAATGACGCACATACATCTCTATGGTAACATATCTCTTCTGCAAGCATTCACTCTTTCTGCAAGCAAGCATTTCTCTAAAAGTAGACAGCGCCTGAAGGTCTATCAACGTCAGTCATGTTCTCTCTTAGCTCACTATGTTCTTGTTACCGTGACATCTCAAAGCAAGATGGAACCACTTTCAAAATGAATCTCCCCTATCTGCAAACATACCATCCTCCCATCCAGCTCTGAGCTTGCTCTATCGAATACTGTGCAAAGCAACACTCCCTGCAGATTTCCTCCCACCATTCTAATGTCTTCAAACCAAAGGAGGACTGATAAACCAGCCCGTCACATTAGCTTCTACTAGGCCAAACTACAGCCTTATCTGTCTGCCTGCCAGCCTTTGTTTACATTCCAATCCTTTTGTGCACAGTGTGGAGCTGCTAACTGTCTCTCTCAATGAAATGGCTTCAGAATGCCACAGGCCTCATGCATTCATTCTGGCGCTTAGCGCATTCTCTCAAACCCAAGCGCTATATAATGGACTCTCATACCTAAGTGCAGAAACATTTGTGTCTAAGTGCATACATCACAACATGTGTCTAAGCAAGACCTCTTCATATGACAGGGCCTATTTCTCTCTTCAAATGCATACAAAATGTGGCTTTCAAATGTGGCATAACAATGTGGATATAATGGATAACTAATGTCACTAATATAAATGAATAATGGAAGTAACTGCAAGTAACTGTTAACTGCAGCAAACATTGTTGGAAACGCTCGTTTTTCAGCAAGGATTGTTTCATGCTGCAGGGCTGAATAGACGTGGAGCTGATATCTAAGGAGGAGGACATCCCTCATGGCAACACAGATATTGCCTGACTTTCAAAACCATTTTGATTGGAGCTGAAACCCCAGACCCTCCCCCTGCTTCCCTGCCAGACAGCAACTTCTACTCAGAGTGCAGCGCACCTGCGCGTGCACCTGGAAGTAACTGCAGGTAACTGTTAACTGCAGAGAACGTCGTTGGAAACGTTTGTTTTTTTCAGCAAGGATTGTTTCATGCTGGTAGGACTGAATAGACGTGGAGCTGATATCTAAGGAGGAGGACGTCCATCGCTGCAACACGGATGTTGCCTGACTTTCAAGTAATTGCACTTTTTAGTTAATCAGAACGAGCGTTCTGATTTGACTCTGCTAAGGCAGAGCCACATCATTGGAGTGGTACCTTTTGAATAGAAGCTTAGTATACACCCACAGGCTAACATCCCTGGTCTCTCTTAGCCCTTAGAACCATTTTGATTGGATCTGACACCCCGGACCCTCCCCCTGCTTCCCTGCCAGACAGCTAATTCTACCCAGAATGCAGCGCACTTGCACGCGCACCTGGAAGTAACTGCAAGTAACTGTTACCTGTTTACTGGGTACGGTGTTCGGTAGGTAGTGAAGCCTTAATTTTTTTTACATTTGATAGTCTCCTTTTTAACCGAGTCTAAATATTATGCGCCTACTGTCTAGCTAGCTTTTAAGTAGTAAGTAGCAATGGAACTACGTTCCACCAAAAATACCCAGGAGAAATGGTATGACCCAATCCACCGCAAAATGAAGCAAGCAAATATTGGTATTCACAATAATATGTTAGAACATAGAACCAATCGAGCATGCAAAAGAAAGATAATCTCTCAAGCCGGGCTGCTTGACTGAATGCAAATTAGCTAAAATGACAATGTTTTTTAACAAAATTGAGCAACCTAAAGTGATCCAAGACCCTATACTGTCGATAACTGCTAAAGAAATTGAATGTAGTACATTGGAAATCATGAACGAGCTAACAGCTGCTTTTCCCTGTATCAGTAGTAAACTACTATCACAAGTGATAAGCTCAACACCATCTAATCAAGAGCTGAATACCAATTCAACTGATATTTTGGGTATACCGGAGATCACGTATCCTGCAACTCAACCTGGGTCTGTATTTGAAAATACAGAGGTCTTAAACCCTGGAGAACGGTTCGAAATAGACCCAGGCTCTGGCCTGATTGTTATTGGCCAAACACGTTTGCCCATTAACAATCAAACAATAGAGAAACAACAGGAAAGCCCCAAAGAAAAGGAAACTAATGATAGTAAAATAGAGATCTTAGATGAGACAAGTTTTATGAATATGAACACAGAAGAACTATTTCAAGCACTTGAAAATGTATTAGTCACGTTAGTTGAAAAATGTGATTCAATTGAAAGCAAATTGGCGATATATTCCTTATTATTATATAATGTAAGGTATGTGAGCAAAGTACGAACACTACTGCTGAAAATGTAGAAACAGCAGCGAATGTAGATATTGATAGCCGTGATTTGACCAAAAAGAACATGTCTGATGAATCGTATAATGAGTACAATGTTAATGAATATAGTGTACCAAGAAAGAAAAGATGGGTAAGTAAGGAGACATGTGGATATCATTGCACTAAAAGACAAGGTAAAATGAAGACTAATGTAAGAAAAGAAGCTATGCACAAGCAGCCATGTATGGCACTACTAAAGCTAAGCAGGCCAATAATGGCTGTATAGTTGTGATAGATGAAAGTACTGAAATTAATAAATATGAATTAGAAGATCCTGTGAATAATCAGAAGATTACAAAGATTGAACCAAAAGCAATATCTATATATAAAGAAGCCTACTTTGTCAGTGAACATCATGGGAAATCTACCACTAAAGCCAAAATTAAGAAATCTAAAAAAGCTAATGACAGTGATATTAGAGAATGTTTTATCAATCCGCCTAGGATACAACAGGATAAGGTGGAAAGTGAGATGGTAGATGTACCCAAGAAGGTGGGAATTAAGATGAATAAAAAACTAAAACAAAAACAACAAAAAATCAGAAACATTAGATGAAATCATCAGAGATGTCCATAAGCTATACGAAAATGTAATGTGTACTCAGGAGGATGATGGAAGAATGGAAAATACAAAAAAGACAAGTTCTGATAAGAAAAATGTAGCAAAGAAGGGTAAACCTCAGCAATCTAAAGAAGTGGCTGATGAACGAGATGAGTTTAGTGAAATGACGCGGGTATTGCAAAAAGAAAAAATTGACATAGCTGAGTTTGTTGTCCTTAACAGACGACAAATATTGGCACTATGTTCTTCCATTGTCCCTCTGCGGATGATAGTGATGGATGATTTTAAGATTGTTGATCAGTTGGTGATCTCTAACAGAATTGTGACTAATGTGTGGTGTGGGGAATGGTCAATTCACAAATTTATCTTGAGCCAAGCTAAATTGTTTGAGAAATTAGGTTACACAGGTTATACCTGTATTGAAAACTATATGCCAAAAGTAAAATATGAAGAAATGACTAATAAACAGAAACATACAAGACATACCCATAAGAACAAAGTAAATAATGTAAATACTAAAATCCGTGAATTCACGGATCATACAATACCAGGAGTGAAACGGTATAATTCGCGGCCTCGACAGGCAAAGTAATCTGCAGATCTTTGGTCTCTAAATCTATCATCTTTTTAGCAGGGGTGCAGGAGGAGGCAGAAACCGGTCTTGACTTGTTCTTCATCGTTCGTCTTCTTGCTGGCAAAGTTCATCACAAATGTCTCTCGTTCTTGATGCCAGAAAAGTTAAACGAAAATGTCACAGTTCAATTCTGCCAGCCCTTTCACAGCCTAGATCACTTATCCACTCCGAGCAAGATTAGTTGTTCTTTCTCCCACTGCTCAGACGATTTCTGAACAGTTCTTTATTCATAGAGTACTATGTGCATCCAGCTTGTCCTGCTCTGGCTCCTGACACATGTACTTTTATAAGCGCACAGAGGAGCCGTGAGTCTTGAATTGTCCGACTTGCACAACTCTCACACTTCTCTCCTCTACACCCCTGGCTCCTACTCCGTCCGTGAGTGGAACCAAAGGCAAAAGAAAAGCACCAAAGATCTGCAGATTACTTTGCCTGTCGAGGCCGCAAATTATACCGTTTCACTCCTGGTATTGTATGATCCGTGAATAGTGCCGTTGCACTTTCAGTATCAGGCTCAGTGTCAGCCTGCGGCACAATGATGGGTAGCGATGAGCGCCGTGGCAATGATGTAGTTTCTTTCTTTGGCTTTGGTGCGTTTGCAGAGACTGGTGGGCGCCAAAGGGGTACACGTGTTGTTTCTGCTCGTGTTTGCAATGCAGGGTTTGTGTCACTCGGCAGTGATGTTGTTTCTGCTGAGCAACGTTGGGGCACTTTTCGCCCTTTCCCCTTACTGGCAGCCTCCTCAGGCTCTGTTTCGAGTTTCACTTCTCGCTTGGGCTTTTTTTCAACTTTCACTTCTCGCTCAGGCTGATGCTGTGGCAGTGGACTGGCAACAGTTTCCTTAGTTTCCGAGATCATTCCCTTTCTCTGGTCGTCGGAAGTTGTCAGCAGTCCTGGGAATCTTTTGGCATGTGTTGCATGGATCCATGGCTTCCGCCCGTCCACTCGAATGGCTGTTTGCATCGCCAAAAGTACTTGGTAGGGGCCGCGCCACCTGGGTGCTAATGCTGTCTTCCGCTCAAAGTTCTTTATCAGGACCCAGCTTCCAGGCTCCAGTGAGTGCCCCTGTCCGGTGTATCGCACTGGTAACGCCTCCTGCACCTGCTGATGAATTAAACGCAACTTCTGCATTAAAAGGCCACAGTACGTGCTTAACATAGGATGCTCGACCTCACATAATCTTTTGGGCTGTGGTGCGCACCATACATTTGCCGGTCTCCCCATTATAATTTCATAGGGGGAGAGCCCAGTTTTAGCCTGCACGGACGTGCGCATGCACAATAGCGCTAGGGGTAATGCATCCACCCAACTCAACTTGCTCCCAGCACAGACTTTAGCTATCTTTGACTTTAAGATACCGTTATGTCTCTCAACAAGCCCGGCAGAACTGGGATGTCTAGAACTGTGGAATCGTTTCTCTATCTGCAGACCTGCACAGATCTGTAGTACTACTGCACCCACAAAGTGTGGGCCGTTGTCTGACCACAGGACATGGGGCAACCCGAACCGGGAGAAATATTCTTTCAACATTACTTTTGCCGTTGACATGGCAGTGCAGTCTTTTAAAGGGTATGCCTCCATCCACTTGCTAAATGCACAAATCACCACTAACACATATTTGTAGTTCTGGCACCTTTCCATTTCTATGAAATCAAAATGGATAACCTCTAAAAGGGGTAGAGGGTGGACCAATACTACCTGCTGGAGTCACGGTTCCCTTCCCTACATTGTGTTGCAGGCACGTAATACAATTCTGCACTAGCCTTTCTGCATTCTTTTTTATGTGCTCATTTTTCCATACTGTGGATAAATGCTGTACCATTTTCTTCGCGTAAATGTGGGTAGGGCTATGCGCTATCGTAAACATTGCGGTCACGTAAAAATTTGGCAACATCCAGTTCTTTGTTTCCTTGTCCACCCAACATCCTTCCAAATCTAACTCATCAGAGCCCTCAGCCCACCCCTGAATCTCTTTGGTCGTGGCCTCAGCCTGCATTTTTTTTGACTGTGGCAACATCATTCTCTATCATACAAGGTACTTCCTCAGTCTGTACTGTCATTATTTTATTTCCCAAATCTGTGGCTGTTTGCTTCGCAATCCTGTCTGCAAATGCGTTTCACTCTCCCACTTTCCCACTTTACATGTTACTTTTTTACGCGCCTCGCATTTCACTATAGCTAAGCGCTTTGGAAACGTGAGTGCAGACAACAATCGCACAATCAAAGGCCTGTGCTGAATTCTGGCCCCATGTGATGTCAAGAAACCCCTCTCAGCCCAGAGTCGGCCAAAGTTATGAACCACGCCAAAGGCGTACTGGCTGTCAGTATAAATATTCACGTTCAAATTCTCAGAGAGTTCACAGGCTCGGGTCAGTGCTATTATTTCTGCGGCTTGAGCCGAATTGTAGGGGATTCTTCTGCTTTCTACAACACTCTCTAGGGTAGTAATTGCATATGCGGCCGTTGATGTGCCATCAGGTCATTTAAAATAAGAGCCGTCACAAAACAACTCCCCATCTGGCTCTTTCTGTGGGACGTCGCTCAAGTCAATTCTTCCCTTTGTTTCTTCATCAGTGACCATTAAACAATCATGGGGTGGTGATTCGTTGTCACCAATTTCTGCTATGGGCAGTGGCATTAATTCTGCAGGATTCAATGCGCTACACCTCATAATTTGGATGTGGGGTGCAAACAAGATGAGCTCATATCTTGTTAGTCTAGCAGAGGTGTTGCGCCTGTGTTCTATTTAATAAAACGTCTATAGCATGTGGCACCATCAGAATGAAAGTGTGCCCCAATACCATTCCTTCCGTTCGTTTTACTGACGCAGCAGCCGCTGTGACGGATCGCAAACATCGTGGTAGTGCGCGCGCTACACGGTCCAGCGCGGAAAATAATAGCCGCACGGCCTATTTCTTCCACCTTGTTACTGTGTCAAAACCGCCAATGCACATACTTCACTCTCGCTCACAAATAGTCTAAAGATCTTTTTATAGTTAGGAGTGCCTAAAACTGGCGCAGCACACGATGCAGCTTTCAATTGCTCAAACGCTTTCTGACATTCCTCATCCCACTGCAAAGGCATCTCTGCATCCTTTTTAGTCAATTTTATCATCGGCTTCACAATCAATGCAAAATTAATGATCCACTGCCGACAATAAGAGGCCATGCCTATTACAGCCCTCACTCCTTTTTGATTTTTTGGAATAGGCATACTAGAAATACTTTCTATGCGTTCTGGTGTTAATCTTCTCTGCCGTGGGCTGTCCTATCGCGAAAATAACACATCGTCCAATGTGTAGTCACTGCTGCTATAATACGTGTTTGGCTGTGTATCAAAAATATTCCCATTTCCGCCTCGGTGTCCTCCACTCTGATCATTTCTCTGTTGGCCCTGCCCGCCCTGATTTTGGTTCGGAACACTTTGGTTCAATGCCTGGTTCTGTTGAGCTTGGTTTTGACCATAGGATTGGTTTTAAGTACCTCCATTGGTATATCCCTGCTGCTGCTGCATGTTATTTCTGCTTGGGCCGTTTGACCCCTGATGTCCTCTATGAGGCCTTCTCTGACCAAACCCACCTCTATTCTGTAGGTGCGGGCATTGCGCTCGCCAGTGTCCTTCCTCTTTACAGTACGCACATTGATTTACTCCCAATGACACCCCGTGCATATTATTCAAATTTCCCCTGCCTTGTGCATTTCCTCTACCTCTATTGTATCCAATGACCTGCTGCAGTAACACTCCTACTATCATTCTCATTGCTTCTTTTCTCATCTCCAATGGGTACCCATTACATATCTCACTTACTTCCTTTACTGACGTTCTTTTGTTCGACATCCATCGCATTGTTTCCCCCACCCATGCCTGCAATCTTTGTTTATCACCTATTTGTCCCGGTACCGGCAAATGCTTTGCACCACCTGAAAAAACTCTCGGCCACGATTTTTGCATATACAACCTCGACGCCTCCTTCCTACCTTTCTTAATACACTCACTACTATCTTCAGGTGTAGCAAACATTTCAGCATATCTATCTTCCATTTCATTTTTCAGTTCGATGAGTTTGTACACTTGTTTTCTTACAACCTCATCTCTTTGCTCACTGCGTGCTAACTTATTCAAATCTAACAATCGCTGTGGCGGTAAATTCCCAAGTATCTTTTTCCATTCTCCCACCAAAATTTCCCCCATGCATTCCAACATTACCTGTCTCTCGTTGCTTCTTCGGTACCCATACAATGAGGCCAATGCTGCCGTCCCATCGTTTCCTTCTATGTACCTTTCTGCCTCTCGCTGTAATTCAATCTTTCTTTCTTTGCTGATTGCGCTTCGAATTACCCGTCCAAATCCTGTTCCTTCAGCCCCGCCTCTTGCCTCCCCGGTCTCAATTTCGACTTCGGGAGGGGCGGATGGTGCTGAATCTGTCTCTGGAGTGGGAGGTGCGGATGGGACAAGTGACACAGGTGGCATCTGTGAAGGGCCTTCCTGGGTGCTGGGAAATTGTGTGTCTGCGGTCTGCGCTTGTGGGATGGCTCGAGCTGTGGGTGGGGCTTGGGTTAATGCTTGCGTGAGGGGAAGTGCTTGGGCTTTGGGAGGGGGTATGAGAGCTACTGGTTGGGCTTGCGCAGTCACTACTGGCGTGTTTGGTTTTGATTCTGGTTTTGGGCCTCGACTCGTATTAGTTAACAAATGTTCCATTAATTTTTCTTCTATGTGTAGTTCCCGCTTAGGGTATACTCCTTCTATGTTCATTTGCTCACGTCTCCCTTCCCGTCTTAGACTTGCCGTCCACTCCTCCTCCTCCTTTTCTTCTGCTACCTCAACCTTCGATTCGTGCTTATGCGCATGCTTCTCTCTACTCCTAAGTCAGACATTGCTTCCCTCCTCCAATCTTTGACAGTCTCAAAAGCTGCGGGTCGCGCTTTTTTCCTAATCAGCACCCTTTCTAGGTTATCTATCCTCGCAATCTCAAAACTACCATCAATCGGCCACTGATGGTCCTGTTGCTTTCTAGTTTGCCTATGCCAAATTTCCCAAAATATTATCGCACCCAGACCATATTTTACATACATGTCATAAGCCGGCGTTCCACCAGGGGGTGCACTTTGGCCATATTCCAAGGACTGTCTACCGCAGCTGAAAAGCCCCGCTAAAGTGGACAGTACTCCAGGCATGTTTTTAACCTTCCCCTTTGGTTAGCTAACCTTTACTTGGACGTTTGAATTTGCAAAATCAACACTCTACCAAAAATCAGGTGTTTGTTTGAATCGGGGAATGACTCACCTGATAAAACAAGTCGCCTGTCCTAACGCAACCTCTCCCAACATCGTGTCTGTGCTTCTCTGGCTTCTGCCTCATCTCGGGACCCTCGCCTCCTTTGCCCTCTGGCCCGGTACGTCGATCAGGGTTCAGATGTGCGCAGATCTGCGGAAGGAATCTCTCCTCACTTCTACAGGGCGCCCCGTACACCTTTTGATCCCGGCTCGATCGTCCCGTCCTCGCCGTTCTTCCGCCTTTACTCTGTTACAACGTATACGATGGGGCAAGTGGGGGAGGGTCCCAATTCGGGCGCCATCTTGAAGGGGGCCCCTAGGTGTCCCTCGCGATATGGAAACAAGGCAATAAGCATACACGAAAAGATGCGCCAGACACAAGGTTCAAATTCCCAATGCTAGGGTTTATTGCAAGCAAAAATAGTCCCAATTGGCCAATTCTGGTCTCACGCCCCACGATGTGAGTTTCCTAGACCTCGAAGGACGCAAGAGAGCGAATTACGTACATCAGTTACATATATACAAAATGCATATCATACAATCAGCTATGTCATGTTTAACACCTCCCTTTATTAAGTTTCTTTGAAATTGGGATGACGATGGAGATTTCCGACGAGCATGACAATTATGACACTTTCAATGTCTATTCTAGTAACAATGTGTAATTTAGAAAGTGCGGAGGCATCTTTTAGTTGTTGAACAGAACACAGTGGTTCTGTTCTTGGAAGCAAGCTGCACACGGGGGAAGAGCCAAATTCCATGCTTTGCTATCTATGAGGTGCTATTCGTGTCCTGAGAGCCGACACACTCTACAGGGTTTTGCGAAGGGGGGCCGTAGGAAGAGCATAATTCAAGCCTTTAGCTGTTTTATTCTAACATATTCTACCATCGTACGAGACTGGCTGGCAGCTGTGAAGTGATTAAAGGCCCTGCCGCTCTCCCTTAAGGCTACAGAGAGGGAGCGTGGGCATTCCTTTCTGGGCTACTCATGAGGAGTTTAAACAAACCCCTCAGTCCCGCGACCTTGCCCTTTCATATTCAGACAACAATGTTAACAGTTGAGCAGAGTAAGCAGAATCTGCAAGAATTGCAAGCTGTAAAGCAGTTTTAGACAGAAAGCAATGAGCAGTGGTTAACAAGAAAAATGGCGATTCTTGCTATGTTTAAAATGGCCGCTTGTTGGTCAAGCATAGCAGTCTGTATTTCTATAATTCGGTGCATAAGACGGTTGGCCTACGGCCATCAAGTTACGTCTGTCATTCAAATGAAGGGTATTCACTTTTCTAGATTGACAATGGAAGTGCCCAGGAGCTGATATGCGATATGACTGTCGGATGTAGAGGGGAAAGTGATCATCTCCCCCATATCTGCTATTAAGAGAGAAAATAAAAAATAGAAGTATATATCAGCTAAATGGCGAGATTGGAGTAAATATAGCAGGAAATCGTATAACATAGAACCCAATGAATATTCAAAAAGGCAGCAAAGTGGCTATCCAACTCCTGGACACTTTTATACTAAACCATGAACTAGCTCGTATGGATTCGAAGAGTGAGATCTTTGACGACTTTGAGAAGGTAACCAATGAAATTAAAGCTAAACTCATGGTTAAACGTAAATATAGGTCACTAAATGAAAAATGGAATTTGACCCATCGTAAGAAATTTGACAATGATATCCATTTAAGAAACAAATTGCTAAGATCAAATATTCGTGTATGTTAGGGAGAATTCTCTGCTTAGGCTGAATTTCCTAACCTAGTGAGTCCCCCAGCAGCTTTGCTGGATTTTTGGGGTTTATTTTTTTCTCCTGCCAAGAGTGAGACTCTTTTACCCTCACTCTTGGGCATGATTTGAGTGTGTTTCTTTGACTCTAGATGTGTTTAATGGGCTATTGGGTCTTTTACTCCATAGGGCTTCATGTGTTTTTGTGATGTGTGTTACACAGCACCCTCAGTGCTGTACCACAGGGGTGTCATAGTGACCCCCCAGTATAGACTCCATATCCTGGGACTGACTACTGTCTCCCAGGGCATGTAAAGTCGCCATTGACTTTACTAGTCTTAAATTCTGAAGAGAACCAGTACAAACCATCATATTGTGGACGTACTGGCTGGGGCAATTCGATTGCCCCGAGGTCTGTTAGTCGAGGGGGCACGTCTCCGTCCCCCCTGATCGAGTTTTGGCTGGTGGCAGTGGATACTACTTTTAATATTCAACCGCAAATATTTCTCTATGGGATTTTCCCATTGTTCGAGGCTACTATCTTTATTTATTTAATTACGATAGCCTCGAACATACCGCCGGTTTATTTAATTATTATTAATTCTCCGGTTGGTATTTTTTGCCAAAACTCGGTTCTAAAATGGCTTTTGTGTTCTTTTCTGTGACTCCAACCCAAGTCGAGCCCTTTGTTCCAATTTTTTGGCGGGCTTCTCCACAGAAGCCCTCCAATGTGGTACCACTGTGTCTGGGGTACTTAGGAGGGGTGGAGGGGGATTTAGGCACCCTGGACTGAGTCGCCTAGGCAACTCAAGTCACACTCCGTCCTGATTGGCCCAAGTAGTGAGCCAGCCGGTTCACCACTTAGCATGTTTGAGTGACAGCTAGGCTGAGTGAATGGGGGTTTTCTGCATAAAAGCAGGGCTTTGGGGACTGGAACTTCAGAAGTCGCCACAGGACCTAAGAATCCGAAGAGGGAGAAGCTGAGCCGACCTGCCACGACGACACCACCGGTGGAGCCCTGCTGGACCGTCTCACCACTTTTCCCAACGACAGAGGAGATCTCCCGCTGGAGATTCTTCTTCCTTTGACTGGTGGGGATAACCAGTTTCACCGTCTTTTCGCCTTCCCGATGCATCTCGTGGCCGCATTGCCTGTGCCAAGCACCCCGGCAACTGGAATACCACGTTTTACCACGACCGCGAAATAAAGGGTAATACCTTTAACCGGAAAACTCTGCGGCTGGTTTCTTCCCTGGCAGTGCAACGACCTTCATCCTTCCTCCAAGTTCAGATCTTCTCTTCCCCTGGACGACGATGAGACTTGTACCCACTGCCAGGAACAACTGCCACTGCTGGAGGATCCTTCCCAGTTAAGATACCGTGTCCCACCTGGCTTCCCTTGCCTTGTACGGGGTAGATTTAGCCCCTGGCTTTCGAACCTGGGTTAGCCTGGGACACCCTGGCTAAAATTTTCTGAGCCTCTCTAAACTCTTTTCGAACTCTCTGCAAGACTTTCTAAGCCTAGTGTAACTGTGTGATCTTGGGCGCATTTGTGCTCTGCTCTCTCTAAGAGTGGGCCCAGCCTATGGACTTTGGCTCACAAGTGACTTTTGCTCTTCTGCCTTGCTAATAGTGTTCCTAAATCTTAGAGTGGTGTATCTGTCCATATTCTGTCTTTTTCCCTCCTTTCTTCATGAATTTATTGGAGTGCCATCTATAGTTAAGCGCTCACCTCTGTATGAAAACAAGTGGTGTTAACTAAGACCTATCTGATTAGGAATAAGGGTTGTATATATTATAATAGTAACTGTGTTTAGAGTGTTTTACAATAAGAGTGTTTTTAAATAAATAATTATATACTTTGATACCAAAGCTCTGGTCAGTGTTTGTGAACTGCACAGGTTTCTGCCTAACACTGGTGTACAGCGGTGGGATTTGTATTGAGTATACATTTTAGAGTACTTTAGGATACCTTAGTGCAACTAACCACAAAGCTTAGCACTGAAAAAGTAATCTTTCTAACATGTTAACTATGGAAAGTTATAGTCAAGAGTCCCCTGCTACAAAAACTGCTGATTGTTTAAGAGTTCTCTGTAAGCAGGCACGAAAATAGAACTAATAGAAAGGTTGTTAGCTAACCAAAGTCTGGATGATGGTTCAGAGGAACCTACCACTCCAGCAACTGTAGATAACAGTATAGAGATTAATGTTGATCAAAATGTTGATAATCTTGAGGAAGAGTCAGAAGAGGAGGGTGAGGCTACTGTGACTGTCCCGCCTGGGCCTCTGTCTGCTCTACCTGCTGTACCTACTGGACCTTTACCAAGTCCTAGACCTAGTCCTCAATATCTTGAGCTAGAGAAAATGAAACTTGAACTAGAGGTCAAGAGACTGAATACTCAGGCTGAACAAAGACACCAGGAACTGAATCAAGATCTAAGGCTAAGGGAAATGGAGCTCAAGCATGAGCTAGAAATGAAGAAAGTGTCTGTTGAAAATACTTCTCTCTCTGGCTCCTCTAGAGGTTCCAGTCCTAAAAGACCCCGGATGCCTAAGGAATTGGTTGGTATGTATGAGCCTAAGTTGGATGTGTTGGATTGGTTGTCTCTGTTTGAATATAATCATGGGCTCCAGAACATCACAGGAAATGACCTACTCACCTTGTTGTTCTCTAGGTTTCCCCCTGTTGCAACTGATGTGGTAATGGAATTGGGGTAGGAGGATAGGAAAGAGTATGAATGTGTGAAACTAGCTCTGATAGCTAGATTTGGGAAGACCCCTTCCCAGTATCTTAAGAGGTTTAGAACCCTCAAAAAGCATGATGGTACCCCTCGGGCTACCTGGGTGAGTGAAGGGTTGAAACACTTAGAGGGATGGATTAAGGGTTACAAGGTGAACACTTATGAAGGAATGAAGAATATTTTTTGTTGGAGTCAATTTATGATGCCTGCTCTCCTGAGCTCAGACAGCAATTGGCTGATTCAAAAGAATTAGATTCCCGAAGGCTAGCTAAGGCTGCTGACTTGTGGGTTGCCAACAGGGCCACTCACAAGGATTCTGGGGTAACTCAGAAAAAGGATAAGGGGAAACAGCCTAAAAAGGACTCCAAAGAGAATTCTAATACAGCAAATTACAAAGAGGGCCCCAAACAAAACAGTAAGGGTAAGCCACAAGGGAAACCACTGCAGAATAGTGTACCCTCTGGTGCCAAACCAGAGGGAGGCCAGAACAAGCCACCATACCAGAAGGCATTTGGTAAATGCTTTGTTTGTGGCTCTACTGACCATGTGAAAGGAGATCCCAGATGCAAGGGTAAAGCTTCAGGGATCCAACTTGCCTCCTTAGCCTTCGCTCCAGAAGAGGAAGTCCCAATGGCAAGTGGAAACTTTCTACTGCTGGCTGATGATCCCATTGGTGTCTCAGCCAGTGTTTCTTTAGTCTCTCTGGGGTTGTGGGAACAACAGAATTTAGATGTGTATACTTCTATCCCCGATAATACTAAAAAGTATTATAAAGACAGTGTCCAGGTGAATGGTCAGGAGACTCCTACCATTAGCGACACTGGAGCCAGCATAACTGTGGTGGATGAATCATTTTTCAAGGCAGAGGATGTTGCTAAGGCACCCAAATGCCTCACCAAGTTAGCTGGAGGGCCTGTGCAGATGTGTCCCCAGTTACCAGTTCTCATCCAGTGTAATGATATGGCTGTAAAGATACCTCTCAGTATACAATGTGAAGTACCAGGTAGGGTTCTGTTGGGTAATGACCTGAAAGCTCTTGGAGTTGTGTCACATACCCCAAGACCTCCTAGTAAAAGGTTACAGGAGCTCACAAAACCTGCAAGAGAGAAAACCCTGCGAGGGTTATCTAAGGAGATGATGACAGAGATCACTCCTTTACCACTGGAGCAACTCGCTGCAGTAACTACCAGATCAGGAGCAAAGGGCAACCCAAGACTCCTAGAAAAAAGCCAGCAGCAAGCACTCCAGTGCTTCCAACAAGGACCTCCCCTCGGTTGTCCACAGTTACACCTGTAACTCCACCTACAACTGAGGCTGAGAGGGAGGTACAACCCTGTGTGGTTGAACTAGACTCTGAAGAAGAGCTAGTGGGAGGCCAAGAACTTATTGGAGATCTGGACCCTGAGGACCATCCTGAGCTGCAGTCTTTACTGGCAGAAGGTGGGCCCAGCAGGGCAGCTTTTCGTAAGGGACAAAGAGAATGTCCAACTCTGGAGGGTCTCCGCCACCAGACAGCTGCTCAGGCTGATAGGCAAGAGCCTGGGAAGTATAGGTTGCACTGGGAAGATGGCCTCTTCTACAGTGAACCCACTGAGTCTGAACCTGGAGACTACAAACGCCTTGTAGTACCTCAAGAAAACAGACAACAGTTCTTGCACTTAACCCATGAGATTCCTTTGGCTGGTCACTTGAGTTTCAAGAAGACCAAGGAAAGGCTCTACTCTCCCACTCTACTTCTATTGGCCAAAAATGGGGGGCGGAAGTAGATAAGTTTGCAAGAGCTGCCACACCTGCCAAACTTCTGGTAAGGTTGGCTCCAGGAATGTGGCACCCTTATTGCCTCTCCCAGTTGTGGGAGTCCCATTTGAGAGGGTAGGGATTGACATTGTTGGTGCCCTTGATCCCCCAACCTCCTCAGGCAACAGTAGACCATGCTACTAGGTACCCTGAGGCAATTCCTATGAGGACTGTTACAGCTCCGGCTGTGGCTAAGGCCCTCCTTGGTATTTTTACCAGGGTTGGGTTTCCTAAGGAAGTAATATCCGACAGGGGGTCAAACTTTATGTCCCACTACATGAAAGCCATGTGGAAAACCTGTGGAGTTACTTACAAGTTCTCAACCGCATACCACCCCCAGACAAATGGTTTGGTAGAAAGGTTTAACAGAACCATGAAGAGCATGATAGGTGCTTTAGAGGAACTTCTGAAAAGAAAGTGGGACCTTCTACTTCCATGCCTTCTCTTTGATTATAGAGAAGTCCCTCAGGAGGGAGTAGGTTATTCTCCCTTTGAACTTCTCTATGACCATCCAGTCAGAGGTCCATTGGCCCTGATTAAGGAGGGATTGGAAGGTGCTCCTCCCCTCAAGCCAGTCAGAGTGACTGACTATGTGATAGGTCTCCGAAGGAGAATGTCACACATGATGGCAGAAGCTAGTGATAGCCTGATCTCCCGCCAGAGAGTCTTCTTCCTTTGACTGGTGGGGATAACCAGTTTCACCGTCTTTTCGCCTTCCCGACGCATCTCGTGGCCACCTTGCCTGTGCCAAGCACCCCGGCAACTGGAATACCACGTTTTACCACAACAGTGAAATAAAGGGTAATACCTTTAACTGGAAAACTCCGCAGATGGTTTCTTTCCTGGCAGTGCAACGACCTTCATCCTTCCTCCAAGTCGAGATCTTCTCTTCCCCTGGACGACGACGAGACTTGCACCCGCTGCCAGGAACAACTGTCACCGCTGGAGGATCCTTCCCACTTAAGGTACTGTGTCCCGCCTGGCTTCCCTTGCCACCGACTGTATGGGGTAGATTTAGCCCCCGGCTTTCGAACCTGGGTTAGCCTGGGACACCCTGGCTAAACTTTTCTGAGCCTCTCTAAACTCTTTTCGAACTCTCTGCAAGACTTTCTAAGCCTAGTATAACTGTGTGATCTTGGGCGCATTTGTGCTCTGCTCTCTCTAAGAGTGGGCGCAGCCTATGGACTTTGGCTCACAAATGACTTTTGCTCTTCTGCCTTGCTAATAGTGTTCCTAAATCTTAGAGTGGTGTATCTGTCCATATTCTGTCTTTTTCCCTCCCTTCTTCATGAACTTATTGGAGTGCCATCTATAGTTAAGTGCTCACCTCTGTATGAAAATAAGTGGTGTTAACTAAGACCTATCTGATAAGGAATAAGGGTTGTATATATTATAATAGTAACTGTGTTTAGAGTGTTTTACAATAAGAGTGCTGGAGTGTTTCAAACAGTGTGTTTTTAAATAAATAATTATATACTTTGATACCAAAGCTCTGGTCATTGTTTGCTTGTATTATTGTATCTGAGTACCTATTGTGTATACTTTACATACTGCCTAACTCTTCTTGAGGGAAGTCTGACTGCTCAGCCACAGCTACCAGGTACATCTGGGTGGTACAGACTGCTACCAAGTGGGTTTACTGCCAACACCTGTAGTCCTAAATCTTTTGCAGTGTTCCCAAAGGGAACTGCACAGGTTTCTGCCTAACAGTGTATGCAGTAATAAGAATGAAATAGGTGGAATTGAAAAGATACGTGAACTTAAAAGTCAGAATAAGAGGTGGAAAAAATCCCATCTGAAAAAGAAACAAGATGAGATATGGCTTCCCTTGGCAAATGCAGCAAAAAATAAAAATGATTGGGAAATGTGGGACATTATTAATGATAAAAAAGAAAAACCTCTTCCTGTTAACTGTATTGCTGAGAGTGGTACAGATGACGTACTAAGCTACAACAAAGATGTGATGAGCTGGAAGGGAACATATTCTGTAGTTTCTCTGACATTATTATAAAATCACTGCCTAACTCTAGAGCCGCGGGACCTGACAGCACATGTTATGCTCTCTTGAATCAATCCCCAGAACGATGGGCCAAGGTCCTATATATCCTGTATCAGTGGATAGGAAAATTTGGAAAGGTCCCAGAGTCCTGGGAAAAGAGCATCAACCTTCCAATCTATAAAAAAGGCGCACATAATGATCCGGCAAATTATAGAATGTTAGCCATGCTAGACATCCCTGCTAAAATCTTTGCGAAAATACTTTTAACTGAGCTAAATCAATGGATTTCTAACTGTGCGATCCTACCAGCGAATCAATCTGGATTTAGAGCAAAGTCTTCCACCTCGCATAGTATAATTATATTAGTTAGCACAGTGGAATATTCATGGAAGACACATAGACTTCCTGTCTACGTTGCGTATATAGATTTTTTAGCGGCCTTTGATACGGTCTCTCGAGCTAAATTATGGGGCAAACTGGAAAAATGGGGAATTCCGAATGCCTTGCTCTATATGATACAATTACTATATCAGGATACCTCCGTAAGAGTGTGTCTAGATCTTGAAGGGAAGCTGTCAGATGATATACCCACAACACGCGGTGTTAAGCAAGGTTGCACCTTAGCAGCAACGCTTTTCAATTTATATCGGGCAGATTTCCCAACGAGCTGGGGGTAGATCTCTCTCCGCAGCAGGAGCCTCCCTCTGGAACAGCCTTCCTGCCTCCCTGAAACTTGAGGAGAACCATCTCCGGTTCAGGAAGCACCTCAAAACCGTCCTCTTTGCCTCCGCTTTCTCTCCCCCTCCCCCCTGCTAAAATCACTGAAACTGCACTGAATCTGCAACTGGGCCACTCACCGATCTCGGTCCTTGGCCCGGCCACTCTGCCCTGCACTGCCTCCCTGCACTACGGGACTGTCTCTGTATCCTACAGCCCCTTCTCCCAGCACTAACCTTGCACTTGCCACCAGCTGGCCCTATTATTTATCTTGTATTCTACTAACCATGTACAGCACTTTCCCCCTCTCCCTTCCCCTTGCACTTTTCCCCAGTCCCCTCTACCCTCGCACTTGCGCGATCTGAATGACACCTGGCCTAGTAGGATCGTTGTCTGTCTCCCCTTGTTCCCCCCCCACTGCCTCGTCGCGCCTTGAAACACTTGTGTATAGGCGCGTTACAAATGCCATATCATATCATATCAAGTAACACAATGCCAAATGAACAATATTAAATTGGGATTAGCCAAGCTTGGATGGCTGGGCTATGCCGATGATCTCCTGTTGTTAGCTTATACCCCTAAAGGACTCCAAGCAAAACTCAACGAACTTGAAAGATTCGACAAAGTGAAAGATTTAGTTATTAATATTGACAAAACTAAAATTATGAAGTTCACATGCAACAGTGAGAAGACTAACAAAAATCCAATTTGGCAGCTAGATAAGAGAAGGATTGAAGTTGTAAGTGAATATAAATACCTGGGTATTATCATTGATAACAAACTTAAATGGAAAAAAACATTGGATTGAAACTAAAAGAAAGTGTATGATTGCTACTATGGCTTTAAGCAAATGTATTGGTTGCCAAGGAAATGTATCCATAAGTACTGTGCTGAAACTCTACTCTGCAAAAATTGTTTCTTGTATGGTGTATGGTGCAGAAATATGGAGATGCTATTTTAAAAATGAGTTAGAAAAATTTGAAGCAAAGGTTTTAAATATTTTATTTAGGATGCCCAAACATGTGTCATATGAATATATACTTCTAGAATGTGAAGTAAACAGTGTCTACAGTCGTATTCAAGTAATGACTGCCATGTTATATACCAAATTGACAAGACTTAATCATGATACTTTTGTTGTGAAGTTAATGGAGCAATTCAGAGATGGAGAGAATAATATTAACGTTTTTACATTATACAAATGGAGAGAGATACATGAGAAATGGACTGAGACTGCTACTTTTAGTTGGTTATTATTGAGTATTGCACAGATAAAAAATAAATTGAAAAAAAAGATATATGAATCAGATTATGATCAAAGGGTAGTCAATTTGGCAACTAAAGCAAATAGTGGGTACTTTCTTGGGCATTTGATGACAAGAGACAGTAAACCTTCTTATCAGAATGCATATCCAGAAAGTAATACGATCAGATGGTACCTGAAGTTTAAGTTCAACGTATGCAACGTTATGACTATACTTGGAGCTAAAATTGACATCCCGAAAGATCTTAGAGACTGTAGATTATGCGGGATAAATATATTAGAAACCCCCTACCATATAGTATGTGAGTGTGAAAGTCTGACCTGGTTGCGCAATCTCCATCTTTTGAAATGTAACAATAAGTATAAAGGTAATGGTTTAGACATGTGACAAAGACTACTCAGTGGGCATGATATGAATTTAATATTTTATTTGATGACATTTTATGTGATGATTTTAGATATTTTAACTGAACTATCAAATGGAATTTATGTGTTTTAGTATGAGATGTATTTATTTACGATGTGATGATTTTATATGGCTATATGCAAAACATTTTTTTGTTATAAGCATATTAAATAAATAAAAAAATAAAAAATTACTAATGATAGCATAACAGGCCAGCATAATATCTGCTTCTACAAGGAGAAGTGCCGGGGGGTGGGGGAGGGAGAAGGGCAGGTAAATCAGAAGGTGCAGCCAACGGGTGGCTCATAAGTGCAGAGAGAAGGGACTGTGGGGTTGCAGATACAGATCACACGTGCTGGGGAAGCCGAGAGGCAGTGCGAGGTGCAACTGGACATGCAGGGACCTGGGTCCAAGTTCAGAGGGTGGCCAGGTGACCAGTGCATGGATGAGTCAGGACATCAGCAGGGCAGAGAAAGAGAGAAAGCAGAAGCGAAGAGGAAGGTCTTGAGTTCCTTCCGGAAGCGGAGGTGGTTCTGCTCAAGTTTGAGAGAGGCGGTGAGGCTGTTCCAGATGGAGGCCCCAGCCGAAGACAAAGATCTGCCCCCAACCCTGTGTTTGGAGAAGTGGCTGACCCTTAGAGAGTTGGAGGTGGATGAGCAGAGAGCTTCAAAAGAGAGATGTTTAGGAAGAGAGAGTTAAAGGTAGTGTGGTTGCAGGCTCCAGAAAGCCGAGTGGACGATGCAGAGGGTCTTGAACTTGATCCTTGTCACCACTGGGAGCCAATGAAGAGATTTCAGAGCTGGAGACATATGATCCCTTAGCTTGAGGCAAAGGACAAGTCTTGCAGTCCTGTTCTGGATAAGTTGCAGAGGACCGAGAGTAGATTCAGGAACATTTAGAAAGAGGGTGTTGAAGTAGTCCAGCCTAGAGAGGACCAGAGCTTTGGAGCCATTGAGCTTCTGGGGGAAAGTGAGGAAAGGAAGTACACCCCTGAGGAGGTGCAGCTGATAGTTTGACTTCTTAGAGACGTCAGAGATGTGAGGAGAGAAGGAGAGGGTGGAGTCGAAGATGACCCCAAAGTTCTTAGCCTCACAGGTGGGAGCAGGAAGAGGGCCCAGAGTGGGCACCCAGAAAGAGAAAGAGGACATGATGGAGCTGGTGTTCCAATGAGGAGGATCTCAGTCTTACGGGTATTTAGGCAGTGATCATTGGCGTCACACCATATATGAATTGTGGTCAGACAGTCTCGAATGAGAGAAGGAGAAGAGGTGGCCGAGGGGAGCCTGAAAGAGAGCTGGCTGTCATCCGCATAACACTGAAAGTTGGAGCAGAGAGCAGTGATGTGGTGGGAAAGAGGTGCCAGGTATTGGTTGAACAGCCAGAGAGAAAGGCTAAACCACCGGGGAACACCACAGATCGAGAGATCGAAGCGAGGAAACACCACAGTTTGACCTGAGACGATCGATCAGTGAGAAAGGAGATCAGCCAGGCCAAGGCCTGATCAGTGATACCCAGGTTATCACAGAGGCAATTGGCAACCGCCTCGAGGCTTGGTGTTGGCCTTGTCCCTGGCCTCCTCGCTGCAATGCCACTCTTCCATTTTGTCTCCAAACTCCCACAGGTTAGTGCTAAGTCCTCTGACCATTTTGGGCCTGTTTAAATTACTTAGGAAAGTTTCCTGAGTCTGACTGCAGCCCCACTCCCAAAACCCTCCCCGGACCCGTCTCGATCCCCTTGCAACCCACCTCCGGCCTCCCAGCCCGCCCCCTTCCCCTGATTGGCTACTGCCTCCAGGCATGGTGTTGGCCTTGTCCCCGGCCTCCTCGCCACTTCGCCAGTCTTCTTTTTTGTCTCCTAACACCCACAGGTGAGTGGTAAGCCCCTGGATCATTTTGGGTCCATTTGAATTACTTAGGAAAGTTTCCCCAGCCCACCTGCAGCCCTGCTCCCACCATCCTCCCCAGACCCGTCTCGATCCCCTTGGGCAAAGGGCGACTCCAATAGAGGCGACTCCAGGTTGTGTCTGTAGGTGTCAGCAGGGCAAGCCAGTGGCCAGCCCTCAACCATCAGCTACTAGTAAGTCCTCCGCCTCCCTCTCTCCCACTATACATTATTCTCAAATCTAGATGAGCGCTACCTTGTATTCAAACTGCATTGTGAACCTTGGGCCTCTCTCCCACTATACATTATTCTCAAATCTAGATGAGCGCTACCTTGTATTCAAACTGCATTGTGAACCTTGGGCCTCTCTCCCACTATACATTATTCTCAAATCTAGATGAGCGCTACCTTGTATTCAAACTGCATTGTGAACCTTGGGCCTCTCTCCCACTATACATTATTCTCAAATCTAGGTGAGCGCTACCTTGTATTCAAACTGCATTGTGAACCTTGGGCCTCTCTCCCACTGTACAAGATTCTCAAATCTAGGTGAGCGCTACCTTGTATTCAAACTGCATTGTGAACCTTGGGCCTCTCTCCCACTATACATTATTCTCAAATCTAGGTGAGCGCTACCTTGTATTCAAACTGCATTGTGAACCTTGGGCCTCTCTCCCACTATACATTATTCTCAAATCTAGGTGAGCGCTACCTTGTATTCAAACTGCATTGTGAACCTTAGGCCTCTCTCCCACTATACATTATTCTCAAATCTAGGTGAGCGCTACCTTGTATTCAAACTGCATTGTGAACCTTGGGCCTCTCTCCCACTATACATTATTCTCAAATCTAGGTGAGCGCTACCTTGTATTCAAACTGCATTGTGAACCTTAGGCCTCTCTCCCACTATACAGGAGTCTCGAATCTAGGTGAGCGCTACCTTGTATTCAAACTGCATTGTGAACCTTAGGCCTCTCTCCCACTATACAGGAGTCTCGAATCTAGGTGAGCGCTACCTTGTATTCAAACTGCATTGTGAACCTTGGGCCTCTCTCCCACTATACATTATTCTCAAATCTAGATGAGCGCTACCTTGTATTCAAACTGCATTGTGAACCTTGGGCCTCTCTCCCACTATACATTATTCTCAAATCTAGGTGAGCGCTACCTTGTATTCAAACTGCATTGTGAACCTTAGGCCTCTCTCCCACTATACAGGAGTCTCAAATCTAGATGAGCGCTACCTTGTATTCAAACTGCATTGTGAACCTTGGGCCTCTCTCCCACTATACATTATTCTCAAATCTAGGTGAGCGCTACCTTGTATTCAAACTGCATTGTGAACCTTGGGCCTCTCTCCCACTATACATTATTCTCAAATCTAGGTGAGCGCTACCTTGTATTCAAACTGCATTGTGAACCTTGGGCCTCTCTCCCACTATACATTATTCTCAAATCTAGGTGAGCGCTACCTTGTATTCAAACTGCATTGTGAACCTTAGGCCTCTCTCCCACTATACAGGAGTCTCGAATCTAGGTGTGTTCTATCTTGTATTCAAATTGCATTGTGTTTCTTGAGCCTCTCTCTCAATGTACGGGATTCTCAAATCTGGGTGTGTTCTATCTTGTATTCAACCTGCATTGCAAAACTCAGCCCTCAACCATGCAACTTAATCAGTTAAGGGCCATGCCACTCACTGGCAAAAACAGAGCAGCACGCTGGCGCACCTTTAGCCCCAATAAGACCCACCGGAGACATTCCCTACCCCGACCAAAACACAGGCCTCATTCCTTCCACTGCGCACCATCAAGCTGTTCCCTCACCCTCCTCCTTTCCCCTGCCCCACCACACCTACCCCCCTCAACCTGTCCCACTCTCCCTGACACGTAGAACCCGCTCTGCACAACTAAGAGCAGCAAGATGGAGAGAGGGATTAGTGAACCTCATCCCCCGGAAAACACCAAAGGATGCGGCAAGACACCTAATATGCCCATCACACTCCAACCACGCCAGCATCCACCCTCTGACTCCTCCCACTCACACTGTCGCCAATCAACTTCAAAACACCCCCAACTCCTACTTCCCCAGCCTTTGCGCAGCAAGAGAAGCTCTAGCCAATATTCCAATCACCAGAGAACTGCCCACTCTTACCCACACACCCACTACCACTCACAATGCAAGGAAAGGGCAAGACCATGGGCACCTAATACCTCCCCTAGCATCACTCATCCTCTGACACAGTTCACAACCACTTCCACTCCAGTCTCAGGAGGATAGCTCAGGGGCAACGTGCTCACCTTGGAAGCAAGACCACACAGAGCAACACAGGTTCGAACCCCGGGTCCGTGCTTAGAAACCTTTGTGTATTAAGCGTGTTATAAATAACCTATCTTATCATATCATATCATATAGGAGTAAAACCTCACCGCCCACACCTAACCCAGTCATAGCTCTTTTCCCCTCCAACCCTTTTTTCTCCAAGAAGGACCCCAGCAATAGAATCCTTTGACCTCTGGCTTACAGATCTGGACAAACACCTAGGTGGTTCACCCCCAATCGGAACCCACTAAAGCCCTAGCAAGGACAACCAGAATTTATAGATCGGAAATCAAAAATAGCAAGAAATCATTCTATGTGCACCAAATCCAAAATGCTCGCAACCCGAGTAAGGAACTACATAGAATCATAGCAGAATTCAAATCCCCGCATGCTTATGCTCGCCCACTCCAAGCTCCCAAGCCTTATGCAACACCCTCTTGCTCCACTTCCACAATGCCGCCAACGAAAAAGACACTCCGCCATCATTGCTAACCTAAAACTATTACCGCCAACTCCCGCTTGCCGACAGACCTGTGCCCAAAACTCTCCACAGACACATTATTTTGACTCGTTCTCTCCCATCACACACCAAGATTTTCTCTTGTTTGTAGCAGTCAGCCACCCGTCAGCCTTCCCAGAAGACCCTTACCCAACATCAATCCAAAATAAAACACTAACCGCCACCTGTCCAGGTAACATCGCATGCGCAATCCTTAATCACTCACTCACATCAGGATCTTTCCCGAAAGCCCTAAAAACATCTTACATCAAACCCATTCTCAAAAAACCGTCTCTCGACCCACTCCTCCCCCAAAATTACACCCCTATCTCCAATACACATTACAAATAGTTCGGCCAATTTGCCAAAGCCTACAATATCCTAGATCCAGTGCAATCAGCTTTCAGACACTCAGGAGAACAGTATCTTCTCTAGTCTCTATCTGGGATGACCTTAAAAGAACAGCCGGCGCAGAGTGCTGCACGGTTCTCATCCTGCTAGATCTTTCCAAAGCCTTCGATGCCATCGATCACTTGATTCTATTCGTCAGACTACAAACACTAGGAATCAAAAGCTCAGCCCTTTCGTGGATCTCCTCCTTTATCTCTAATCGGTCGCAAATCATGCACCTCGACCAGTTCACATCCATATCAAAACCAGTATGTAAAAATCCACCAAGGAGCATCCACATCACCCTTAATTTTCAACTACTACATGCAACCCATTCCCGCAGTCATCCGCTCATACAACCTCACCTGCTACCACTACTCAGACGATACCCAGATCATCCTCAAAATCCCTAATTCGGAAAGCTCTGGCAGCCCGGACCAGCGGAAGACATGCAGGAAGGCTGCCTTCACCTTATCAGCCTGCTTGCCATGGTTGCTGTGCAGGGAACGTGTCAGAGACTGAGGCAAGAAGCTGTTGTCAAGGTTTATAGTGATTGCATCAAATGCCAAAGCATCGAATGCCTTAGCATCTAGAAAAAGCAATGAAAAAAAAGCATCAAATGCATTTTATTTTTAATAGGGGTCCGCCCCAACCCCTGTTTTTTTACCCGTTAAAACCCATTATAATTAAAATGAAACCTTTACCTTTGAAAAAAATGCATTCAATACTTTTTCTATCAATAAATTTGTTTTGGATGCTTTGGCATTCAATTTTTTGGTATTCGATGCAATGACTGGATACCGTTGTCAAGCCGTGGGTCTCAGGAGCGAGAGGGGATCCTTAATTGGCCAGACCGGAGACTCCTTCAGCGAGGAAGAGTGTGGATCCTTGTGAAGCCAGTGAAGCCAGAAGCAGTAGAAAGTGTGGCAGAAGTCGTGCAAGTTGTGCATGCCACAGAACAAGGCTCATAGAAGCTGGGGAGTAAAACCGGGCATTCTGATTCCTTGCGTGAGCACTGCTGGAAACAGCATACAGTTTCCTATTCACTCGTGCATAGTCAGAAGCGAGCTGAAGCTGTTCATTGAAGCTTTAATAAGGGAACAATGGAAAAGTAGCACTCACGTGTATCAGGTAATTCCCATTTATCCGTGTGAAGAGCAAACGCTGCGAAAGACTTCTGTTATACCCTTAAAAGACTGTAAACTTTATGAGGAAGTGGTCACATGTCTCTCATTATGAAGAGTAAATATTCCAAAGGCCATTGCTCAACATTTAACATTGCTAAGACCCTTGTAAAACATTTAACCTTTCAAAACTACCTGAAGAAGTGATTGTGTGTGCCTAATTGTGCTTTCCAAAGAAAGACGGCACTCTATTCTTTATTTCACATGAGCATTCATTTCTTATAAAAGAAGTTTCTTTGGAGGCAATATGCAACAAAATTGTGACTCTCAAGTCCTCCAGAGCTCCCGGCCCTAATGGGCTAGCTAACGTGGTGGTAAAAAACAACCCGGCTTTCTGGGCAGAACTATTCTCTGTACTCTTCAACAAGGTTTTTGCAGGGGGAGAAATCCCTCGAACCTGGCAAACGGCGATCCTGATCCCAGTGTACAAAAAAGGTAACCGCACTGACCCTAACAACTATAGACTACTATCGATGCTGGATGTGTCGGGCAAACTTTTTGCTTCCCTGCTACTCAGCGAACTGCATAAATGGGTGGAAGACAAGCAAATACTTGCAGATTTTTCAATGTGGCTTCAGACAGGAGTTCTCGACTGCACATAATCTTCTAGTAATGGATATTCTACGCACGAGAGCACTCAGCAAGGATCAGCCTCCATTATATGCTCTGTTTATTGATTTCAAGGCAGCTTTTGATTCAATCCCTAGAGCCAGGCTTTGGAATAAACTAGAAGCATTGGGTTGCCCCATAGGTCTGTTATACTATCTCAAACTACTTCATCGAGATACCATGGTGAGCCTACGACTTAATTCGGAGGGGCACTCTACCCAGAAGATTACCCAAAATAGAGGGGTGAAGCAAGGCTGCGTAACAGCCCCCCTCATATATAATCTGTATGTACATGATATTCCTGCGACACTTGCGGAGGCAAATAATTGTCCTCCTAAACTTGGTGGAGAAAAATGCGTGGTCTTGGCATATGCAGACGATCTGGTAGTACTAGACAACACTATTGGCGGTCTCAGACGTTCTGCACATATCCTCTGGGAATATGCCAAGCTTAATGGCTTGACCATTAACTTGCAGAAGACCAATGTATTAAGATTCACCAAGAAAAGAACAACGCGTGTGAATCTGATAGTACATGAACAGATAATTGGGTATGCCCCTTCTTATCGCTACCTCGGAGTGGAGATAGAGCCCCTAGGTGATTACACACTCTGCAAACAGGATCGGAACAGCAGGGCTCTCCAAGTGATCTCGCTTATAGCATCCTTCACCAACAAGCAAGGGGGCTTCACTCTGTGGGGAACTCGCCATCTCTACATGCAAGTATTCGCACCAATGGTCATTTATGGCCTTGAGTCACTGCTGACGATGAATTTGGCATGGTTACAAGTACTGGAAGGAAAGTTCTGGCGACGTATGCTGGGACTACCACCGGGGGTGCCTATGGCCTTGATAAGACTGGAGCTGGGTCTTCCCTCACTCGGGGCTATGGTACTTAAAAAAAGAGCTGGTTTCTACCTCAAAATGACAAGTGGTTCCCCTAACGCCCTATTAGGGACACTCCATCAGGAATTAGACAAAAAATCTACCACTGCATCTCTATACAAAGATATGGGTAAATTTCTCAACGAAATTGGCTGGATATACAGAGAGGCAACTGTCACCAAAGATATGCTAAATGCCTTGAGGAAAAAGATAGACCTATGGGATTGGTTAGAGAACTTTGCCCACTTGGAATCCCTCAAATCCTACCACTTTGTGCCCTACAGAATATACAAGTTCATGAAACCTCAGGACTATCTTCTCCTATGTCCTACTAGAAGACTCCGCCGTTTCATCATCTTATTCAGACTGGAACAACTGCCCACCCTATCCAGAATAGGTGTAAGGGAAAACATACCTGCAGCAGAACGAACTTGCCGAGTGTGCAAATCTCCTGTATGTCTGGAGACGACAAGACATGTATTAACGCAATGCAGAGCAATCAAGAAGACTATTGTCTGCTATCTGGGAGAATTTGTGCATGATCCATTATCAATACCCAAACTTATGTTCTGGCGTTATTGTACTAATACATCGAACATGCATCTTTTCATAGCCCTGTATAACGTCTGGCAACAGATAGAATATGTAATGGAAAAATGAGCAAACTCCAGCATTGACTTTTGGGTAACGAGTCGTAGAGGCACTTATACTTGACATAGCTGTCCAAATACTAACCTTGAACAATATGAAGCCTATATCAGCAATTATGATTATTATGACCCTTTACCCCAATTCCCTCCCCTCTTGTCTGGTTTTTAGACTATAGACTTGCTGTGCATTTGGTGTTACACATCAGTAGGACGAGTCTAGATGTATGATTTTATATGTATAATTTTCATTTTTTATGCCTATTGATATATGTGTAAAGTATGAATTTATTTTCCATACTATATCACATTAAAGAATTATTAATTATTATTATAAAAGAAGTTAAGCAGTTAATCATTGTATCTACAATTGAAGAGTAGAGCAAGCATTGCCCAAGCCAAGAGTCTCCCCTTACTAAGATTGAAAGCAGCCTTTCTCTGAGCCAAAAAGCAATCTATTACTGTGAACCCAATAACAGTTCAACTTTGCCTAGGATACAAGTGTGCAGGTATTACCAAGGATTCTGGGTAATTACTGGGGCTAACAGTTCCACCTTGCCTAAAATACAAGTGTGCAGGGATTACTTGAAGCCAGAGAGTGGCACCAAGGCGTCTGGGTTATTACTTGGGCTAACAGTTGGCAGAGAGGTGAAGGCAAAGTTGGGAAAGGGGAACTTGCATCTTGTAAAGATTATTTGAAGTTGAAACAACCTATATTGCCAAAGACTGTGAAATAAAGAGAGAAGTGGGTAATAAGGCAAACCTAGGTTATTGTGGCAGACAGACAAGAAAGGCAAAGAGGCTGCACCTTTTGAAAAGAGACATTCAGAGGAAGAGTGCCTTCCCTACTTAAAGGTGTTGGTGTACTTAAAAGTGCATCTTGTCAAAACATGTCTGGAATCACAAATTACTGAAGCTGTGGTAGTAGTCCAAAGTACTGAAGCTGTGGTGCTATATCTGGTTGTCAGTAGATGCAACCTTTCAGTAGCCTAAACGAAGTGGAGTACTATGAGTGAAAGGAGACTGTTCTCACTGTGAAATCCATGAGGAGACCAAGGGAGAGGACTGTAAAATCCCTTTTGAAGGAAGGATCCCAGAACATTTTATTTATCCCTCAAAGAGCAAGGTTGCTGAAGATCAGATCTGGGGTAAGAGATATGGGACCAGAGAGAGTTGCCGCCACACTATATTCAGCAGTGAAGATGGTGAGAACCCTGACAAGCCATCTGAGGGATGTGAGGACCAAACATTTCTGTTGCATGGTTTAGGGGTTGAGACAAAGGAAATATTTTGTGATCAGAGCAGGTCCAGTCCACTGGGGGAAAGTAAGCAGGAGTCAGTTCCTCCAACACCACAGATTTCTTTTCCCTTGAGGAAAATGGAATGTAAAATGACTCAAACCCAAAATGTTTCCATTTCCACTCTGTAAAATATCACTATTACACCTGTGAGAGATGGTTTCATTTGTGAGGACCTACTAGCCCCCTTGCCAACAAGTTCCACGGGGGTTAGGCTAAGTCCCTCATGGGAAGGGGTTGAGGTCTTTGCCACATACTACCATTCTGTGCACAAAGAACAATTACCATCTACCCCAAAACCACCCACCAATGGTTCTAAAGGAAAATAAAACCGTGAAGATAGTGAGTCTGATGTAACCACTTTAAGAAAAGGGGATGAGAATCTTTCTTTATCTCTAACTTCATTAAATGAGGGGATCTCTTGCTATTTTTGCAGTGAGCCTGAAGAAGACCCAGTTCTCCTTCCCTCCCTTAAGGATAACATCCTAATCCCTAGTAAAGATATGCAAGAAAATTCATCCTGTAGGACTTCCTCTCTAACAAACCACAAATTGGATCTCTTGCAGAATAACTGTGAACACCACTCTCAAGTTAATCCGGTTACTTCCTTAGACAACAACCGTGGAGAAATTCAGAATAAGGACCTCCTTGTCATGGTATCTTCTACTTCCCTTAAAGGTTACCCCGAGAAGTTCAACCCTTCCTTATTGTCATCTAGGAAGGTGGAGGCTTTAAGATATGAAGATACAGATAAGATGGCAATTACAACTTCCCTGCCCACATCTCTACCATTAGAACAGGAGTTCTTCTTCTCATGTAGGGGATAGGGCCATAAAACAAGGTGGTTCACCTGGAATCAGATCGACATTTTCTCAATGCCCTCCTTAAATAACAAACAGAATGGCTTGTTTGATTAAACATCCCATACGAATAGTTCTTCTGTCCAAACCCCTAAGTTGTTAGCAGATGAGGGAACGAATTCTGGAAAACCTAACCAAAAAAGGAACCCAGATCTCTATTACCATCCTGGGAAGAAAGATGCATCCTACTGTAGCTGTGATTTCTAACTTGCCAGCCCAGTTAGTTTTGGGAAGTGACTTACCTCAATTCGATCAGTGGATTGCACAGATGGCCCAAAGCAAATTGAAAACTGAGTTTCCACGCCCAACTAAGTCAAAATCTCCCACATCTGAGCAGAAAACAAAGGGGAATAAAAGCACTATTTCCTCAGAAACAGACCCGGTACATCAGAGAAACGAATCCATCCCAAGGGTTGCACGGGAATCCTTGGACCGTCAGTCCTGTGGCTTCACACTACCTCACAATGAACAAAAGCAAAGTACAGAAGACTTTCTTTCGACCTCTGTGTGAATCCTTTCGGTCCAGACCACATAGGGAAAGGGTATGTGAGAATCTTGATGCCATTCTCCCGCCTACTCCCCAGGATCTTCAATTCAGGGGCCATGAAAGGGCCATCGCTTTTGGATCTCGACCCTGGGGGTGGACAAGCGAAGGAGGATCACCTGAGTGGAGGACCGCAGGTGATTGGGAGGAGACTACCCAAGGGCGAGACATGGTATTCCCCCATTCCTAATTGTACACCAGCCCACTCTCCCTCAGCCTTTATGGGGTATTTCCACTCTCAGCATCCGGAGGAGAATGGCGTGTCGAGACACTGGCCTGGTGTTTGTGAGGGGCTGCAATCGGGCTAAGGAGCCGTGTCTCCAGGGTGTCAGAGTGAGGCAGCCTGTATCCTTGCAGTGGTGTTCAGGGAAATGCTCATTCCTTTGGTTGTCTGCCGGTCACAAGGATGTCTGAGGGGCAGGTGGTGAGACCCTGACCTCGACCCAATCCCATTTGACCTGCTCGCCGGCACTGTGCTACTGTTGGTGAGTTTCATGAGACAGAGAGAAACTCAGTAGCGTGCGGGTCACTTGAGCTGGAGAAGGAGCATTGTTGAAAGAAGAGCCAGGTGAGCGAAAGCGGAAAGAAAGCAGCAAAAGCTGGAAAGCGGTGATAGAAAGCAAAGCAGAATGACAGAAAATGTGTGCCAGAGGCACAGAAGTAATGAAAGACAGCAAAGTGCACTGACAACTCAAACAGTCAAGAGTGCATGCGAGAGAGACCCGAAAGTAAGGAAAGGGGTGCAAGTGACCTGGAACTCAGAGAGACAGCACAGAGACAGTCAGAAGAAAGACGAACAGTCAAGAGAACATGCAAGAAAACCACAAGTGAGAAAGAGGGTGCAAGTGACCCGAAAGAAATACAGAGAGTGCAAGAGGCGCGTTAAAGTGCAAATGAAGGTGCAAGAGAGCAGAGTGAGAAAGGCCAGATCCCATATCAGAAGGCTGCATTCTGTTTCAAGGACGCCAGTGACCCTCCTGGGTAAACGGTAGAGTTGGGGAGGTGAGGTCAAGCCTGTGGTTCTAACCTTCATGAATTGGAGATTGTAAAACCAAGAAAGAAGTGCACACAGCTGGTCAGTTGGCAAGCGACCCGAGAGACCAGTGTGAGAGATTTTATTTCTGTATAGGTAGACCACGAAATGCTGGCCAACCACAGAGACCTTACCATGCTGCCATCAAGGGTAAGATGATCGTTATGGAGAAAAACATCCCATGTGAGTATTCCAACTAAGACACCAGATACAGTGACGGGGCCCATGTCTGTTTTGTGTTACCATGTAGGGACAACATATGAAAGAGAACTAAGAAGAGGAGGAAATCTCCCCAAAGAAAATTCTGGAGCCCTTGGCTATAAGAAAAATGATGCCACAACACTGTCCTGAAGAAAGCGGTCAGACTCAGAAAATTCCCACTGAGACCGGTTGACTAGATTTTTCAAGACACTCCAAATAATTGGGAGCTTGGGAAAAATAAATAATTGGTGTTTTAAACAGCGGATTGGTTCTGCTTGATAAAGTCATTGACATACATAGATTTGAATTTTATGTTTCCACATTAGAAGGAAGTAATAAAGGATTGTGAACTTCTGCAAGTGTGTTTTAGAAATAGGAAAGTAATCAGCTAGGCAAGGAATATTCTCTTCTCTGTCCCTTCTCCTAAATAGGCGGCACCTCAGCGCCAACTAGGGAGAGTGAACAACATTCAGACATTCAGGTATAGCTAGACTTTCCAATGGGGATATGAAGTGAGACGTAGGCTACTGAAAAGATATAAGTAATTTATAAAATCTCCAATAACTTCTCCCTGTAGTGTGTTAAAATACTGAGGAAGTTGCTGCTCTTAGGCCCTCGTCCATGACAGTGTGTTCAGATACTGTTCGAAAGTACCCAATGAGCGAGTGTTATACTGATAAAATTAAAAAGGTAGAATGGCTTCCCAGTCAGACGGTGTCCATGGACCACCACAATAGTCTGCGGACCCGCACATGCCATCCAGGTCTTTTAAGGTTGCTCCGCATGGAAAGAGGACTACAGAGAATGCTACAGCGAATGCGGGCAGTCATGAACATCCACGTACCTCGGGGGGGTTAGTCAATGATGCTTTGTGGTTGTGAATTTAGAGCTGAAGTGTACAGGAGCACATGGTAGCAAGTGTTTTCTTTCTTGTTGAAGTGGTGGAAGGATGACTATGGCTATGAAGAAGCAGAGTGTGCGGATGTTGGAAGATGTATACATAGGCTGAATGTTTACACAGAGAAACTTGGCATCTCTGGTCATTTTGGATTAGAAAAAGTAGACTGCGTGGTAAAGGTATGGAGTGTGTGGATTAAACTGGAAAAACCAAAAGGGATTATTACAGTTGTGTGAGAATATGTTTCGGTTTAAACATCTAGACATCATTATAGTACATTGTGGAGGCAATTTGGGGTATGTGACTGGAATAGCCTTGCAGTTTGTCATGAAGGATACGTTCAAAAGGCTAATGGAACTGTTTGCAGCTACAAAGATAATTTTTTCATGGATAATACAAAGGCAAATGTGGAAAGGTTCAAACTTGTTTTGTTCACAAACTGAAAAAGCCAGGCGGAATGTGAATAAAGCTGCATGTGCTTTTATACAAGACGTATGTTAAGGAGAATTCTCATTTCATGGCTAATTTCCCTCACCTGGTGAGTCCCTCAGCAGCTATGCTGGATCTCTGGAGTTGTTTCTTTCCACTTGGTAAGAGTGTGAGCTTTTCACCACTCTTACTGGTATTTTGCTATGTGTTTTTACCTGTTTTTGTGAATGTGGGCTCTGGAGTACACCACTTCAGTGGCCCCCTTCTTTGTGTGTGTCACACAGCACATTCAGTGCAGTGACACAGGGTTGTCATCAGACTCCCACGACTCCATTTCTGAGGCGACTACTGTCCCCCAGAAAAGGGTAAAGTTACCATTAACTTTACTTAGTCGAATTTAACCACAGATCCAGTACACACCATCTTACATGGAGTGCCAGAAGGGTTAACTCTTAACTCTTTATCTGTACCTCCTAGAGCATTGTTTTGCTCTTTTAACATTGAGACATGGCTGTTAGCAGTGGTATCTACCCTAAATTTCTACCGCGGTTACCTTATATAACCGTGGTAATATTGTAGGCTATTGGGTTAGCCTCAAACTTAAACCTGCTTGACCAAATCCTTTTTCGTTTGGCTCCGGTGTGGTTTATTCACCATTTCTTTTTGTTAAACTCCTTCGTGTCTTTTACTTTGCGTAGGCAAACTAGGTTTGCCTTCTTTGTTCACGGTCTTTTGGCGGGCTTCTACCTAGAAGCCCTCCTCAAGGCGCCTGGATGTCTAGGTGGGCTGAATGTGAGGGAGGGGTGTAGTCACCCCCTGCACAGGGTATCCTAGGAAACCCAAGTTGCACTTTGTCATGAATGGCCAGGGTGGTTGTCCGGGCTGGACAACCCCCCTGCTGGGTGATTGACAGCCAGGCTGTGTGAATGGGGGTTTTGCGCATAAAAGACAGGTCTCTTGGGCTGGAAGTCAGAGGGTTGCCACTGGAACAACAAGCAACCGACGAGAAGTGGAGGAGAGGTCGACTGGTTCAACTACCCCGTACCGGTGAAGCCCTGCTGCAGTCCTGAGCTATCTACCCTTCAATGACTAAGAGGAGATCCAGTCCGGAGTCTTCTTCTCTTGAGTCTGGTGGGGATAACCAGCTCATCTTCTTCAGCCAGAGGTCGCCTTCGTGGTCGAAATCGCTGCACACTGCTGTAGTGGTCCGGATAGCCACCTGAAGACGCTCTCCTGTTTTTAAGGAGTGCACCTTTTATTCATTGTGGCTGCTGCCGGCCTCATCCTTGTGTGGGACGGACCCCCTCATCGTCCTTCATCGTGCTGAAGCTGCAGGAAAGCGTGGGTATGCGGGAAACCAACAGGAACTGCCGTGGCACCAGCTTTGTTCTTTGAAAAGGTACTGTGTCCTGCTTGAGGAATTTTGGGTGAAATCTCTATTTCTCTACTTTAAGGCTTGTCCTTACTTTTCCCTCCTTCTTATAACTTTTGCTTCCGAACATTGACAGTATCAAAGTACTCTTGGCAACGTTGAATCTCGAACTGTCCGACTGTGTGATCCTTGACAACAGGCACCCGGTGTCACTTGACTTTGGCTCCGGCCCTTTGACTCTTGAATTCCTGTCTATATGTGTTCTTCGATTCTGTCTGCCTAACCAACATATTGCCTGTGATTTTTGCCCCCAACTCGCTCTGGGTATCTCGGGTGCTAAGTGTGTTTTTGCCCCGGTAGCATTTCTTGCCACGGATACGCGTTCATCTAGTAGACCGAACTGTCAAAAACTGATCGCAATTGTATTCACGGTAACGTGTTCTGTTTCGTAATACCGGTCCATTCAAACACAGGGTACTTACCTTGAGTAATACTGTACAAAGTGAATTGGTTAGTTGTAGTATATTTTGCATGTGGTTTTTGAATTAATTGAAGTGTTGTGTTGATAACAAATGGTTTAAAAATAAATGTACTTATATTTTTTACCTAAAAACTTGAGTCAGTGTTTGCATGAGTCACAGTAATTGTGGTCACTTTGTCTAATCTCTGCTACTGCTCATATACTCTTGAGATAAGCCTGGCTGCTCCGCTACTGCTACCACTCTAACATAATAGTACAGGCTTGTACCAAAGGTAAAACTTGTATTGCCACCTGTAGTCTTAATTGTGTGTAGTGGTCCCTAAGGGCACTGCACATGAATCTGCCTAAAAACGTAGGAATGGCATCTTTCCACAATGAGAATGACAAGTCTGATGGAGTGAACATTTTTCAAAGAGATGAGTACTTTTAACAGATGTTGGAAATTAGATTTTTCTTTCCATTGTTCAGAATGCCATGAAACAGTTTTTGTGAAAACAATGAAAACGGAACACGGCACATATGTAGTAAAGTATCTTTTAGTTGGTAGAGTACATAAAAACCAAACGCAAAGATCATTTAGAGGGCTAACAGCGGAAAGAGGATGGCAATCAATCAGTTTTATATCCCTTGGCAGTTTTGGGAACAGTTATATTGCTGCAGTCACACGGGCACCTTTATGACCAGATAAAGGCAGAGGTTCATGCTAATTAGTTTTGTTAAAAAATCTATTGAGCCAACAGGTACCCCCCTCAGAGGTCAATTGATGAGGTCGACATGGACTAATCAATTTTGCAAAATGGAAATTTAAGGTCCAGACATTCTGGGATTTGCACAGGTGTTCTGGTTCATTCTCTATGCAAACGTAGACAAATTGTAAGAGCGACACAACGATTCTGGGTCTCTCCGCTCAGGTACAAAGAGTAATGGGGACCAGATCATGGAAGGAACATTTCTGAACCAGAAAGGAAAACCGGCAAAGGGAAAAGAAATCACAAAATCTCACCAAAGAAAATCTGTGCCATCATCCTGGGCATATGCAGGGAAATTCTTAAGGAAATGATCAATACGTTTTAATTCGGTTATGATCATACCTTGCGAATCACAGACTGTTAAGTCAATGGGTACATTCTAAGGGGAGGATGAAATAGAAAAATGCCTCACGGTCTCAAAAGGCGGCCCTAAAAGTTGCTGGTAGCTTGACAGCTGATCAGGGGACCCAATTCATCGGCCCATTTCTAACTAAGAAGAACGTTTTCAAGTCAAAAAGACAGGGGCTGAGCTGGAGCCACAATTCAACACTTCTTCCAAGTCAAATGATGATCTTAACTCTGTTATTGTTGGGGATATGGTTGAGGGGGTGGAACCCACAATTACAGCTACAGCTATTAGGCGGTGCAGCGGGACATTTTATCATTATTCAGCCTTAAGACCCTTGATATCTGTAGACATTGGGGGTCATTACGACCCCAGCGGACACCCGTACCTGTAATAAAGGCACGGCTGCCTCCGGAGTCGTTTTTTTACGGCACCTGCGAATGGGCAATTACCAGGACATTACGGCCTTCCCGGACCTGGTAATTGCCCATTTGCTGGCGCTGGAAAAAGATGCTCCCCATTCCCATTTATAACGGTGCCGGTCAGACCTGGCAGGTAGAAAGGGGACTCGTGAGCACAACTCGTAGTTTGCCGGTCTGGAATAGATGTATATGTATATCAGGGCATTCGGCGAAGGTGGTGGCGTGGAAACCCTTGTTGAGGATGGAACAAGTAGATTAATATGAAGGCCAAAGGTAGTGTCCAGCAAAGGGGGTCCATCGGTGGGTGAAATCCAATGTAGATTAAATGGGGAGGGTGTAAGACCAATTGTTTAGAAAGATCCAAAGTCTGAGGTACGGGGCGAGAAAGACAATTGGAGTTGATTTGCCAAGTGTGTGCCTAGTACAAGAGGAAATGTATTCGAGCATTTGAATCTTTGACCTCAGCCCCCTCAGTTGGAACTCCCGTGCCTTTAATAGTTTTGTTACTGACCTCTCGTTTCCCAATGTTAGTACAGACAATATTTTCATGCTACAAGAAGCATAGCTATCCATTACACCTCTTCTGGATGGTTACGCCATTATCTTAAACAGGCAAAAAAGGATTAAAGGCCCGTCAATATGGGGGCCTAATGATTGGTGTTACTAATCAATGGGGCTTTTGGGTAGAGAAGTGGGCAGTCTAATGTGGGACCTTATTAGCGGTCGGCTTGAAATGGGAAGCTAATTGTATATATTGGAATCCGGCTTGGGTTGGTGAGTGGGCACAATTCTTCACACTAGAGAACCTATTGCTGAGATGGTACGAACACATCTCCTCTGACCAAACAGTGGTAGCAGGTGACTTGAATTGCAAGTGTGTGAATTGTCGGGGAGGAGGGCGGGGTGCAGGTTCAAGGTCCCGTGCAAGGGAAGAGATTTAGTCTGCAATAAACCTATTAGAATGGGAGGAGCACTGGCTGCTTTAGGTTTGCATGGCAGAATTCGCATGTATCTGTTGCAGTTAGATTTGCCACATATTACATCATACATATAGCTGCACCGAAAGAGCAACAATGCACATATGTTGCAGGTGACGAGGTCTAAGATAGGGTAACATGTGGTGGAATAAGTAAGTGCCCGCGCAGAGTGCACATAGGAAGTAGGTGGGTTGTGAGTAAATTGGTAGAAGGGAAGATGATGTGAAATGGAGTCAGAGGAGGTGGCTAGGTATGGAGGTGGGCTAAAGGTCCAATGAGCAGGAGTTTTGCCATGTGGAAGCTGAAGCCATGGCAAACAAATGGTTTTTGCAAATGTGAAAAACAGTTCTGAGGTGAAAAATCCCAGCTTTGTTCATTTAGTCCCAGAGCAAATCCCGCAGACCTCTGAGGTCCCCAGAGTGAAGTTATGCAGCCAAGGACAAAGGTAATAGTTGGGCACGATAACTTTAATTAGTCCCACATGCAACGCCCAGCAGAGCTGGGAACAGAATGTGCGTCTGGAAGATAGGAGTAGGGATGTGCCCTTTGAAGATTGTAGTTAAAGAGACCAGGGGTGCAGGGTTCTGTTGTGTCAAGGACCGTGAAGAGATTTAGGAGCACTGCTGCCCTCACCCCCGGTGTGGCCATCTCATTTGAACTGCAGGTGGCTGCTTCCCTCCGAGAGCAAAAAAATATAAAAAATTCAGATGCAAGAACGGTGCTCCAATCACACCATGCACAGGCACCTGAGTTCTCAGACATATAAGGACGGGGAGTTCACAAGGGAGGTGTGTAAGGAACTCATGGTTGCAAAAGTAAAGACAGACACAAGTGATCACAGTTCAACAGTGTTTATTAAACTGAATATGCAGGTGGGAAAACGCCTAATCTAAACCTAACTCTAAGATGGGTGCAAGCTCTGACCATCAAATGAAAAATTAGGCAAACCATGCAACTAAATACATTAAGAGTGTGGGATAGGATTCATAAGAAAGAAAGACGCCTTCACAAATAATATGTCAGGATGGAGTAGCCGGAGTCTCCCATCCCCGTGTTTTGAGCACGGAGCAAGGTGCGACCTTTGAGCACAGCGCACACTTGAGCCTTCCCAGCACGATATGGCAGTCCCGTTCTCAGCTATCAGAAGCCTTGATGGCCAAGCCTCTTTTCTCCCAAAGGTCTCTTACCCTTGAGGAAATAGTATATTCAAAATAATAAACTAACGTTCCTTTTTACAGCGTTTAGGGTGATGTTTCCTTGAATGTCAGGCTCCCTCTGTAATGGTTCACAACGGCTTTTATTCCATGTGTCGTTGAGTGATAACATTTCACCTCTGGATCCCCCTCTGCCAGGCTCAGGCCCCTCTCGACTGTTAGCTTCTGCTTGAAGCACTTGTACCTGTTGCACTCACAAATCTTAATGTCTTTTAAAAAAAAAAAAACTGTTGTCATCCCTCGGGTTCAATCGTGTCAAACACATAGTTTCTTCTTTTTCATTAGTATAGTTTGATTTACAAACTTTTTTCATCTGGTCGTTACAACCATAGAAACAACAGTAAAGTTAATATAAAACATTCAGCAAACAAGGGTTATTTCAGATTTGTGACATATAAGTTATTTTGTCCGGGTTTCCATAATTTTCAGTTTTTTTTATAGGAAGTTAATTCCTTCTTTGCACCTAAGAAGATTTTAATGGAGTCAACTAATATTTTCCAAACAACTGGGCCAGAATTGTACAATTCTGAATGTGGCTTCTCGTTTGTGCCAGTCATCACTTTTGACCATCTTTCTTGGGGAGTAAGTTCCGCAATCTCAGGTGGTAACTTAGCAGCATATCGTTGCCTTTCTTCGGTCCGTGCCGCGCAGTCCATGATGATGTGGTAAAATGATTCAATTTTATCATTTTCATGGCAGAAGCGGAAGTCACCCCATTTCGTTTTCCTAATGCAATCACTTCTTTGGTTGGTAGTATTTCAGTTGCATTCTTAGGAAGAGATTTCTAGTCTGCTGGCATGGGAACAGTGCAAGATAAGATGGAAGTTGATTTAGCACTCTGACTTCATTTACTCCTCATATTGAGAGCTTATATAAGGTCTTTTTCTCCATTGTTTCGATCCAATCGGATCTTTGGATTTTTCTTTTAACTTCTAGTGGGTGCTGTATTAGTGTTTCCCTTGAACAGTCCAGGCCATCCAGAATCTCTCTACAGCCTACCTTCCATAGTTTCAGTAGTGAATCGTGAGAGGAGTTTGGTCTGTCTTTTAGGATCACTATTGATGGGATTACTTCATCCAATAGAAATTTCCTATAGAGATCCAGGGAATTCCAGGAATCAATGGATGCCAGTTCAAATCGAATGCGCTGCACAGGTAGTGATTTTGGTAGAGCTAACACTTTCCTCCTTGCTGTTAATAAGTCCCAGATCTTCCAATGTAGATTTAATATTGTTCCAGTTCCATAAGTGAGGATTGCTACTACTTTTTGTCTGTAGAAGGAAATAAGCAGTTTTAACGAGAATTTGCCGTACTTCCTATGTAGCAATACTCCTTGCCGGGCGAGGGCTTCTATTTTATTCAGAGATGATCTGCCCATTGCTTTGTGCACAAGCTTTGATTGAGCCATGCTGCCAGATATTTGAAGAGTTTGACTTCTTCTGGTTTTTGTGTGTACAGAAATAGTGTAGCATTCCTTCTCTTTTTCCTCGGGTGTTGAGTTAATGACATATAGTGTGATTTTGATATGTTGATCTCGAGGTCGTTTTCTGATACATATTTCTCTAGCACCGAGAGGCGTTTTTGTAGCCCCACTGGAGTTCTGTCGAGCAGAACAGGATTGTCCACGTACATTGAGTATGGTACTGGCGTTCTATTTAGTATGGGGGGGTTTGCTGTAGACAAGTTCTGTGTTGGTTTAAGATCTGAGGTATAGCGGTTGGATAGAGATGCTGCCAGGGGGACAGCCCTGTTTTCGTCCATTCCATGAGGGGCATGCATTTGATAGGGGGGCATTTCTTGCTAATCTGACTCTGACTGTCGTGTTTGGGTATAAGGCCTTAATAGGCTCCAGTATTTCAGACGGGCAATTCAACATGGTTAATTTGTGCCAAAGCTTCTTTCGGCTGACACTGTCAAATGCTATTTTGAAATCTATAAAGACTGCCACAGTCTGGGTTTTTGTCTTGATGGCATCTATCTTAAGAATATTTAAAATCAGAAGGTTGATGTTTGTTCTGGCTCCTTGTATAAATCCAGTTTGTCTAGGGTCTCTTCTGTTGCTATTATACGCCCACTCCGTCAAGCGATGTAGGAGGAAAGTAGCGAACACCTTACCAAGAGGGTCTAAGAGTGATATGGGGTGATAGTTGCTAGGTACAGTCCTATATCCTTTTTTTCTCCAGGTTGCTGGAACTTGTTATGGGCGATGATTAGAGCAAATAGGTGGTATCAAAAATGTGCCCAGGCCGCCGTGTTTGATCTCAACATTTGGTTGGTGGGGCCGTCAGGTCCTGGGAATCTGGGAGGATGGAGTGGCTTTATGTGTGATAGTATTTGTTCGTAGTTCAAATTGAGGACCCATTTCAAGCAGGAGGGAAATTCCTTGCCTTCTTCAGTTTGTTCATTAGCTTTTCTAGAAAACAGTTGTCTATAATGATCGACCCATGCTGACTCGGCGACATTTGATGTTAGCACATCTGTTTGCGGGTCGTGTCCATTTAGGATCTTCCACAAGTCTCTTGTGTTCCGACCTGATGGAGCTCTGAGCATTTGCTCCACATCATTCTGTGCTTGAATACTCTGATTGCTAGAACTCCAATTTTTGCAATTTTACTTACAGGATTTTATAAAGGCACTATGTTGGTCAACCGGAAGTTGTTTTGCTTTCCTGAGTTTACTTCGTAGATCGGGTTTCCTAATGGCTATTTGTTTATTGAAAGCATGAATATGTGTTGGTTTCCGGCTCATCTTTGGTTTGCAGGTTTCCCTAAAGGGCAAAAGGAGCCATTCATGGTCTATTTATTTCACATCCTTCATCAGAATATTCACAAAGGTTTGTTTTAACTGATTCGATTGAATATCAGTGATTTTCAATTGTGAGTAGCCATGGGTTGGTTCCAAATCCAGGAGCAGTAGTGTTAGAGGTCTCTGTTGTTGGGTTCTCCATATCATGAATAATTTATGGAGGTCACTAATTTCCATTGAAATGATAGAGAGCGACTCAATCTCGGCACTTAGCTTGTATGACATAACAATATAGTCCAAATGCACCTTTGAGTTGCCTTTGGACCAAGTGGGCAATGCAGAACGTCGTCTTTCGTGTGGCCATTCATTAGTACCAGATCCCTTTGTGCTAATTCCTTCATCCAGACCATGGCCTTTTTAGGTAACTTCCAAGTAGGAATCAGGGTTCCCGTTTTTGTGAATAGGTGTAGATTCATGTCTTCACACACAATCTCTGGAGCTGGGTAGCGTGCATAGATTTCATCGACTGAGGAACAGACACAATCAATGATGATGCTGTCGATAATAGCTGCAGTGTTCCAGTATAAGTATAGCAGGCCTATAATTTGAGGTCTTGAAGTCTATTCGGTTGCACCTTGTTGCCAGGATGGGCCAGTTATTCCAATGTTAAGACTTGTATAAAATGATTTGGGTTAGATGCCTCAATAACTCTTAAGTTTACTCCATGCTTTATAAGAGTTAGGAGCCCTGCACAGGGTCGTTTCTTGTCTCTAGTTATAGCTGGGTTCATATAGGTGATAAATCCCTCTCTGATGGGTTGTTTGGTGATCCAAGTTTCCTGAAAACACAGGATATCAAATGTCTTCAATTCTTGGTTATCCTGATTAAACAAGTGCCCAGAGCCTCGTGTATTCCACGAGCACATAGTCCAAGGTGCTTTTTCTGCAAGCCACAATTGTTATGGTTTCCTTGGGCCTTCTCGTGAAAATGATGTAATCAGGTTTGTGTTGGTTTGTTTTTTGAGTGTGTTCTCCTTTGCTTCCACATCACTTAGTTTTGAAAATGCAACAGTAGCAGGCTTTATTTTCATTTTATATGGGTCTGTTGGTGTTATTCTCATCAGTGATTCAGGATATTGAGGATATTTTCTTTTATTATCCACATTTCTTACTCCACGTTGTACCTGTATGCTTTGGGAATCGAGGTGATTTTTGATTGCGTCTTCGACTGACGAGCTGTCCCTCCACATTACGATTATGTCATATCCAAATCCACTGGAAGGCATATTGGTGATAATGGTTTGGTGTACTCTGTTTGAGGGTAGTTGTATGGCCACCCAATCCATTCTTGCTTCAGATAAGAACTCGACTACTCTGATGTCTTTGGCGTTTATACATTGTAGATCCGGAGGGCATGTAGTGGTCTCAAGACATGTGTTCTGTTCAGAATGAGTTCTTCCTTCCCCTTCGTCAATCTTTCAAATGCAATTACTTTGGTCTCAGTGAAACGCCAGGGGTCGACACATGTTGGTACCAAAGATGGTAGGAGTTCATATTGTTGGTTGCCGCTGAATTGCGATTCCTCTTTTTTGCTCCAATGTGTGGGAGTGAAGGTCGCGTGAGGCGGCCAAGTCACATTCATGTGAATCTACCTCCGGTCTATAGTAAGGTTTTTACATTTCTCCAGTTCTGCATCAGAGATTTCTTCACACGTTAGTTCAGAAATCACAATGAAGGTGGACTCTCCATTTTGGTTTACATCCTGCTGGGTTCTGTTCAAATCTCCCTCCACTAAGTCCATTTGATATCTGCCTGATCTATCTCCTCCAGATTTGTTTCCTGCGGAGTAAACTGATAGATTTAACAACATATCATGCTGGTCTCTCTCTTTGTTTGTCCAGCATTTCGTTAAGGTCTTCAATTGTGGTTTGTGGACATGCTTGATTGCAGGTTTGATGGTTTGTTTAGCCTGGTTTATTGGAAATTGGAGGTTTCTCAGAAACGCACGAGATTTGTTGGCCTTGTTTTTAGGTCGTGCGGGTTGGTTTTTTCTTTCATATTGGGTCTGTTCTTAGTCGGGGAGACTTTCGCTTTCTGTTTTGTATTAGTAGGGTCAAAGATTGGGAATGGCGTTTGTTTCAGTTGGTTATTGCCCAATGTCTATGTAGTTTTAGTTATGTCAATTCCTTTGCTAGATGGTGAGTTGATTACACTCGGAGTAGAGTGGTTAACGTTGCCCTTTAATTTATGCCCTGTGGTATCATGACCTTGAGGTAGTGAGGGGGCACTCACTTGGACTACATTTCCGTTTGGGATGTTTTTGTCCTGTTGGGGGTCTTTATGCATGTTATGTGAGTATTTTATCGTTTGGTGCTTGGCCATTGAGCAGTTGGTTGTCTTGATATCTCTTTTTCAGCACTTCCATCAATGCTGTTGTTAGCGAGGCTTTATCCAGGTGGTCAGCTTTGGCAATATTGAAGAGAAGGGGCCTGCCATCACATAGATGTTTCTGCCTCTGAGTCTAACCGAGTTTGTATTTTGTCAATAAAGGTTTTGGTATGAATCTGCTTGGTTTGAATGAGTGCAAGTAAAGTAGCTTGGTCTTTCATGGCTTCGCCGCAGGTCTCATATAGCTTTAAAAAGGGAGCTAGTTAAATTGTTGAAGCTGCCATCAGTGAATTCTGTAAATCAAGCATTGTTGTTGGTATGGCGGGATGTGTTTCTTGATTATTTCGCTCACACGTGTTATGTTATGTTATGTTATTTTGCATTTGTATAGCCCTTAGGTATCATTGGTATGATCTCAAAGCGCTGGTAGGTTGAACGCCCTCGGGAACTGCAGTTCAAGTCAGTTGAGAGAGAAAGAGAGAGAGAGAGAGAGAGAGAGAGAGAGAGAGAGAGAGAGAGAGAGAGAGAGAGAGAGAGAGAGAGAGAGAGAGAGAGTCGTAAAGTGCGTGGGCGCACCAGGTATGTGTGCAGCTGGTGTGGTTGTTGCATGATAGCTGCTTCTTAGCAATAGGTGTGGTGTTGAGATCAGTTGAAAGTGTTCAGTCTGGAGGGTGGACATCCAGACTGAGTTCTGGTTGCGTTAGGCCTGAGGAGATGCCTAAACTAGCCGGTATGTGCTAGCTAGCTGTGTTTTATTAGGATGATGGGTAGTTTGATGGGCCATGTTAGTATGAGAACAGCTTCACCGAATGTGTCATAGTACTGCTGTGTTCTAGTTGAATGGTGGTGTATAGGAGAGAGTAAGCGTAGTTGTGTGATATTGTGGTAATCAGTAAAGTGTATGCGACCAGGCACACTCGATGATGTTGGAAATACCCGCTTAATTCAGCTCTAATACAGTGACGCTATTAGAGAACACTTTCTAAGTTCAACTTTAAACAGTGACGCTATTAGGGTGCACTTTCTAAGTTCAACTTTAAACAGTGACGCTATTAGGGTGCACTTTCTAAGTTCAACCTTAACCCAGTGATGCTAATGGGGCACACTTTGTAGATTCAACATTAACACAGTGACGCTATTAGGGCACACTTTCTAAGTTCAACTTTAACACAGTGACACAATTACGGCGCGCTTCTAGATTCAACTTTAACATAGTGACGCTTTTGGGGCACACTCAATGATGTTGGGAATACCCTCTAAATTCAACATTGACGCTATTAGGGCACATGCTATTTATCACAATTGTGTCTAAATGTGGCACGTGCTAACATTCACAATTCCAACTAAGAGTGGGACATGCTATCATTCACAATGCGCCTACGTGAGGGATATGCTATCATTCACAATGCGCCTACGCGAGGGATATGCTATCATTCACAATGCGCCTACGTGAAGGGATATGCTACCAGTCATAATTCTATCTAGGAGAGGCATATGCTAACATTCGCAATTCCATCGAAGTGTGGAACATGCTGACATTGTTACACCCGTCTCAAATGTGAGGCTGGCTAACTTTCACTATTGTGTCTGGGAGTGCCTCTAGTTAGTACTGCAAGTATGTTAGAATGTTACTCAGGGCAACATTTACAGTCCAGCGTTGAATTAGGTTGGGGCTCGGATCTCTCTAGGTGTGCATGGTGTAATTCTTTGGCAGTTTACGTTATGGGAAGGTAAGGTAGAGTGGCAGGGGCTTTCTGGAGTAGAGTAATTGCTCTACACCCCACCCATGCCACACTTATAGTTTTGTTGGTGTCTGTTCACTGCTGGCTTCACTGGCTTCCCCTGCAGACACTTTCTGGAGCCGCCATTGCAGAAGCCGCCCTTTGCCTTGGGGCCCTTAGCCGCAGGGGCTGCCGGGCAGAGGGCTGCCCTGGGAAGGTGGCTTAAGAGTACTGAAAGAGCCAATCAGTGTGAGGGGCTGGGGAGGGAGGCGGGAGGAGGGACGGAAAAGGAACCAGGAGCACAGGATCATTGGGGGACAAAGGCAGGGGCCGGGGGGGGCAAACACAAAAAATGTAGACACGGGGCCGAGGGTCCCAGGAGTGCCGCACTCACCTGCAACGCCAAGATGGAATCAGGCGTGCAGGGAGCGCTGGTGAACTCCAGCAAGGCCTGGCTGCCTATAGCCAATCACAGGACGGGGTGGGCAGGGAGGCGGGAGGAGGTAGGGAAGGGGAACCAGGAGCACGGGATCATTGGGGGACAAAGGCAGGGGCCAGGGGGGCAAACACAAAAAATGGAGACACAGGGCCGAGGGTCCCAGGAGTACCGCACTCACCTGCAACGCCAAGATGGTGCACTTATTGCTTCTTTTTTCCGGTTGGTCCTCATTGTGAGGAATGTGAGGCGAGAGTTGTTCTTCTCTGCACGCAGTCCTTGCCTTGTTCCTTTTGATTGTATATTGTTGATCTGTCATGGTCACTTGGTGTTTTGGGATGCCATAGGTCCAAGGTCCATGAATTACTGGAGTTGAGGTCATTTCTGCATCTAGATTACTTGGAATAAATCATGCCATGAGGCCAAAGACGTGATTACGCTTTTCATGGTTAGACATTATAGATGTTAGGTGGTTCTGTAATGTCTAGGGACAGTTGTGCTGTCCGCTGTCGCTGATCTAATTGTCTTTCAGGGAGCACAATATTTTGCATGCTCAATCTCGATTCAAAGTTTTGCAGCCAGTTTTATTTTACTTTTGCTGCTCGCAGCCTTAGGGCAGTGGTAGGAGCTGTCCGTCTGTCCTTTATGCTCTGTTCAGAACATATTGGAAGACCAGTTTTGTCGCCGCCTGCCCTTGTCTCTACAGGATCACACATTGAGGCAGAGGTGGCAGGTATGCCAGTGTCGGTATTCGTGGCTAGAGTGGTCCCTGGTGCAATGTTGGGAGGTTGGGGCAGGGAGCATTCTGTATGCAATGCACGTTCTATTTGCTCGCAACACGTTCTCGGCAGCTCCGACGTACAAAGGTTACCAATATGGATGAGTGATGCCATTGCAGGGTCGTTAGACGGTTTTCGGGCATGAAGGGACTCTGGTGCCATTCGGTTGGTAACGTCGGAGAAACTCAGTTTGTTTAAAAGGCCATTTTGCTCGTTTAGGCCTTCACCCGCTCCCCCCTTCCATTTTCTTATTGCAATTATTCCCGTTCAATTCGACGGGATGGATGTTAGGTGCAGAGTCATACAGTGCTTGGAATTCCAAATCACTCCTCTCACTCACATCCAAAGCTAGATCAAGTGGTTCAGCTTTCAGTTCCATATTGGGGCATCCCACAAAGCCGGGGGTCTGTTCAGGTGACAGAGGTACTGTGCTCATTGCAGTTAACTTCCACCGTTTCATTGATGCGGGACATCAGAACCTGTCGACTCGTATGAGGTCGTGGGCAGCTGGGGGAGCCATTGCACCCTCCACTCCACAAGCTCCACCAAACTCCACAAGCTCCACCAAACTCCACAAGGTCCACCAAACTCCACCAAACTCCACAAGCTCCACCAAACTCCACAAGCTCCACCAAACTCCACAAGCTCCACAAGCTCCACAAGCTCCACAAGCTCGAGCGCTGAAGTCACGCGCCCATGAGATTTGTTGTATGTTTGAAAATGAATACCAGAAAATATCTTTGGAGTTGCATCACTCTCCTTGCCACAGACTTGTTTGCTTGTTTTGGTCAATTAAAAAAGCACTGCCGCTTCTCTTTATAGATGATGGATGGAGGGAGGGGCTGGAGGGGTTTTTTGTCCACAGGGTATCAGCAGGTAATCCTTAGATTCACTTTGAGCATTCACTCCCCGACCCCCCAGCAGGCAGGTTCCCACCAGCAGGCAAGTAGGTGTGGTCTGTCTGTATGTATCGCAGCTCCGTCGGCTCCCGTGCAACACCGCAGAACACTTTACCTCACTTTTTGCTTTTCTTTCACCGGATCCTTAACTTTTGAAGGCAGTAAGGCAGCAAGGTCTTCTGGGTTATTGCCTTAAAGGCACAGTAGCTGCAGGGAGCTTCACAAGATCACAGGTCCGAAGTCCAACACCGCAGGACACGTTGCCTCACTTTTCGCCGCAGTTCCTTCTCTTTACCCATAACACAGTATTCATCTCCTGTAGCTTTCAATGGTTTGTCGGTCAAAGAGTTTTGACTGTACCGGGGATTTTGCGATACCCTTGTATTACCACTCTGACCATTCCCCGGTATAGAAATATAAATAAAATATCAATATCAATATCAATCCCTGGCGGCCATGCTAAGGCCTTCTGGTTTCAGTAGTTTCAACAAATGCGGGATCAACCAGAGTCTCTCGAGTGAGCACCCATGTGGTGTCAGATGCCTCTGCAGCTGGTTTTCCCTTTACATCAGTAGTTATTTGAACTCCCTTAAGTTGCTACTTTGCGATTCGGTTTGTTGTCGGCTCTGCCCTTGACTCACTGGCTGTGGTGAACCCATTGGTATTTCTTGTATCTGGAGTCAAACACCGCGCCACGGTAGCAGGCGTCTCACTCGGTCCTGCTTATCAGTGTAGGCATGCTCTGTGTACCATTGGCATCTGCTGCAACACATGCTGGCTATTGTTTGCGGTCTTATGATTCTTTTCCTGGAGGTTTTGCGGGTCTGGGTCAGAAAGGGTAAGGTCGCATCTCTACTTGTCGCCCCTTCGGTTCTCTCAGATTTTTTCCTCCTCTTGAATTGCTGTGCTGGGTTAGCTGTCTTGTCATGGGGTTTGTGTTTCTTGTAGTGTGCATTCGTGCTCCACCTTTTATCCCTGTGGGGAAGGGAAAGGGCCGTCGGGTGTATGTGATTCTGGTCAATTGCCTGACTTTGCCTGACCCTTGTATTGGGACATGTTAGGTAAATGGCTCTGGTGTTAGTCCGTTGTCTTTCGTGGTGTGCGAAAGTGTTCGTGTTGGAAAGGGGGTGTAGTGTTTCTAAATGTCCTACATGGTAGGATGGGGAAAAGGTATTAAAAGAAGGGGGATACCATATCTCACCCATCGGTGTCCCACTTCCACTCCCTGAGGACCCCCCATCTAGGTGATCCTCCCTCACTGGTCCACCCCTAGGAACTGGCTCCAATTGCGATGGCCGTGTCCTGGCCACCTGGATGACAGATCCCTGGGGACTAGTTAGGGAGACACCTTCATGTTTCTCACAAGTGCCACGATTTGTGATAGGAAGAACCAAAGGGTGATGCCAATATTTTAATGCGAAGGTTGAGGAGACAATCTGTGGGCACCACAGTATCTGATATTAAGAGAAGGCCTATTGTCCGGATCGAGCAGGGTTGGCCTCGCTGTCCTCACTTTGATCACGCTGGGTCAGGCGGGTGCCCTTCACATGACAAGATAGAGAATGGAATGATATCCTTTTAACTCATTACTCAATGACCAATCACAGCATGAGTTGCCATGGTGATGCTATAACAAGTCACATGTGTAGGGGAATGTGTTCAGATAATGCCTAACCAATAGGGCTATGGAATATAGGGGAACATTAGCATTCTATATAGGGGATAGCCAATGCAGGTGATGAGACGACAGTATGTTAATGAGCACTTTTCTCTCCATGAAAGATCTAACATACTTGTTTTAGAGGAGCTCTGTGTCAGTGTGGTTCTACGGGACCATCTGAGACATTTTGCATGTAATAAACCTCCGTTTTCTTTCCATCTGGTGCCTTGAGCTTTTTTATGGAATTGAGTTGTTTTTATTCACTTGGGTTTTGGGAAACCACCACAGTTTGGTGACCCCAAAGTGATATCAGTCCCACCGTGAGGTTGGAAGAGTCCTTGCGCCGCATTCTGGGTTGCGGAACCTGTCAGCCGTGATCAGGTGCTATGCATAACATGGTGAAATTATGCCGGACTGCACAGCCCAGACCGCTAGACAGATTTGGACCAGAGCACAAAAAACTTGGGCATGAAGCATTTATTGGAGGCCTTGTTGTGATTTAGAGTTATTCCATGCAGTATATTTTTTTATATTTGATGGAGAATCAAAATAGTCCCTTCTCCAAAATAGATATGTGTATCTCTGGTAATTTTCCAAAACCAGCCACCATCCTTTTTTTTTTTTCTCAATATGAGAGATAGCCACGGCTCTAGTCGAGGATATCAGAAAATGAAACTCACGGAAAAAAAGTCATTTGCAGGTCAAGACACATGCAAATGTCATTAGGCTAGAGGTGAGGGGGGCTAGAAGACACCAAGTGAAATTTGGGAGTGGAAGGTGAAATTTGGTAGTTTCAGGGGGTCTAGAGACTGAGTTTGCAACAGAAGGTCCCTATAGCCTCAGCTATAGCCGCAAATAAACAACATTTCATAGGAAACTGCAGCAGAGAAACAGTGTGTGTTGTGGGGGGAATGGAAAAGGGCAAGTGGGGCGGGAAGGCGGGGAGTCCATCAGGGGTGTGTGGGGAGCAGGCACAGAGTAGGGGACTCTTGGTGAGGGCCTGGGGGTCCAGGGAGGCATTTGTTTCCTTCAATTGTTTTTCTGATAACCACGGTTACAGAAGGATTACAGATAGCCGAGGGTATCTGTAGTTCTATACCCACGGATATAGATTTTTTTAATTAAAAAAAATGATTTTTACAGCTATAGTGACGTACGGTGGGAAGAATCACTGCCAATGGCCAAAGACCACGGCCAGTGACATCTTAGGCATTTGGGACTCTTATCCATGCAGTAACAGGACTGACCCTACCTAGCTGTAAAAAAGCTGCCGGCTCCATCAGTGTATGCAATATAATACATGGGCACAAGTTAAGACTACTTAAAGCAAGGCTTTTTATATTTTTTATTTTGCTGATTTGTATTATGGCATTTGTATAATTGTTTAATTGGTTATTTATAATGCGCTTAATACTGAGAGGTTTCTAAGCATGGATCCGGGGATCGAACCTGTGTTCCTCTGCTGCATCTTGCTGCCAGGGCGAGCACGTTGCCCCTGAGCTATTCTCCCAGCGATTTGTAGTCTCCTAGTGAAGATGATCGTAAAATGCCAAAATGGTACACTTTATTGCCTAACATAGTTTTATAAGGATTTATATATTTGAGTGACTGAATGGTTTGTGTCATTTTTATTTTTATACAACAGAGCATTGTCGAAAGCCTTACATGAGGGTGATGAGGGGAAATGATGAGGGCAAGTAAGTCATGAGTATTTGCCATGGTGTGGCAAGCGAGTTTGCAATCCTGAACACTGGTGCCGTTATTTCCCACTGATTGTGGGTGCCTTTCAGGCATAAGTAATCGACATATGTGGGTGGTGTGAGAAACCAGAAGGTGTCTCACCAACTAGTCCCCGGGGTCTGTCATCCAGGTTGCCAGGACACGGGCATCGCTTTTGGACCCGGTTCCTGCAGGAAACCAGTACAGGAGGATCACCTGGGTGAGGGGTCTTTGGGGGGTGGGAGTGGGTCCCCGGATGATGAGATGCGGTATCCCCTTCCTTATGACACCTTTACCACATCCTACCAAGTAGGACATTTAGGAATTCCAACCCCCCCCCCCTTTACAACATGAACACTTTCTCACGGACACGCTGGTATAAGAGAAAAACGACTAACACCAGAGTTAAAGAAAAGTTTTCTTTGTGTTTCAGTGTTTGCAATTGGTTAGTGATACTGAGGTGCTATTACATGAAACGATCCCTGTGTTTTACTGCAATGCTATTAAATGAAACCATCGCTGTTGATACACCTATGCACTGTCAGTGTTTTACTGCGATGCTATTAAATTAAACTGCCCCTGTTGATACACCTATGCATTGTCAGTGTTTTACTGCAATGCTATTAAATTAAACTGTCCCTGTTGATACACCTATGTATTGTCAGTGTTTTACTGCAATGCTATTAAATTAAACTGTCCCTGTTGATACACCTATGCATTGTCAGTGTTTTACTGCAATGCTATTAAATTAAACTGTCCCTGTTGATACACCTATGCATTGTCAGTGTTTTACTGCAATGCTATTAAATGAAACCATCCCTGTTGATAAACCTATGCATTGTCAGTGTTTTACTGCAATTCGGTCCATGGTGCCTAAACCCCCTCCTACACCCCTGTGGTAACCCAGACAGAATGGCACCACTTTGGAGGGTCTCTGTACAGAGCCCGCCAAAAGTGGAACAAAGGGCTCAACCTTTGGTTTAGGAGTCACAGAGACGAACACAGACGCCATTTTACAACCCGAGTTCTGGCAGAAAATACCATCCGATAGACCTATTTAACATAAGTAAATCGGTGGTATGTTAGAGATTAACGAGAGAAAAAGTATTAATCTCCAACAATGGGAAGAATCCCATAGGGTTATATTCGGGGTCGAATATAACAAGTAGTTTCCACTGCCACCAGCCAAAACTCAACGAGGGGTGACGGGACAGTGCCCCCTCGAATAACAGACCCAGGAGTAATCGAATTACCCCTACTAGTACGTCCACAATAGGATGGTTTGTACTAGTTCTGTTAGTAAATTTAGGTCTAGTAAAGCCAATGGTGACTTTACATGCCCGGGGAGACAGTAGTCAGTTCCCGGGTATGGAGTCTATGATGGAGGTCCGCTAGGACGGCCCAGTGCTACGGCACGGAGGGTGCGTTGTAACACACATAGTAAAACATATGAGACCCTATGGAGTAAAAGACCCCATAGCCCATAGAACACATGGACATTCAAAGGAATTACAAACATTCATGTCCAAGAGTGGGAGAAAAAGAGTCTCACTCTTGGCAGGATGGAAAAAAACAAACTCCAGAAATCCAGCAAAGCTGCTGGGGACTCACTAGGTTAGGAAATTCAGCCTAAACAGAGAATTCTCCCTAACACACCTATACATTGTCAGTGTTTTACTGCGATGCTATTAAATGAAACCATCCCTGTTGATACACCTATGCATTGTCAGTGTTTTACTGCGATGCTATTAAATGAAACCATCCCTGTTGATACACCTATGCATTGTCAGTGTTTTACTGCGATGCTATTAAATGAAACCATCCCTGTTGATACACCTATGCATTGTCAGTGTTTTACTGCGATGCTATTAAATGAAACCATCCCTGTTGATACACCTATGCATTGTCAGTGTTTTACTGCGATGCTATTAAATGAAACCATCCCTGTTGATACACCTATGCATTGTCAGTGTTTTACTGCGATGCTATTAAATGAAACCATCCCTGTTCATACACCTATACATTGTCAGTGTTTTACTGAGATGTTACTAAATGAAACTGTCCCTGTTGATACACCTATGCATTGTAAATGAAACCATCCCTGTTGATACACCTATGCATTGTCAGTGTTTTACTGCAATGCTATTAAATGAAACTATCCCTGTTGATACACCTATGCATTGTAAATGAAACCATCCCTGTTGATACACCTATGCATTGTCAGTGTTTTACTGCAATGCTATTAAATTAAACCATCCCTGCTGATACACCTATGCATTGTCAGTGTTTTACTGCGATGCTATTAAATGAAACTATCCCTGTTGATACACATATGCATTGTCAGTGTTTTACTGAGATGCTAATAAATGAAACAATCCCTGTTGATACACCTATGCACTGTCAGTGTTTTACTGCGATGCCATTAAATTAAACTGTCCCTGTTGATACACCTATACATTAGCATTGTTTTACTGCAATGCTATTAAATTAAACTGTCCCTGTTGATACACCTATGCATTGTCAGTGTTTTACTGCGATGCTATTAAATTAAACTGTCCCTGTTGATACACCTCTGCATTGTCAGTGTTTTACTGCAATGCTATTAAATTAAACTGCCCCTGTTGATACACCTATGTATTGTCAGTATTTTACTGCAATGCTATTAAATGAAACCATCCCTGTTGATACACCTTGTTAGGCGGAAACCTGTGCAGTTCCCTCTGGGACCACTGCAAAAGATTTAGGACTACAGGTGTTTGGCAGTAAACCCACTTGGTAGCAGTCTGTACCACACAGATTCACTTGGTAGCTGTGGCTGAGCAGTCAGACTTCCCCCAAGAAGAGTTAGGCAGTATGTGGAGTATACACAATAGGGCAATTTACACAGTAGAACAAGCAAACACGGAACAAGGCTTCGGTGTAAAGATATAAAAGTATTTATTTACAACAACACATCTATAGAAAACACTCTGGCACTAATACGGTACACAAGTTCAATCACAATTACTATACGAAGAAAAAGATCAATCCCCCTAACTATAGTTCGACAAGTCTAGGTTTACCGACATCACTTATTTGCAGACAGAGGTGAATGCTTTAACCTAGATGGCACTCTAGTATTCGTTAGGACGGGAGAGAAAAATAAGGCAGGTTATGAAATCCACTCGGTACCAATACTTTACGGACAAATGCAAGGCAAGTAAGGCAGGGTCTACTGCAGATCACAAAGTTCAGAGGCCAGGCCCACTCGGAGAGAGGCAAGGCGATATGTCCCAAAAAGTGTCTCAGTGGAAATGCGCTTCGAGTCTTTATCGCAAATTGTTATGGAAGATTGGACGAGTTCAGAACAACACGTTAAAGAAAGCTTGTAGACGACCCAATGGAAAGGCGAGGATTAAGACACCTCACTCTATCCGGCAGAAAGGGAAGCCAGGCGGACACAGTACCTTGTTTGTGGAGAGACAGCTCCGGCGGGGGCAGTTGTTCCTGGTGGTGGATGCACGTCGGGTCTTTGCCAAGAGTAGAGATGATCTCGTCGTCGAAGAAAAGTGAAGTCCGGTGCACCACCAGGGAAGAGACCAGCCACGGAGTGCTCCGTCACAAGGCACCAACTTTTGGTCGCGGTACAGGGGTAGTGGCTATCCTGTTGCCGGGGTGCTCTGCACAGGCAATTCGACCACTGCGTCCTGGAGCGAAGAAAAAGCAAAGGGGACTGGTTGTTCCCACCAGTCAGGGGGAAGAGACTCTCCGGCAGGGAGATCTCCTCTGTCGTCGGGAAGTGGTGAGTCGGTTCCGCAGGGCTCCACCGGAGGTGCCGTCGTTGCAGGTCGGCTCAGCTTTACCCTCGTCGGATTCTTAGGTCCTGTGGCGACTTCTCAAGATCCAGTCCCAAAAGCCCTGCTTTTATGCAGAGAACCCCCATTCATTCAGCCTAGCTGTCAATCAAAACACGCTAAGTGGTGAGCGGGGTGGCTCACCACTTGGGCCAATCACACCAGACTGCGACCGGAGTTGGCAAGGCAACTCGGTCCAGGGTGCCTAAACCCCCTCCCATACCCCTGTAGTAACCCAGACAGAATGGCACCACTTTGGAGGGTCTCTGTACAGAAGCCCGCCAAAAGTGGAACAAAGGGCTCAACCTTTGGTTTAGGAGACACAGAGACGAACACAGACGACATTTTACAACCCGAGTTCTGGCAGAAAATACCATCCGATAGACCTATTTAACATAAGTAAATCGGTGGTATGTTAGAGATTAACGAGAGAAAAAGTATTAATCTCCAACAATGGGAAGAATCCCATAGGGTTATATTCGGGGTCGAATATAACAAGTAGTTTCCACTGCCACCAGCCAAAACTCGACGAGGGGGGATGGGACAGTGCCCCCTCAAATAACAGACCCAGGAGTAATCGAATTACCCCTACTAGTACGTCCACAATAGGATGGTTTGTACTAGTTCTGTTAGTAAATTTAGGTCTAGTAAAGCCAATGGTGACTTTACATGCCCGGGGAGACAGTAGTCAGTCCCCGGGTATGGAGTCTATGATGGAGGTCCGCTAGGACGCCCCAGTGCTACGGCACGGAGGGTACGTTGTAACACACAAAGTAAAACATATGAGACCCTATGGAGTAAAAGACCCCATAGCCCATAGAACACATGGACATTCAAAGGAATTACACACATTCATGTCCAAGAGTGGGAGAAAAAGAGTCTCACTCTTGGCAGGATGGAAAAAAACAAACTCCAGAAATCCAGCAAAGCTGCTGGGGGACTCACTAGGTTAGGAAATTCAGCCTAAACAGAGAATTCTCCCTAACGCACCTATACATTGTCAGTGTTTTACTGAGATGTCATTAAATGAAACTGTCCCTGTTGATACACCTATGCATTGTCAGTGTTTTACTGCGATGCTATTAAATGAAACCATCCCTGTTGATACACCTATACATTGTCAGTGTTTTACTGAGATGTTACTAAATGAAACTGTCCCTGTTGATACACCTATGCATTGTAAATGAAACCATCCCTGTTGATACACCTATGCATTGTCAGTGTTTTACTGCAATGCTATTAAATTAAACCATCCCTGTTGATACACCTATGCATTGTCAGTGTTTTACTGCGATGCTATTAAATGAAACTATCCCTGTTGATACACCTATGCATTGTAAATGAAACCATCCCTGTTGATACACCTATGCAGTCAGTGTTTTACTGCATTGTCAGTGTTTTACTGAGATGCTAATAATGAAACGATCCCTGTTGATACACCTATGCACTGTCAGTGTTTTACTGCGATACTATTAAATTAAATTGTCCTTGTTGATACACCTATGCATTGTCAGTGTTTTACTGCGATGCTATTAAATTAAACTGTCCCTGTTGATACACCTATGCATTGTCAGTGTTTTACTGCGATGCTATTAAATGAAACCATCCCTGTTGATATACCTATGCATTGTCAGTGTTTTACTGCGATGCAATTAAATGAAACCATCCCTGTTGATACACCTATGTATTGTCAGTGTTTTACTGAGAGGCTATTAAATTAAACTGTCACTGTTGATACACCTATGCATTGTCAGTGTTTTACTGCGATGCTATTAAATGAAACCATCCCTGTTGATATACCTATGCATTGTCAGTGTTTTACTGCGATGCTATTAAATGAAACCATCCCTGTTGATACACCTATGCATTGTCAATGTTTTACTGCGATGCTATTAAATGAAACTGTCCCTGTTGATAAACCTATATATTAGCTTTGTTTTACTGAGATGCTATTAAATGAAACCGTCCCTGTTGATACACCTATGCATCGTCAGTGTTTTACTGCGATGATATTAAATGAAACCATCCCTGTTGATACACCTATGCACTGTCAGTGTTTTACTGCGATGCTATTAAATTAAACTGTCCCTGTTGATACACCTATGCATTGTCAGTGTTTTACTGCGATGCTATTAAATGAAACCATCCCTGTTGATACACCTATGTATTGTCAGTGTTTTACTGCGATGCTATTAAATGAAACCATCCCTGTTGATACACCTAAGTATTGTCAGTGTTTTACTACAATGCTATTAAATTAAACCATCCCTGTTGATACACCTATGCAGTCAGTATTTTACTGCAATGCTATTAAATGAAACCGTCCCTGTTGATACACCTATGCATTGTCAGTGTTTTACTGCGATGCTATTAAATGAAACTGTTCCTGTTGATACACCTATGTATTAGCTTTGTTTTACTGAGATGCTATTAAATGAAACCATCCCTGTTGATACACCTATACATTGTCAGTGTTTTACTGAGATGCTATTAAATGAAACCATCCCTGTTGATACACCTATGCACTGTCAGTGTTTTACTGCGATGCTATTAAATGGAACTGTCCCTGTTGATACACCTATGCACTGTCAGTGTTTTACTGCAATGCTATTAAATTAAACTGTCCCTGTTGATACACCTATGCATCGTCAGTGTTTTACTGCGATGCTATTATATTAAATTAAACTGTCCCTTTTGATACACCTATGCATCGTCAGTGTTTCACTGCAATGCTATTAAATGAAACTATCCCTGTTGATACACCTATGCATTGTCAGTGTTTTACTGCAATGCTATTAAATGAAACCATCCCTGTTGATACACCTATGTATTGTCAGTGTTTTACTGCGATGCTATTAAATGAAACCATCCCTGTTGATACACCTATGCATTGTCAGTGTTTTACTGCAATGCTATTAAATTAAACTGTCCCTGTTGATACACCTATGCATTGTCAGTGTTTTACTGCGATGCTATTAAAGTAAACTGTCCCTGTTGATACACCTATGCATTGTCAGTGTTTTACTGCAATGCTATTAAATTAAACCATCCCTGTTGATACACCAATGCATTGTCAGTGTTTTACTGTGATGCTATTAAATGAAACTATACCTGTTGATACACCTATGCATTGTAAATGAAACCATCCCTGTTGATACACCTATGCATTGTCAGTGTTTTACTGAGATGCTATTAAATTAAACCATCCCTGTTGATACACCAATGCATTGTCAGTGTTTTACTGCGATGCTATTAAATGAAACTATACCTGTTGATACACCTTTGCATTGTGAATGAAACCATCCCTGTTGATACACCTATGCAGTAGCATTGCTTTACTCTGATGCTATTAAAAATAGCTCTCTTTAAAATGTAGCAAGTTTCTCTATTTATAAAAATACACTATTTTTTAAGCACTGCTATCAGATTACATGTAGTGCCAACTTGGTACATCTGATGTCACCAAGTTCCATTATTGCAGAAATGATTTGCAATTGATTTGTCTTTCCTTGTAAATAAGATACAAATGGGGCTCCTAATTTCCCTCTGCATTTTTCTAATTTCCACTAAAATGCTGCTTATAAAATGCATTTTTAAAAGAACAGCACTCACATTCAACTATGTTTCTTTTTCTACACCGGTTATTGAGGTTAATCTCCCACCGTAACCCATTTGTGATATGTGCACCACAAAACCTTGCACTGTTTCAGATCTGTTTTGGGCAGCATTAGGGGAGGTTGGGTCCTGGTGGAGGTCATGGCGGGTACCGAGCCTACCCACTCTTTTCTAACCTCACCCACCGTGCCCTGGTTTCAGTTCCCCACTCACCGTACTACGAGTCTCTGTACTCTCACCCACCCTACTGTACCCTGGGTAGCCGGACCCATTTAGTGTATCCTCACCCACTATACTCCCACCCATTTACCTCATCAATGTATTAGTAGATGTTCCTTTTTAATCCACCATGGATCCTTTCCCAATGACTCAATGATTATTATATATGAAGACAACGACAGTGTAAAACACACAAATGTTGTTCCGAACATATGATGCACTAGATACAAGGGTCAAAAAAATTAAACATGTGTAGAACTGTCACTAATTGTATTTCCTAAAGCAACTTATTGTGTTTTTTTTATAGACAGAAGTGTGCATATTATACCTTTCTCATCATATCTATTAAGTGTTCATACCTAATGATACCCGTCCACTTCCCTAACTCGGTCCACACTACCCTATTGACAGCTTTTCTACACCCAACCTATCCTACCATGTTGTCCCCATCCATACACTTTACCCACATTCTCTGTACCCCTATCCAGCCAACCCACTTTCTTGGCACCTACCCACCCTTTCTCTACAGAAGCTATCCATGCTACTGCAGCCTACTACCACCATGTTTTACACTGTGTCTATCTGAATGCATACATATATACATATGAAATAATAATTCTATTTTTGTAAACATAAATTCATAACCCTGGCTACCGCATCATTCAACAAGATGGCGGGCTGTACGACACAGTAAATCTCAGCAACAACTGGAGGTGTTTTCGTGGCTACTGTTGGGAAGGGGACATGACACTCCACACCCCGAAGCACTTTAGAATAAGGAAAAGGCCATAACGACTAATATAAGAGACCAGGAGGGGAAGGGCAGGGGCTCTTAACGGCTCAGCACGATCATATCATTTCATGCTTTTTGGGTAGGGCATACACAGGAACAATCATCATCTTAGATATTAGCCGCCATAATGGAACACAAGGCCTAAATGCAGTGAGGCAGCCAGCATCTCAGGCGGCCAACATGAGGAAAAACCAGGTGACATCCCAGACACTGATGAGAGAGAAAGAGCTTTACACATCCATAAACCCTTCATTGTTCTGAAAGGTTGGTGCCATGTCCTGGGACGAATGTTCCCTGCAAGCCCACAAGATGAGGGCTGCACGTCTCTGCATGTTACAGTCCCACGAGAGGGGGGCACGGGACTCCAACCCCCACCCATCTCAATCAAAAGTCATAGCACCCCAATGCCCCAACCTCAGGATCCCTAAATTCCAAGGTACCAGCCGGCCCCAGACCACAAACCTGTTGAACCCCCCAATCGATCACAACAATCAGCAAAGCAGGGCCTTCCTGCTTTCACTTTTAGGTCACATGATTTGTTCTGCGAGGTGCTGGGAGAGATATGCTGACTGCTATTGTTACTTATAAATATCAGTGTTAGTCACATTTTCTCTTCAGCGTCTTCCTTCAGTGTTTCCTCCTCTGTGGGATAGTTTCCTTCTAGCCAGTCCATGTAGTTGCCCACTGTAGGGTGGGAGTAAA